>NC_088384.1:23390500-23717000 GCF_037993035.2 Macaca fascicularis | reverse complement strand
AACATTATTCCATTTTCTGTCATCTATACCAGGAGTCAGCAAACTTATTAAAAGGCCAGGTATTGGCCGGGTGCGGTAGCTCACACCTGTAATCCCAGCACTTTGGGAGGCCGAGGCGGGTGGATCACCTGAGGTCATGAGTTCGAGACCAGCCTGGCCAACATGGTGAAACCCCGTCTCTACTAAAAATATAAAAATTAGCAGGTCATGGTAGTGGGTGCCTGTAATCCCAGCTACTCAGGAGGCTGAGGCAGGGAGAATCGCTTGAACCCAGGAGGAAGAGGTTGCAGTGAGCCGAAATTGCGCCATTGCACTCTAGCCTGGGCGACAGAGTGAGACTCTGTCTCAAAAAAAAAAAAAAAAAAAGCCAGGTATTAAATATTTTATGTGGTGTGGGCCAAAGGCAAAATCAAGAATATTATGTAATTACTTATATAACCCTTTAAAAAGGTAACTTAGCTCATGGCTGTGAAAAACCATACCGCTGACCAGACTTAGCCTGTGGGTCATAGTTGCCAACTCCTGATGTACACAAAGAAATCTTGGTGAATTATGCAATTTCCCTTAATTCTAAGTGCATACTTTTTTCAGTGTAGCCTGAAACGTTCACTTTGATTTTATGATTTTACATCCGTTTTACTCATATAGGAACACCAAGACGGACATACACATAAAGTGGCGGTGACTCTACAGTGGCCTCTAGACTGGTCTATCATTTTATCACTTTTGTTTTCCCTTCCTTGAAACTTATATCTAAGACAGAATAAAACCACATAAACCATTTGGCTCTTCAATATGAAACCTAAAACAATAATGTACATGGGACTAAAACCAGGTTAGAGTCCATGAGTCCTCCTAACTGGCTCAATAACCACAGGAAGTGGCAGGGTGGTGGGGGTGTTTGCTAGAGAGGGGCAAGTAGGGCGGCACCCTTCCCCTCATGGAAGGAGAGCACAGACCCCAGAGCTTTACTCCAGGGATCCTTGGCACTTGGGAAAGAAAGAGGCTGAGAGATTTGCTAAGAGAGGGACAGCCTAACCATCTGCATATGGATTTAGAAACTTGAGGTTTACTTTTCATTGTTAAGAACCTGATTTTGCTGTCTAATGCACAGTGCTATAAATTTGGTCTTCACTTGCTACACTGGTACTTTTATTACCATTTTTTCCCCTACTAACATAAAGAAACCCTCATAATTGCTGGCTGCTTTATAAAGTACTTTGCTTTCAGTGTTGGGATCAGGGCTAGAATGTGACATGCTTATTGTTGCCTTTTGTCAACATGGCTGCTGGTTAAATTAAAAACCCCTAGGATGGAGCTCAGGAGAACACAGACTGGATAAATATTATTCTTCTTTTCAGAGGAGTACACTGAGGAACAGGTGAGACTGTCAGTGTATGCTCAGAAGCTGAGATCCTACCCATGGTTAAAACCCCCACTTGGGGATCCTGAGGTCAGTGCCCCCTGCCAGGCCCCTCAGGTCTGCTCCATGTGCTGCTGGTGGCCCAGGGCCAGGTGGCCGCCCACCTTCATGAGGAACCCCGTAGTGAGGTGGGTAGGATTTTTATTTTAGAATTACCTGAAAGATACTTATCTAAATTCTCCAACTAAGTACTAATACGACTTTCAGCATTTCCTTTCTTTATTAAAATAAATTAATGGTTACCCCTAAATAGATGATTCCCTTGTCTTGCCTCAAGCTGGCAACAATTTAAGTTACCGTCAGAGCTGTAGGAAAAGAAGTCCACCTTCACTTTTTAAGATGTATCTCTTTCTCCCTGGTTGGCCATAATCCGGGATGGCCCTGCTGCTTAGGATCTGGACGTGTGGCTTCAGTGGTGGGGGAGGGGCCAGTCCTTCAGACAGTAGGAGCACAGGAGGCTGGCCAGGGCCAAGGTGAGGGTTTTGGGGGGCAGCTCACAGAGGCAGGTGCTGGAATTGTGGGGACCTGGCAACAGATTTAGATATAAGACAACTGAGGGACCTGGAGTTGGGAAAAGAGAATAAAATTCAACAGCTAATAAAAGGGAACAGGAGCTGGAAGGCGGGATAAATCTAGTTAGCCTTGGAAATTTTTTTTTTTTTTTTTTTTTGCTTATAAGGAAACTGAGTCATTTCAACCTTTCCTTCCAAACTTGATAATTACTTATTGATGACTATTCAAAATTTGACATTTTAAAAAACTTTCTGAGCTTTTAAAAATAATAGCTATAAATGCAAAGTACTATTGATAATAAAACCAAGTTGTTTATCCATATACAAAAAAGGTCAATACTGTTTTAAAAGCACAAAGTTGCATTTTAAATCACAATTGCATAGTTCTAAAATGCCTGGATAAAAGTTACATAATTTTTTTTAAGAAAATTCAAGTTTGGTTGACAGCGGGACCCAAAGGACATTTGCAGAGGAGAGTTCAGAATGGAAGCGCTGTTTCAATGTGAATTATTGCATTGTTGCTGAGATATTACACTATCATGAGACCAAAATTGCTACAATTTAATTACAAATCATTGGCATTTTAAAAACCATTATTCCATTTTTGGCTAATATAACACTTTCCTGTAGAATTCAACTGAGAGAAATTTCATAGATCTCACCCCCAACCAGCACCCGAAAGCCTTAGAAAAAGCTCTATTTGTATTTCTGTGTATAAAAGGTACTGCATATATACCTCTTAGCAAAATATGTGCTCCCTTTCCTCTCCCTACCCCAGAACCATGATCATTTTTGTACAAAATCCTAGTGAAGAATCATATCAAAGATGAGAAGCAGGGAGTTCAAAGGTAAACATTTGGTGAAGTGTATAGGAAATTCCATGAGCCTCCTGTACCAGCCCCATAGAAGTCCTGGCTTTTGGTGAATGTGGCCCAGAAAAGCCACCAGTGTGTGTGACAGCCTTTGGACGTGGTCATGCCCCTTGCACGGAGAGCACAGCATCACGAGGGTGCTGGTGGCTGTGAGGGGACTGCACTCGGAACGGCTGAAGCAAACGCCAGGCCCCCATCTGCCGGCTGCTCAGAGTCAGTGGGTATAAAAGATGCTTTAGCATTTGGAAGAAGGGAAAAATCTTCCTGGGGACAGGAACTTGTAGCCATTTCCAGAAGGCAGTCTCAAAGGGCGCGCGGGGGCTGCGGCGGGAGGGCCGGCGGGCAGCGGCAGTGCGCCCAGCGAGGTGGTCTCGGTGCGCCAGTGTCCGTTGGGAGGGGCTTTTGGTGGAGTTCCCTCATGCTGCTGCAGGGACAGCTCCTTCAGTTCAAGCTTATCCACTCCCTCCTCCTTCTTATTGTGCCGTGGTGACAAATTCAACAGACTGAGGACATCTCTCTTAGAAGTCATCGTGCCAGGAGCCCCCCGGAAGATCTTCATTGGCCCTGTGGAATGCTGGGGTGTGCTCTGCCAGAACATCTTCAGGTTATGGACAGCCTGCACCTTTTCGTCAATGGCTGCCATTTTCAGTTTGTCTATGTCAGGAGCGTCTGCTGGACTCGAGCGAGCGGATCCAGCTGAGGAGTAGGAGAGAGCTGGGGAAGGTGCACTGCCAGCAGGAGACTGGTGGCCGGAGCTTGGGGACATGTTCCTTGGTGATTTGGAAATGTGAGCGCTGTAAGGAGAGCTGGGGTACTTCAGTTTAAAGAGAGGCTGGTCCAGCTGGGAAGTCTGTGAGTCGGAGCCGGGCGATGGCCGGCCACTGTTCTGGCTCGGGCTGTCTTTGATGGACGTCTCTGAGGTGGTGGGGCTGCTATATCCAGAACTCACCTTAGGCAGGGAGGAGCTCCTGGCTGGGGGCTTTGGTTTAACAGTGACTGGCGATGGCTGACTCTTCTGATGGGAGAGGACAGGCCTGCTGAACGCGCTGGTTTCTGATGCTCTGAAGACGGCAGCGCTGCTGGGCGCCTGAACGCCGTCTTCAGGGTTATTACTCTTGCTCACCTGGCCGCCGCTCCTCTGAAGACGCTCCACCGCAATGAGATGACTCTGTGTCTCCTCTAGAATTTTCTGGGCTAATTCTTGTGGATCAAGTTTTGGATTGCTTTCTTCTTGGGATTTCACGGTACTGTCCGTTTCTGTGCTAGACTGGTCTGATTCTCCTGTATCTGAGCTTGCTAGTTTTCCCACCTTTTGGAAGGGTGAGTTGGGGCTGGGAATCAGAGTCATTTTCACTGGAGAATTTGGAGTGCTGATGCTCCCTTTGGAGCTCACTGAGACTCTCAAGCCTCCGGCTGTCCCAGGTCGGGGTTGTTTGTGGTCTGGTGAGAAGCACATGTTTTGGTTTTCTTGGTAGGTCGCCAAGGGCTCGTTACTGATGATAGAAAACCCTTCATATTCTTCTTCATCTTTGTTGCCTGCAGGGCGGGTCTGGGGAGGCAGCTGGCTCCGAGGCAGGGTGGATCTCTGCAGGTAAGCGTTCTTGGAGCGGTCATTGTCCTGTCGTCCTCCGGGGCCCCCACCCTCTGACCCACCCTCAGGTCTGGAGACAAAGCTCACTGAGGAGGCAATGGAGCTCAGACTGTACACAGAGATGGCGTCTGAGGCAATGCTGTCCGCACCGGTGGGAGAGAAGGGGGGATGCTGGTAGCCCAAGGGCAGAGCATTGGAAACAGACTGAGCAGAAGCAAGAGACTCCAGGGAGGAGGAGCTGTCGAGGCTGAGGCGCTTGGGTAGCTCAGTAGAATCTAAGCACAAAACACAAAGGCCCAAAGGGCAATTAGAATTCTATATGGTTTTGATTTTTTTTTTCCAAAATTTACAACATCCTTATATGCATAGAAGCTAGCAAAGAATTATGCAAGAGCTACTTATATACACCACTTGAATTAATCTTACAATCCTCAAAAACATGGTCCTGTTAGAAAAAGTAAATCTAACATAGGGACAAAATCACTCTAGGAGAGCTCACAGCCACACCCACACCCCCCCAGACCCCCACCACCATGGCCCATCTCCACTCTGCTCCCTGTCACATGTGGGGTCAGGGTAAGCAACACGACCTTGTATCCACCTTCCTCTGAGGAGGGCTGGCTGTGCTCCTGGGGTGGGGGCCCTTTGCTCAGCTGGGGCATGTGAGCAGTCTGTGACATCTCCTGCCCTCCTTTCCAGCTCCATCCCAGCAAGTCCCTCTGGCATCATCTACACTCGCTCTCCACACTGCTTCTCCCCCATTCTCTCAACTTACTCCATTCAGGTTTTTGTCCCTGTCATTCTTATAAAGTCGCCAATGAGGTCCACAGTGCCAAATCCAGAGTCCATTGCTCAGTTCTGCAGTGGGATACACCCTGCCCTCACCACCCCCTCCCTCCTCCATAGGCCCCTCCTCATCCTTGTCACTCTGAGACCTGGAATGCCCACAGGACACAATCCTCTTCCCCTCTGACCCTCACGCACCCCGGGTGACGCCATGCACGTTTCTGTCTCCATGCAGACCTCTCCCTGAACTCCAAACTCACATACCATCTGCCTGCATGGGTGCCTAATGGATATCCCCAAACTGAATGTGTCCCAGATGGAACTCAAGCCCATTCCTCCTGCCACTTTCCCGACCTCAGCAGAGGGCAATCCCATTTTGGCAGTTCTTCCAAAAAAAAAACCAGGATATCACTGTGACCCATCTGTCATGACCTTCAGCAGACCCCGTTGGTTCCACCTGCAAACCATAACCACCTCCCAAGCCAGCATTTGTTCTTCCCACTGTAGCCAGCTCGGCCCTTAAGAACATCAGTCAGGCTGGGTGTGTCCCCCGAGCCTGGAAATCTCCTCCCGGGCCCACGTGACCTGAGGGTCTACTCCCATCAGGCCCTGTGGCCCCACAGAAGACAGGCACACCTGTCGCCACGTTCCCGTCTGCTTTGCCGCCACCCTCTTGCTTTCCAGTCCCTTGCCCTGCATGAGCACTTGCCAGCACCTCATACATTCCAAGTGCCATGAAAGCAGGGAGTTTTTGTTTCCTGCTCCTGAACAGTCCCTAACTGTTCCCTAACATCACAAAAAATGTTTATTCACTTTTCTTCTGCTTCCCAAAATGTATGTGCTGGTGTTGGCCCCCAGGGAGAGCGTGGCAGGCCCTGGTGGAGAGCTGGTCTGAGGGCAGGCTCTTACCGAACAGAGACAGCAGGGACTGCAGCGCGAAGTGCACAGTCCGTCGATTAGCTTGCTTCCCGGTTTTCAGGATTACTTCCTCCTGACCAACTTCACAGAGATCAAAACCTAAAGGAACAAAGAAGATAAGCATCTGCTTCCTTTGGGAAGATTCCAGATCTTGAACAGGAGCGCTGTAGGGCTCCTTGTGCAACTTCATGGAGTGCCTGCAAGGCCCTTCAGGAAGCATTTGGGCCTGGGGCTTCCCCTGTCTGCACAGAGGTTGGTCATGTGGCAGAGGGGTCGGGCTGCCCCACCCGGAACATCCACTCTACACAGCCCCCATTTGGCGTGTGTGTGGCTGTCACTGCCTGGCTCTCCTCTGTCCCTTCACGGAAAGCACTATGGACCAGAACTGAGTAAGGCTCACTCACATGTTTTTTTCTATTTTTTTCACAGAAGTACAGTCTATATAAAGACTGTCCAGGACAAAAACTGGCCACTCCATTCAGCATTGAGAGCAGTATTTACAGCTGGTGCATGGTAAGGTGAAGTTTCTCAAGGGCAAAGACAATGCCTTCATGCATGTTCAGTGTCTGCCCCCGTGGGCTTTGAAATGAGTGCCGACAAGGGGAATCTGCAGTGACTTCTCTGCCTCTGCCAAAGCCCAGGGGTGCTGCTCCCTAATTCTAAGGATTCTAATGAGACTCAGAGCAGGTGTAACACAGGGCGTGGAGCTTCCTGAGCAAGAGGCTGGCTAACAAGCTGTGGACGATTAAGAGACATTATAGGGACACCAGCAAGTATGTCTCCCTGGGGAGAAGCCAAGCGCAGATGCTATGGCCACAGATGATGTGGTTTGGCCCTGTGTCCCCACCCAGATCTCATCTTAAATTGTAATCCCTGGATGTTGAGGGGAGACCTGGTGGGAGGTGATTGGATCGGTTCATGATAGGGAGTTCTCACGAGATCTGGTTGTTTGATAAGTGTCTGGCATTTCTCCTGTGCTGTCTCTCCTGCCACCTTGTGAAGAAAGTGCCTGCTTCTCCTTCGCCTTCTGCCATGATTGTAAGTTTCCTGAGGCCTCCCTAGCAATGCAGAACTGTGAGTCAATTAAACCTTTCTTTATGAATTACCCAGTCTCAGGTAGTATCTTTATACCAATGTAAGAACAGACTAATACAGATGGGGACCACAAAGCAAGAATTTAAGGCCTGAAGAGTCTTCAGCATTGAAAATTTTCACTCAGGATCCCTAGTCCCTGGTCCCTGGGTAGATCACTGAGCTCCCCTTAAAACACTGCAAAGTGCTGAGTACCTACAATGCCACACCCTCTCCTCTGACCTCACAATGATAAAGTAAAGGGGCCTGTAGTACACGATGCTACTGTCAGCATGCTGTGCGTGTCATGACTCAGCCACAGCACATTCACCAAAGGAGAAACCCCTCCCTCTCTCATCTGCCTAGCCAGCCAGCCTTTTTACTTGTACTCGGAGATTTGGAGACTATCATTCCCTTAGGAATTAGGTTCACTAGAGGAGCATTCTGGTCTCTATGGGACGTTTTCCTCTCTGAATTTGAAAGTAGATAGCAATCCCTGAAAGCAACAGGAAGACATGCTCAGAGAACTCAGCATTAAAAACAAATAATGAATAGTATCAATGTAATGCTTGCATGAGAAACCTCTACTTTTACCAAAATGATTCAAATGGGGTTGCTGAGAACTGGGTCCTCGCCATCTCTGGCAGCCCATGCTGGGTTGTGAAGGTGTGTGCTTACTGCTGAGGACTGGAAAGGGGGCATTTCTTGGAGCCCTGGGAGTGAGCCAGCCACCTCTCTCCAGATGACAGGCCTGCCAGACACCACTGTCCTCCCCGAGCTGTAGTCAAAAGGCCGTAAAGGTCGCAAATGCATGCAGGCTGACTCGCCCCTTGAGTATCAGTGGCTCTTGGAAAATATGGAGAATAACTGGAACATTGACTAACATCTCCCATAATCCCAACACCAGAGACAACCCGTGTTAAGATTTTCCATGTTTCCTTCTGTACTATTCTTGATGTATCTGGCAAAGGGACCTCAAAAGCAGCAAGTGTGCAGAGGAGGAAGGCTGGCTCCACCACCCCCACACCAAAGAGAAGCTCAGGCTCCACGAGGAAGAGAGCTTTTCCTTTATAAAGCGAGCTCTTGGCCAGATGCGGTGGCTCACGCCTGTAATCCCAACACTTTGGGAGGCTGAGGCAGGCAGATCACTTGAGCTCAGGAGATGGAGAACAGCCTGGGTACCATGGCAAACCCCTGTGTCTACAAAAAATACAAAAATTAGCTGGGCGTGGGTGGTGCATGCCTGAAGTCCCAGCTACTTGTGAGGCGGAGATTGCAGTGAGCTGAGCTCGTGCCACTGCACTCCAGCACCCCAGCCTGGGTAATAGAGTAAGACTGTCTCCAAAAAAAAAAAAAAATGTTGTGGTTGTGCCTTCGTCTTGCGGACTTACTTGTGGCAATGCCCCCAAGGCTTGCCCTACAGCTTCTCACAGAAGTGACAAGAGAAGCATCCGGATGGGAACCTGACCCTTCTCAGTCTAGCCTCCATCTGCTGCTGCCTACATAGATATTTACTATGTTTATGCCAGGAAAATGATGCTTTAAACCCACAGAAGAAAAGCATGTAGGCCAGGAGTGGTGGCTCACGCCTGAATCCCAGCACTCTGGGAAGCTGCATGGAAGGGCTGCTTGAACCCAGGAGTTTAAGACCATCCTGGGCAACATGGTGAAACCCCATCTCTACAAAAAAAGTTAGAAAAAAATAAAAAACCAAGTAATGCAACCTGTAAAGGATGCCAAGCTTCTAATCCAAGGGGATTCAGATCCACCCACCTCGGCCTCCCAAGTGCTGGGATTACAGGCGTGAGCCACCGCGCCCGGCCCGAGGTGGTTTCGATAGTACTGTTTTCCTGCCAGTTTTGAGTACCCAGGGACAGAGGACAACATTGAAACCATTATTATCTTATGACTCTAATTTTAGTTTTCTTTAGCTCCTAATAACACTTGACCTCCAATACTAGAGTCTAGCAGGTTCATCTTAAGGTAATGGGCACAAATGAGAGAGATGAAATCACAGTGCAGAGGAAATGGCACAAAGCCATTTGTGCCATTTGGAAATCCTGCTAAACCACTACAATCTAAGTTAACTTTTTTTTTTGAAAGAAAAAAAAAAAAAAAAAGAGATCCTCCTGCCTCAGTCCTCCTGAGTAGCTGGGACTACAGGTGTGCACCACTATGCTCGGCTAATTTTTTTTTTTATTTTTGTAGAGATGGGGTCTCCCTATGTTGCCCAGGCTGGACTCAAACTCCTGGCTTCAAGTGACCCTCGCACCTCAGCCTCCCAAAGTGCTAGGATTACATGCGTGAGCCAATGTACCCAGCCTGAGTTAACTATTTTTAAATAATATTTAAGAAGACACTGAGATACTTTGCCCAATAGAAACCAGGAGGAAAAGCAGTGATTTAAAAGATGGAATTAAAGAACCCACTAAGTCAAGGATGCTCTGCCTACCTAGAGCTGCCAGGAACTCGTGGCATCCCGGGAGCCGCCACAGCTGGACGCTGATGGAGACCTGAATGGGAGCTGATGCCAAGTCCTGCTCCTTCTCGCCAGCCTGGAGCTGAACCAGCACCTGGTGGAGCTGAGGAAGGGAGGACAATGTGAGCACCCTGTGTCTCCTTCCCCTCCAGCCCTCCTCAAGACTTGACCCGTTATTCTTATGTCACCTGTCACTGGCATCGCTAATGACCCTCGCGAGTGTAGCATTTGAGATTCTTTTCCAGGTGCATTCATACCTGCTGTCCTGCTGTCCTCTCTGTGGGAAGCTGATGGGGCAGTGGGGCAAGAGGCTGTGTGGGGCAGGAGAGGCTGTGTGGCCTCCTGGGGCTGGGGCCGGGTTCTGCTTCCAGCCTCATGTCTTCCCTCAGGTGTGGGAGAGCCTCACAGGAGAGGCCATGGAGAGTAGAAGGGGTGAGTTGGGACCGGCCACCTCCCTCTTTCTTAAGTCATCTTTGGGATCTTGAGGTGGATGGCGAAGAGGAACCTGGTTACATCTTAGAGCCTCACAGCTTGAGGAATAACCCACGTGGCCCACTCGAGTGTCCACTTCCTTTCAGATTTCAGGGTCTCTGGCCTCTCCTCAGGGGTCTGTGTGTGGGTTCACAGAGTGTCACTCACTTAAAGCTGGTTCTGCTCCTGCTGTTGTGGTGGACCTTAAGAGGTCAATCAAGGACACAAGAAGGGTGGAGCAGGAAGAGGGGAGCCAGAGCAGAGGAGGGGACAGGCCGCCGGAGCCAGCGGCAGTGGGCACCTGCCTGGAGCGCCACAGCCTGTGTGGCTCCGTTTGACAGCACGTGCACCCCGAGCTCAGAGCCTGCCCAGGGGAACTCGGGGGTGGGTGGGTTGAGGGGCTCACCTGACAACAGTTGCTACTTTAAGTAGTACTCACCATTCCAACCATATTTTTAACAGCCTTCGGCCAGCAGATTACAAGAAAAAGAAAGAAAGAGAGAAAGAAGAGAGTTTAGACTCAAGCACAGGCTGTTATGCAACATGAGCTGATCACTGTTTAGGAAGCGCCACACCAGGCCCGCGGCTCTGACTGGGAGGGGAGAGGAGCAAGAGTCAGCAGGGGACACACAGGAGAACCGACAGCCACACCCAGGCCAGCCGCGTGCGGATCCAGGGGCTCAGGGGCAGCAGCAGCCAGGCCTCCCTTCCCAGCCAGTAGAGGCTCAGGAGGGGAAAGAGCACAGCGGGCGTTTGTAGCCAGCTCAGGAAACCAAAGTCCCTGGTTCCCGAGTGACCCAGGAAAGATCCACCAGCTGCCACCACTGGGGGCAGCCTCGGGACACATCCCTAGGGCCCGACAGCATATCAGGCAGAAAGTCCCTGTGTTCCCATTAAAAGCAAAGAAATTAAGCAACTGGGTTTTTTGGCCTCTCAGCACAGCCCTGCAAATGGAATATAATTTTGGCTTTCAGATTTTGTAGAACACAGACCTCTAGACTGCCTGGGTTCAGGATGCTTTAATACGCAATATCCTAGAAGTGTTTTCCTGATGCTATTCAACAAACAGGCATAACACACTTACTACAAAATGAGCAGGGACTCAGCCAAGGGTACAGGTCACTGCTGGTTCTAAGTTCCAAATCCATGTGGAAACAGCCCCAGGTAGCACTCAGAGTTTCAGAGGCTAATACTTGATGGAGCAGCTTTATTTCTCCATAGAAATATTTCTTCTGCTTAAGTGAAATTTGCTGGCAAATATCTCTAACAACAACACATATTACTTTTTCAAATTGTTACACTCCAGAATGGCCAGAAAAGCAGCTCTGTGCTCTTCAAGGGCTGCTCCAGCCTCCAGAAGTGCTCCCACAGCTGTCCCCCTAGGACTTGGTCCAGACCCTCACTGGCCAGAATGCAGTGGTGCAGCATGGGTACTGAGAAGCTCCCAGGCCAAGCTGCAAAGGACCCACATGATGCTAAGAACTGGAACCCTCTGAACTCCTGAACTAGATCTGTATTTTCCTAAAAGAAAGCATATCTGCTAAGCAGTATCTTGCATTAGAGTTGCTCCTGTGTTCACTGCTTTGCCTCAGTGACTATCTTTTTCCAGCATGGTAAGTACTTTGATCAAAGAAGTATGGGAACACCTGCAGCTGTCCTGGCAGGCTGGCCCCACACCTGGTGGCTTGGGGAGGGTGGCTGTAACACTTGTCAATCAGCTGAAAAAGTTGGTGGTGAGGAGGACAAGGTTCAGGAGACCACTGAATGGAGATTTCAGGAAATGCCCTGAGACCACAGGTGACAGGGGCCCCATAAGCATCCTCTGAAGGCCCTTGATGCTCAGCACCCAGTGAAAACACTATGCAAACCTGCCCCTCTGTGCCCCGCTGAGTCAAGCACCCAGCTTCACCCTGGGGTTGGCCGCACAGCTTCATCAGGGCCACAGGTGCACCTGACAATGCCAATAGTGGCCAGTGTCTGCTGGCACGGCCTCCCATCATCCTGGGAAGGGGCAGCACCGCTGGCACGGATGCCTTGGCATCATAGATGGAAATAGCAGGTAAACAGCACTTGCCAGGGAGGGCTATTCTCTTACTACCAGCCCTCATCTTCTCCTTCGAATCACAAAGGCAATGAGACTGCATTAACTTACAGCTTCCTATTTAGGGCCAAATTGCTCTGCCTTTCCAAATCAGCATGGGCCTCAGGCCCTGGCTCAGCCCTCCAGGCTCGACTTACCCGGCTGATGAGCTGCTCTCCCGTCTCTGAGGCAGTGATGAGTTTGCAAAGGGCTTGGAGGGCAGGATTGGGCAGACCTAAACCAAGGAAAAAGGGTAGAAGTTATTCAGAAGAGCCTCTGTACACAAAAACCTTCCCAGGGGAAAGAACCCTAAATCCTCGGCATCAGTGGCATTTTTCAGAAGCTCAGCACAGCTGGACGTGTGTCTGGGATCCCTTGCCATTTCTCAGAACACCCTGCTCCTAGCTGGGAGATCCAGCATCCTCATGAATGCGGGGCCCAAGGCCACCAACTGTTCCACCTGCTGTTGGCCAGATCTGTTGCCCCAGCCCTACACCCGCAGCTCACCCAGCAGGGACTGGAGGGTGCTGCTGCACTGCTGGAGCCGGTCACCCGGGTCAGAAGTTGGGAAGAAGACAGCTGCTGGCAGGCCGCTGGTTGGGGGGTCCAGCCGGAAGCCCACAGCGGTGAGGAGGGCCTGCCAGCCAGGGATGCCACCCACTTTGTTCTCCACGCTCTGCTGGGACGTGTACATGGCATTGCGCTGCCCGTTCTGGATGCGCTGCAGGGACTTTTCCACCTGGGGGGAAATTGGGGGTGAGTCAGAGACCCAGGCAAGCCCTGGTTTCTGTCCACATGGCTTTGAGGGTACACAAAGCCCCAGGGGTGAAGCAAGGCTGACTGCTGCAACCCCACGTGGCCCACATGGCCAGGCCTGAGGATGTGACAGTGGGGCACTGACCAGGCATCTTGCGAGGGAGGGCACAGAAGGGAAGGATTTTACAATCAGAGCCCTCAAGGGCTGGTACAACAGAAGGATTCTGTCCCTCCCCTAAACCAACCCCTTGCACACACTCCACAGACAGTAAAGCAACGTGTCTGAACACACAGGGGCCTGCCTCAAACCCTGTAATGGCTCCTGCCCACTAGGGATAAACCCTCAGGCCCTTCAGGACCCCCCTCGCTGCCCACAGCCCAGCCCCATCATGGGGTCTTGGCTGGCAATGCCCTTCTTCCCCATTCCTCCCACTCAGCCTTCATCCCTCCGCACTGGCCTCTGCAGCCTATACCTCCCTCCACCAGGAAGTGTCCTCCTGTCATCCAGGGCCTGAACAGTTGCCTGGCACTTCTACGCTGGTCACCCAAGTCACTGCTGCATGAACTACATGAGTGAGTGTTTTAACAGTAGTGCAGGGTCTCAAGGCTAAGTGGGGACAGCTGAGAGGCGCAGTGGCTCACACCTGTAATCCTAACACTTTAGGAGGCCAAGATGGGTAGATCACTTGAGTTCAGGAGTTCAAGACAAGCCAGAGCAACATAGCGAGACCCCAGCTCTATACCCCGTCCCCCCCAAAAAAACACCAAATAACAGTAGTGCAAACAGTTTTCATCGGGCCTCCCTGGGCCTCTCTCTAGTGGAAACCCCTGTCCACTCTGGGATGTTGGTGCCCTGTGAGGCACATGTCCCCTCAATGGAGGGGCATGGGTGGTCCAAGATGACCTGAGGCTTTTTTTTTTTTTTTTTAAACAGTAAACACTGGGATGCCGGAGCACAGGCGTCCAGACAGGAGGAAGTGTGTACTCACATCAGCCAGGAGGAAACAAGCCTGCCCGGGAGGACAGAAGATCAGCCCTGGCTGTCACTCAGGCAGGGCGGGCCTCCAAGACACTGCCTACTGGATCAAGGAATATCCAGGAGGTGTTAGAAGGTAGGGGCTGGGGAACTTGACTCCATGGCCCCCACACTCCTGCATCCACCCCAGGAGATAATACCAAGGAAAAAGAGGAAACCCTTAAATGGGCCTGAGGGGCCTCAAGGCCATGTGGGGGCAGCTAAGAGGCCTGGCCTGGGAGGAGGCGGCTAATGGGTAGAGAAGGCAGTTCCACTACCCCAAAAAAGCAGTGTGCAGTGGCAGCAAGGACAGAGGGACTTTGCGGGTGACGGGACCTGAGAACTGAAAGGCTCTAGGCAGTTTCCAGATACGGGGTAACAATGGAGAGGGCCTCCCAGCAACCTGGGCGTTGGCCTCCTCGAGCCAACTAGGGGAATGCTGGGGGCTTGCTCGTCACAGTGTTCACATACTGATTACTTTCAGGCCTGAGGAGACCCTAAGCTTAAGAAATGTGTGTGACTCTATCCTCAGAAGTGCATGGAGAGCTACCACGCACAGGCCCAGGTGCCACAGGTCTGAACAGAGGGACCTGATCAGACCCAACGGGCAAGAAGTTTGCATAGCCCAGGAGACATGCTCGCTCCCAGGCCTGCGTGGACACTGCCCTAGGTCCTCCATCTTAACCATGGACGGAGCCAGGCTGTGCAGCAACCAGCCTGCAAGGAGGCCCTGGGGTCTGTGGCAGATTTGGAAGGAGCTTGGCTGTGGCATGGCTGTTCACCCACACTGCATGGGCCCCAGGCTGGCACTGGGCTAGGAAGATGTGGGGTGGGCTAGGGCTGGTCTTTCTGGCACAGCACTCTAAATGATTTGAAACGGCCTTCCAGGTTGTTCCAAAGGTAGAAGGATGAAACAAGTTTGATGTCACTGCTTCTTGACTCAATTGATAACATTTACACCTGTAGATGTGGGCCCTCCATTTGTGCTCTTGCCTGGGCTCCACAGAAGTTGGGGCAGGCTGGTCAAGGGCACGATCAAACTTGGACTCATTAGGGGCAGACTGGAGTCATCTGATGGTAAAATAGGACTCTACTGTGCGGCGAGTACTCGCATTTTCTCAAATCCTCATGATAACCTTGAAATATTCAACTGTTACCACTCTTTCCAGATGAGAGCACTGAGGCTCGGAGAGCCAAAGTGACTTGTCCAAAGCCACATGACCTGGAAGCTGCTAGGGTATGGGTCCCTGTCATTGGCTGCCCTTCCCCCAGGGTCCTGGCGAGTACTGCTACTACAGCCGCCTGTATGGCATCACCCACCGTGCCCACCCCTCAAGCCAGTGGGCTCATCCCGGGGACGTCTGCAGAAGCACCCTGGGGATGCTGCCCACTTTGTGCATCACGCTTTGCTGGGACATGGGTCTCCCAAGCAGGCTTATCCCAGGGACGTCTGCGGAAGCCGGTCAGTGCCGTCCTGGACATGGCCCCAGTCATGATGTCCTCTCCACCTGCTCACATCCCGATGTAAGGAAACCCTTGCCTTCTCCTTCTTGCACAGCACTGCCAGCTCTTGTTGAGTGCAGGGTGCCCGACCCCCTTACCAGGTGCAGCAGCACTCGCAGGGCATCCCGCGCGCGCTCTGGGTGCTGCAGGATCTCTGTGAGGGCCTGGCCGATGAGTGATGAGGGGCTGTTCAGCTTAACATCACTCCCGATGAGCATGAACCCTGCAGAGAGCAAAGGAGGACACCCTCAGCAGAGCGGCTGGAGACCCCAGCCCCACCCCGGCTTCTAGGGCTCACTTATGCCTCAAGGTTAACCCAGCAGAAAGAGCAGGGCCTGGCAGGGGAGCAGCTCACAGGCTAGACTGGGGCATCTGACTCACTGGATGGTGATGTGGCACCCCTTTGCCCCCTTCCTTTTAATAATCAATATTGCTTAGCTGTTCAGGTAAGTGGGGCCTGCTGTTTTGCAGAAAGGAGCCAAGGGAAGTACAGTGGGAAAACCTGCCTTTTTTTGTGTGAAATTCATCTGTGTCTATCCTCAGGCCTTTAGGAGGGGACATGCCAGGACAGGGGAGGTGCACGTATCTCCTCCTTGGGGCCACGGGGAGGCAGGGAGCGGCTACTCCTCCATTTCTAAACCAGCAAACAAGCTCGGCTGGGAAAGACCAACTGGGCTGAGGAGCACAGCATCCCACTGTTCCTTTCCACATTGCCTTCCAAAACAGGGCCTGGGGGAGCAGGTTTCTCAAGCCCACGGGCAACTTTAGGACCAGCCTGCCCCCAAATCATGTAGGGAAAGGGTTTTCTAAGAGAATGAGCTGTTTTTAAAGGTAATAGGAGAGCATCACTAAAAATGGTTGCATCCGGAACAAAGTTGTGACTTATATTATCTATCAACAAAACTAAACAAACAAAGACCGTTTTCAAAATGCCATGCCCGTAAGCACACTGGACAGACCTGCAGAGACAGGAAAGGGGCCAGGTCCCCACAAGCCCTGCAGTAGGTTTTGTGGGATGCTGTGGGGCCCAAAGCCCCTTCTGACTGCCAGGACTTGTGTGATGAGGACAATAATGGAAGCCACAGGGGTCACCTCTACTTTCTGTGTCTCCTAAGAGCAGGAGAAGCAGGTAAGCAGCCCTCTGTGCCTGCCTGTGCACGCTCCGCCTGGCAGAACCAAGGGATGGCCATGAGGCGAGTAGGCAGGGTGGGGTATGTGCCTGTTGGACCAACTAAATGCTTTTCAGCCGCTTGAAGAAACAGGAACAATTCTATTTTGTTTTTTGAATAGCTCTTTGAAAAATACTCCAGTTGTGTTTGTAAAGTAAGCAAAATGTTTCCATCTTTCAACAGCATGACCAAACGCCTGACACCAGCACCTGGGGCTGCCAGGCAGCCACCCCTGCAGCTGTGTTGTTTGCTGGCTGACAGGGCCTGGCAGTGCTGTGGCTCCACCCCAGGGCTGACCCACCTTTGGAAAATGACACCAGCAGTATCAGGATGTGTCAACTGGATTTATGTTAAGAAAACAGGATTTTCGGTATTCCTCTTTTTCCCAAAGTTTGAGACACTTTCAGACACTCTGCTTTGCAGTTATGGCTGATGTCACCCATGGGGGGCAGGGGACTTTTGCTTTGCTCTAAATTTTCGTAACACCCTGGGGAGTTTCGGGGCCCAATGCTGAGAGAAGACCACAGGCTGACGCATCATGACGCATGTGGGTAAAACTGTCCCGGCTGGCTGAGAGGCCAGTGAGGGAATAGGCCCAGGGTTTGGTTTGTACTCTGTGAGTCTTGGCCTGGCAGGGTCTTCTGCACAGCAGAGCCCTCTGAGTGGCTGCTGTGGGCAGCTTTCCACAGGGACCCCAGGGGAAGCAGGTTGTTGCCTAGAGCTGAGAGGCAGCTCTGTACGTGCCTGCCTTCCCACCTCCCCTGTGACCAGATGTCACAGGAACATTCTCTCTTTACTCCCTAGACCCTCCAGGCAGGCCCACTAAGAGAATGTATTCTAGAACATGCAGGGCCTGAAGCTTCACAAAATATTCAGTACACTCCTTACAGATCTTCTCAAATGTGGACCGGGTGGTGTCATCAGCACCACCATCATCCCCTTACCGCTGAGGACACAGCTTCAGAGAGCGTAAGTAACCTATCTCAGGCCACACAGCCAGGACATGGAGCTAGATCCATCCTAAGTCTTTCTACCACACACTCCTTTCTACAGTCATGGTTTAAGTGAAGGTGCAATGGAATAGGTCATCCAGTGTACACTGACATCAGGAGGAGTTTCACATTCACACTCCCATGGCAAATGGTTCAGTTGCTCCCTGGTCCAAAGATGATCTTAATAGGAAAAACTCATTTGGCAGAAGGAAAACTCAGCACACAGGCTCTCTCCCTGAGTCGTCTGCAGCTGGCCCTGCCCTGCCCTCCCCTCCCCTCCCCTCCCTAACCCCACTTGCAGAATAAAGTCAGGGGGCTGTGAGGACTGAGCCCCAGGCCTTGACAGGCACCTGCAGCTGGCTGAACTCCCACCTGCCCAGTTGGAGGGGTGCGAGAAGGCCTTGCTGCTCTGCACCACCTTCATGGCCTCCCCCAGGGCGGCGCTGGCTTTCAGGCCATTCAGCAGGGATGAGTAGAAGGCATGGATGAACATCTTAGAAGCAGCCACTGGCACAGGCCACAGAGACACGAGGACACACTGAGCGCCGGCAGCCAGGAAGGCCCTTGTCAGCGCGATGACTCCGTCGGCTGTGACTTTGCTGTTGGACTCCTGGGAGGAGCCAAGCACCACCAGCTTCACGGGCAGCTGCAGGTCCAGGACATCGGCGGCCGTGAGCAGCAGCTCCTGCAGGGGCGGGCAGTCCGAGATGCTTTCCCCGTCACTGGCGTCGTCCTGCACCCGTAAGGACTCAGGGATCGTGTAGGGGTGGCCAAAGGAACTCTTGCTGCTGGCAGGGTTGCCGTCCATGCTGGGCGTGAGGACCAAGGCCGACAGCTTCCAGGAGATGTGAGTGGCAAAGTGGACACACTCAGCCTGGGTCAGGGCGCTCATGACCCTCTCCTTGGTGGCTACACTGCCCACTAGGGGCTGGCAGCCCAGCAGCTCGGACACCATGTAGGCCTCTTCCTCAGCCGACGGCATGGGCCCCCACAGCCACCTGTCCATCACGGCTGATGGGAGCTTGGGGTTGCCGATGACAGCCGCCATGGATGTGGAGCTGGAGTATGTGGGCGGGTTCTTCCGTAAGTGAGACTAGGAGGGGAGGGGACAAAGCAGACCACCCGTCAGACAGAACAGCCAGGCTGCCCGGCAGTGGTCAGGTGAGCACAGGGATGACCAGCTCTCTGCTGGTTGAGCTTGAATCCACCTGTTTCCCCAGTCACCTCATTAACTCTTATTTTTCAACATCTTTTTGACACAGGTGCCTAACTTACTGAGAATCACGCCTGCTGTGATGAGCCCTTGAAAATCATCAGGATTGGGCCGGGTGCGGTGGCTCAAGCCTGTAATCCCAGCACTTTGGGAGGCCGAGACGGGCGGATCACGAGGTCAGGAGATCGAGACCATCCTGGCTAACACGGTGAAACCCCGTCTCTACTAAAAAAAAAAATACAAAAAAACTAGCCGGGCGAGGTGGTGGGCGCCTGTAGCCCCAGCTACTCGGGAGGCTGAGGCACGAGAATGGTGTGAACCCGGGAGGCGGAGCTTGCAGTGAGCTGAGATCCGGCCACTGCACTCCAGCCTGGGTGACAGAGCCAGACTCCGTCTCAAAAAAAAAAAAAAGAAAATCATCAGGATTGGATGGTAGGGGTCCTGAGAGGACTGGGGGAGGAGGCCCTGATATGACAGAGTGGACAGAGCCCATGGAACCCAGGATGGCCAGCCTGCTCCATAATCTTCATCCCCATAGACCTCCCT
Source organism: Macaca fascicularis (assembly GCF_037993035.2). NCBI lineage: Eukaryota > Metazoa > Chordata > Mammalia > Primates > Cercopithecidae > Macaca > Macaca fascicularis. The sequence continues at coordinate 23,697,603 of NC_088384.1, read as the reverse complement.
GTGTGGCTCCTAAATAAGAGGAAACCCACTCCTGAGAAGTCAGGGACTTTGAAGAGTGATTTTGTTTAAATCGTGCAAACAAGCAAGTAAGTCTTGGGGAGACAGGGCTAAACTAAGTCCTTTAAGAAGCTCTACATACTGACAAGATTCTAGTTCCCTTCTGCCTTATATGCTGCAAAGTAGAAAGTATCACTGAATGAGAAAATCAGCATAAAGAAGCCCAATGATGTCTGCCTGAGTTTCCCCTATGATGATTTTTGGTACTTTTTGGGAAACATTAAGTATGAAGTTACTTCAAAATAATTTTTTGGTGCCTCTGCTTGGTGATGCCTTAAACTCTGGGTAAGAGAAACACCAGATGCCTGTCAGGAGATGGCCTCTTCCGGGTCTCTGGTTAAGCTACAAACAGCTAGCTGGCTGTTGTTATCAAAATAAAAGTTTTCTGAAGGTGGAGGCATCTGATACCCAGAGTGCTGCTATCAGCCAGGGCAGTGGGCCACTGGGTGGCAGGAGTGTCGAGAAGGCCAGCTCGATTCCTATCTGGGATTCAGAATCAGCCATGGAAACTTCAGAAACCTAGAGAAAATAACTTCTTTCACTTTGAACTGATTCTTTGCTTCATAAGAAAAGTATTATCCAGCTACAAAAATGGTCAAAATTCAGATCTGCAAAAACCCGTGAGGCAGAAACTGACCCCACTTAGGCCACACCAATGAGCAAGTCATCAAAGCGGCCAAGACAGGTCCTGTGGGGGCCACCCATGCACAGGGCCCAGCCTTGGTTCCTAACCCCGCCTATGCTTTCCACCACTGTAAAGAGGACCATCTGGGTAAGACCTGTCCCACCCGCCATGGGGTATTAGGGCAGATGGGGTCTGAGGGCTCTGAGAGCAGCTGGCAGCTCGAGGGCATCCGGAGTTGGAGGATGGAGCAATGCAAGCCCTTGTGGTAAAGACAGTCCTGCAGCTGAGCAGGCAGGGATGCTGCAAGTGGAGTGTGAGGCAGGTGCGGAGCCCTGTGGGACTGTGGAGGGGTCAGAGGGAAGCCAGGATTTTGGGGTCTCTGAGAGTTCGGAGAAGGGGAAGAAGATTAAAGTTTGGCTCAAAAGTTTCTAATCAGGTGGGCAGGGCCAAGGGTGGCAGTGGGGTGAGACCCATGACTCAGGGTGGCCCACTGTTACTCTCTTGATTTTGGGTGTTTCTTTCCAAACTGATTATTCTTGCTCAATGAGACCTGAGTCCCTGCCTGTCCCCTGAAAGCCACCTGACTTGTTTTTAGTTCCATTGGCCTGTTGGGCTGTTTTCTACTCGACTCCACTCTTGCTTGTCTGCCTTCCCTGCTTGGGGCCCAGCCAACAGTCAGCTCAAGGGCCAGGTGAATTGGGTGGCTCTGCTCTGCCCACTGGGCATCGTGTGGATGGTGGGTGACCAGCCCCCTGAGGTGCTCAGTCAGGCCTCAAGCTTCACTGTGTACCTCAGAGCAGCTCAGAACCCTAATGTCACAGCAAAGAAACTTAGACATGACACAAATTGTGGCTTCTCGAGGCAGCAAAGAATGGCCAGGGGTCATGAGGGCCGAGCCCCACTTTTGGACAGAGCTACTCTAAAGTTATGCTACCTGCATGCAAATCATAAAATCAACACTTTTGAGGAGATCACCGCTATGCCTTAGTAACACAGCCCAGTCCGACCAGATAGACAGTGCCTCGAGACCCGAGAACAAGCCCTTGGTCCCCCACCATGTGTGTGAGCCTTACCTTGGACTGCACGCTAAGGGAGCGGATGGAAGGGACAGCAAGGAGGCCGAAGCGCTCGTAGAGGTACTCGTTGGAGGAGCTTCCCTTCAGGAGGGCGAAAGGAATGAGGTAGAGCTCCCCCTCTAGAACCAGGATGAGCTGCCGGTGCCGGCCCACAGGGCCGCTGGAGTGCATCAGGCCCTGTGGAGCAAGCACGGAGAGGCTGACATGGGAGGCCCAGGAGGCAGGGGTTTCAGGCACCAGGACAACCCTGAGCCATAGCCTGGACGATACAAGTATGAGCAGGTGAGGCCTGCGGGGGTGTGGGGTGCCGTGGGGTGTGAGGCGCCACAGGGCATAGGCTGAGCTGCAGCCCTGCAGGAGCGTCACCAACTGGCATGCTTGCTCGTGGACTGGCAAGGGCTGGCCTGGCAGCGTCCATCTGCCTCACAGTCCTGAGAAGGTTAGAGGACAGTTTCTTGAAGTTCATAAGAACCTGGCGTGGGCGGGAGACCGGCCTGTACTGCACAGGCACCCTGAGAAGGGGTGGGAAAGGCCCCTCCCAAAACAAGATCTGTTTTCCATTTCAATGGACAAGAGGCTAGAAAATCAGAGGGAGGACGGGAGGTCTGGGGGCTGGCATGACAGTCCCTGGAGAAGGGGATGGGCTGGGTTCTAGGACCTTTTGTGACTTCCTCTGAGGGAAGAGTGGCCCCTTGGCTCTGGGCTCGGGAGGTGCTGTCCCCACTTGTTCCCTCTGGGGATGTCAGGGGACCCAACGCATGGATGACTCCCATCCCTCTTGACAGGCTGGGCATGAGGACCCAAGGCAGGGTGTGCACAGGGCCACAGGAGACATAGGCTCATTCCCATTCATTGCAGAACAAGGCTAAGGCCACGGGCATCTTAGAGCAGCAGGCAACAATCCTGAAAGCTGGGTTCACACAGACTGAGGTGAACAAAGAGGTGGTGTGGAAGCTGCTGCTGCAGTCCAGAGCCTGCCAAGAAGGTCCCAGGTCCACAGAGCCTGCGCAACACTGGGTGCCAGGGGCGGGGCTGGCCTGCCCCCAACCCCGTCTGCTGAGGAGTGGCTGACAAGCAGACACCCACCAGGGTGCCACTCGCTTGTGCCTGGGGAAGCAAATGTGCTTGCTTGACCCGTCTGATGTGCTGCCGTGGGCACTTGGCTGAGGGTGGCAGGGCACTCAGCTAACCCAAAGTGACACATGCCTGGCGGGACGTTCAGTCTCTGTAAACTCCTATGGGGTTTTCTTTCTTTCTTTAAAAAAAAAATGTCTAGCTCCATCTAGCGAAAGCAGAAATAAAAATTATTAGGCCAATTTGTTTTTCGTTTGTTTGCTGTAAGAGCTACAGTATGAGCCAGGCACGGTGGCTCATGCCTGTAATCCCAGCACTTTGGGAGCCCAAGGCGGGCGGATTATGAGGTCAGGAATGCAACATGGTGAAACTCCGTCTCTACTAAAAATACAAAATTAGCCGGGTATGCCGGCATGCCACCATACATCTGTAGTCCCAACTACTCAGGAGGCTGAGGCAGGAGAATTGCTTGAACCCAGGAGGCGAAGGTTGTAGTGGGCCAAACACCAGTGTACTCCAGCCTCGGGGGCAGAGCGAGACTGTGTCTCAAAAACAACGACAACAAAAAAAGAGCTACAGTGTTTCCCAAGAGGAGGTAAATTAATCACTGTGCAATTGTGCAACCTAGGCAGGAAGAAGTAGGGGTGTGTCACAGCGACCCCGACACTGTCTATGGATGAGCTCAGCACAGGGAGGAGAAACAGCTGTAGGCACCTGGGCCCCATGGTCTGCCATGGGCCACACCTGAGCTCCCCGGCTGGCTCCGTAGGTAGAGGTGGCTCAGGGGGCTGCTCTGGAGGGGAGTGCCACCACACCGGGGAGGTATGCCAGTGAACCTCAAACCAGCCGCAGTGGCACAGCTGATGCTGCCCTGACCCTGGTGACAGGGTCAGCGGCTGTGACAGTGATGGCCACCTGCTGCTCAGTGAGAACTGTGCTGCCTGAGAATGGGTAGGGTGGGGCTTGAGCCACTTGCCATGTGTAAAACTGGACCCACCCTCCACTGTTCCAGAGTCACAGGGCTTTGTTGTGACAAGATGCCAGCCCCAGCCCCACAGGTCCTCCCTGGGCTCCTGCCACCCAGGCCCAAACCACAGTAAGTTTCTGTCAGATGTCATCCCACAGGCTACTGCCTTCACCAGGACACACGCCACTCATAGACAAGTCCCTAATGACAGCACCTAACTGTGCGAACCGGACGGAAGCTTGGCAAGCTGAAAAAAGGAGAAGTCAGGCTGGAATCCACGCAGAGCAAACATTCACTGGCAGCACTTCTTTGTAGAACCCTGCTAACTCTACCCACAAAACCTCATCTGCGGCACAAGCCTAATGATCAGAGAATGCATGTCCTTGAAGGCAGCTTGTCTGTCTTCTCCAACACTCCACCAGGGGTGGGGGGTATCTCCTGTGGCCCTGTTGTCAGAAGTCTCCCAAGCTGGGCCTCGGCTTTCTCATCAGCCACTGAGTGGTGTCTGTCATGTGCCTACTGGGGACTGTAGGGAAGTCAGATAAATTTAGGACATGCTCCCTGCTTGCAAACTTATGATGATGTACTTAGAAAACTAAAATGCACACAAGAGGCCATTGCTGAGTGAAACTTGGTATTATCAAATGTAACAGCCTCATGGCAGCATGGCAACCCCAGAACTGGGAGAGCCTATCCAGGCTGACACTGGGCCCACCCAGGAGGCTGCTCTGGTCCGTGAGAACTGGGGAAGGCCTGGCCTGGTCAGATGCTGTTGCCAGGTGAGCACAAGGCTAGAGAGGGACATGGAAGCCAGACTGTGGGGGCGCTGAAGATCAGGCAAGAAAGTGTGGTTCTTGTTGGCTGTCAGGACCTGCCATGCCTTCTCAAGCTGAGCCCTGCAAAGCATTGAGAGGCAGCCTGCCTGCCTGAGGGAGAGGGGCTATGCCCGGGAGTAATTCAGACCAGGGCATGCCCACCGAGAGAGGAGACAAGGAGACTTGCTGGGACTCAGTGAGAGTGACCTTAGCGGGTGAGGAGAAGTCTGAAATCCAGGCTGGGAGATAGGGAGACTGTTCTCTGAACCTCATATCCCAATTTGGAAGTCTGGGTCCTCCCTGCATCATGCCTAGGAGCTGGTACCGAGCTTGGCACATGCATACAACCCTGGGTGAAGGCCCCCAAATGGGACCCCTGTCCAAACTGTGTGAAATGAGGCAGGTGACAGCCACAGCTGTTCTCTGAAACGTGTAGGCTTGTGGGGAGACAGGTAGAACAGCAGGCTGACAGCTCCTGTTCAAAGGGGGAAACTGATTGGACATGCTAGAGACAATGCCCAGGAAACTTGTGAGCTCTGCCTCTGGTGTATGCGTGCTGTCCTTGCACTGAAAGATTAGCTATAATCCAATGTGAACTTGAAAAGGGGAAAGCAAGTGACATCTCTATTCAGCTTACATATCATCAGTCAGCCTACAAAGGAGAGACATTCAAGGAAACACTACTCAGCACCTGGGCCTGTCAGCCTCGGAAAGGGCGTCTGCTGGCCTCTTAAGGCTTAGGGTTGAACAATAAAGTGGCTCATGCACCAGCCTTATAGCAGCAACTACCAGAATCTCCAACAGATTCTATCAAAGACTCAGATGTTCTGACCTTTGCAGTTTCTAGTAATGGGATTTCTGAAAGCAGAAGATGACAGGGCCAGGTGCACTAGAATCTGTCCCTTCCCCAGGGGTGCCGCCCTGCGCTCTCACCAAGGGGCTGTGACCCTGACTGTGGCAATGTGAGTCCAGGCAGCAAATGATGCTTGAGAACCTACTGTGTGCCAGGCCAGGTGAGAGAAAAGGGGGAAGACACAGTGCTGGGCAGGCAGGCCACCACGCACAGTATCGCGGGGCTGCCCTGGGGCACGGTGATGATGGGGTACCGTGAAGGTGCAGTCTTTGTACAAGGAGAGGGTTGTTCCTTCTGACAGGGTGGGCAGTGAGTACACTGGAGGTGGCTTTGCACATCTACTGTCAGTTTACTGTCTCTCAGGTCCTGAAGCCCTTGTCACTATCCACACTGAGACACGCTGCATTCCTTCGGCTGTTTCTCCCACGATATGCAGGGTGCTGAGCTGTGTCAGTGGAGTGCACTGAGGGGCACGGAGGAGGCAGGAGACCTCCTGGGTCAGTGATGGCTGAGGACATCCAGAGGCCTGCCCAGCCACGGGCCCAGAGCACTGTCCCGTTGCCACCTTGCAGTCTCGGCCTGGTGATGATCTTCCCACATCCTTCTCTACATGGAAACCAGAGCCCCCACACTCCCAAGACCTCCTGCCTGGGCAGGTGCCTAGACTCCCTGGCACCCATCACCGCTGGAAGCTGATGGCTGCTCTCCTGCCCACACTCAGGGGGCTACCACTTGCCAGCAATTCCAGACTGGCTCTGGCCTGGTCAAACAGTGGACATATCTCTGTGTCCTGTGGGCTGAACCACACCTCCTCCCATGTTCATTCTTTACTGGGTACACTCCCTCAGCCCTAGAGAACCACACAGCTTCCCTATATCTTACAATTACTTGCTTCTCATAGGTAATAGCTCTCTATACTGAACGTTGTGGTTTCTGTCTCCAGATGGACCCAGAGGATGAAAAGCTGTGTCCAGTGGCCCGGGAAGGGATGCTGCATGCTGGGGAAAGAATAAGGGTTCTGAGGGGAGGCCCTGCCACAGAGTCTGGGGCAGCCTGCCAAGTCAGGGTGCTCCCAGCATCTGGAACTGCTAGATAGGAGGCGAGGGTTAAGAAACCAGTAGGGTTGGGGGTAGGGGATCTGAGCACTCCAACAAGACACTAACCTCTCTGCACCTTGGTTTCCAAACCCACAGGACAGCACTAACATCCATTCCTCACAGGCCTATGAGGCCAAGGTAGCTGCACAGTGGGTAAAGCATCTAGCCCCATGCCTGGCACTGGTGTGCACTCCAGACATATTGGTCAAATGCGAATTTACAACTGTCTTCAGTGCTTGGAATAAGGTGACACCACCCCTATTATTTATATTATTCTTTTCTTCTGGTCCATAATCATTTTTCCAGTATTACTCATTCCCTTTCTCTCTGGTGTTTACAAACATTCTGTGGCTAAAACAGACAAATGGTTTCTCTGGAACATCCAGCTCCGAATTTTAACCCAGAAACTATGAGAGACAGATGTTGTCACATTCCCCTCACCTCATCTCCACGTCACTAAGGCTATCATCCACACCTACTTACTGAACCACCACCAAGCAGTTACCCTGAAGTCCAGTTTCCAAGCCCACAGTTCTCCCAGGCAACCCCCAATGGATCCCGAATGTGTCATTGGGTGGTGAATTCTAATTGGATTGCCGTTTCGGTCAGTGGGGACCCTGTGTATATGCCCTGGTGAGTACAGGTCTTGAGCTCTTCAGAAAGCACTCATAGTGAATGTTATGTTGATCATGTCCTAATCTGGAGTTTAAGAAAGACGTGCTCCCTGTGTATCGCCAAGGTTAGAGGATCTACAGGTGACCCCCACAGGGCACCGGGGAGTTTCCTTTTTACTGGCAGACACAGCAGACCTCTCAGGGGTTCACAGTATCAAAGGCCAGAGGAATGAAAATCTCTGATCACCATGAGGGAGAGAAAGAAAATGCCTGGGTCCATGAGCTTTCAGACTGATTAGATTTGGGATGAAATGGACTTTACTGTCTACAGTAAGGATTCCAGAGGCAAAGGGCTGCAGGGTATCCAGATACCCCAGAACTGTGTATAGGGCTTCAAATTTTTTTCTGACTCATATTTTTGATGGAATAAATTTATCAAACAGAACTGTTTAAGGTAGAGGAACCCTTTCTGTGATGCTTCTGGGAAATCCTGTCATCATGGGTAGATACATACAGTTTCGGCAAAGATCACACACCTCCTGGAAATCACCCTCAACCATGACTGAAGCCTACCAAGACTGTAGATACTGTATTCCAGCCAGAAATAGAAAAGTGAACATTCAACCCATTCAACTGTATGCTTTGGCCAAACAACAGCCCACTTGTTTGCCTGAAGAACCTAAGAAGGTATTGGAGAAACGTGACCCAATGGCCAGCAAGAGCCAGAAGGGCTTGCCTGAAACCCAGGGTCCAACATCAGCCAAATCAGCTTGAAGTGACTGTTCAAGCTGCAGGAGCCTCTGTACAGTGGGCAGGGTTGGAGGGGCGGAGCGGAGCCTCTCTCTCTATCTTGACTGACCTGGTAAAAATGATCCCTCCACCCTTAGTGGCAGAAGACCCTGACCTGCCTGGAACCTGCCAGGGTAAGGCTAAGATGGCTGCTTGTTAAACACCAGCTAGAATAGAGCCAGCACCCAGATGACACTCACGTAACAGCAGCCATCCAGGTGAGAATGCCACTTACCACGTAAGAGCTTGCTGGTTATCCTGGGTGCTGCCACCACTGGTTTTAGTCATACAGACAGCTTGCAAGTAATTGCCTCCATTTTTCCTCCTCCTAATCAGTTGTGAAAATGCTTGTTGTTCTTGGGTGACGTCTGTCCTCATTTGAATATCACTACAGATGTCTCAATCAGAAATCAATTAGACAGCCTGGTGGTGGGGCTGCCAGTCTCAAGGGCCTCATCCTCTACCTCATACTGGAATCTAGGTCTGATTGTTTCTAAAGACAAAAATTCCCTGGCTATACCCAAGCCCCCCAATCTATTTAGAAAACAGGCAGCCACGTGGTCAGTCTCATTCCTGTTGCATCTGTTCTAGGAGAAGCCGACTTATCCTGCTACCTGATTTTGCAAGGGGTATTTTACAAAACACAAGGGAGTCCTTTCCCCTAGGGCAGTGATTACAGTCATGGCCCAACCAAGGCCAAGCCACTCTCATGGCAGAGCCCTCGGCAGAGCTAGATGCCTGCTTTCACTCTTAGATGAGAAGTCTCAGCTCCAAGCACTGAGCTCCAGTGCTTGGAAAGCAGTTCAGCAAGCTAACAGACATAAAGAAGTTTTGAATAAGTTTCTAGGATTATAAACAGGTGACTCCACACTTTGTGAATCACAAGCCAAGGTGAATGAGATGTCCTTTTTTATCTGATCAAAGTCATTTGCTCTTGCTACCTGCCCTAGAACCTTGGTTTTTAAATTTAAATATAGGAAACAGGGAATGTAAATAAAGGGAAATAAAAATAAGGATAACAGAGACTCTATAACTAGAGCAAACTCCAAGGATCCAAAAAGATCCCCAAATCTGAACCTTTGAAGAGTAACTTGACCAAACCTAAGGTATTCCTCAAATCTGGTTCCTTGATTATAGCAGCTGCTGGCTCTGGACGAAGGCCCCAACTGAAAACTGAGGGGTGATTTGGGATCTGAGTGGACGAGTGGCTTTGCCTACAGCATCTCTGCCGAGTCCTGCCACAAGTTTGCTGCTGAGGGAAGGACACTGGAGAGAACTCTGAGGCAGCCTTGTGCCTTGGGGTGGTGGGGACAGGACTGGTCCAGATCAGTCCAGGGCAAGAAGCAGGGAAGTCCAGGTCAGAGACATGGGTTACTATCCTTCACTCTAATTTAATTAAAAACTAATGCCACAGACACAAACACGTCCCAGTAGTCCCTTTCATGCTAAACACTTGTAACTTTTCTTTCATGACATTTTCTCCTTTGGGGACCACAGAGGATCTGATTTAATGTTTGATGATGGCTCATGTGCAAATGCAACTGGGCCCTCCTCAAAGATAAGTGGACATGCTCGCCCCATCCTGACAGCAAAGAACAGCGTGGTTCCAGGAAACAGCCACGACAATGTTTCCCTTAAGCCAAATTAAATCACATACTGGTGTAAGGCCTATGGTAAAATATTATTCTGTTCCACTTTTCATACTGTCTGACCTAGTCCCTTAGCAATAGGACTGCGGCTAAACAAAGGCAGTTGTTCAAATAATTATATGCCCCATGTGAAGAGGCTAATCGTTTTAGTCTTGAAGTGTCAGTGATTCACAACCCTGGACTTCTGGCTTTGATGTGTATTCTTGCTGAAAATGTGGAGAAGGGTTTTACTCTGCCTGGCAGCTGACAGCGGCAGATCTGGAGCCGGCTGGCGGTATCATATCGCCCTCTTGTGGCCTCTGGAGCAGTGTGGGGGTGCTTGCCACCAGAAGCAGGAGAATGATCCAGGCCTCCTCCTCCACCTGGGCAGTGCAGGTGATGTGTGCCAGGCCCTCCAGAGATGACAGGGTCACTGAGGCTGACCTGCCACAATTCAGCATGGCCCACTGGCTCGGGTGCTGGCCTCCATCACCACCCTTAGCAGTCTGTGAGTGACCAGACATGAGAACACTGGCCCCTGGCCCAGATTTTCACCTGTCTTCCCCAGGTTTAGGACAGTGTGTGCCTGGCACAAGTCAGTAAATATCTGTTGAATGAATGAATAAAACTGGGATGGAGACGACTCCTAATTAGACTTCAACTTTTCAGTTAAGTGTTTTTACTGATACACAATGGATCATTTTAGTTAGAAAAGGAACAGTGCTTGCTCTGATGATTTACTTTAATACCTTTAAAAAGGTTTCACTCTGTCTCATGTAAAGCAGCCAAACTCCTTCCCCTGCGTTCAAATACCTGACTCACAAAAGATTGTATTTGTAGATATCAGGAACTAAGGATGTGCTTTCCAACTGCATGCCTCACCTCAAGATAAGACCGCAGCCTGCGGGTGGGTTCAGGGGCCCCATCGCATTCTCCACACAAACAGCTCTGAAGGCAGCAGAAACTCAGGGTGCTGCTGGCAGCATTTCATTTTTTGAAATGCTGGTGACAGGTCTTTTTCCTTTTCCTAGTGTACAAAGGCATTATTCTGATCATTGTTCTAACTTGTTTGAGGCTTAAGTCCATAATCTTCCCCCTTCCTAGCACCCCTACAGGAAAATTAGGTTGTCCCAAAGCCAGCTACCACTAATCCTGATAGCATCTTTATATTCTTTAAGTCATGGGAAAGTCCGCAGGGAGAAAAATTCTAAAACACATGGTACAGCTTTTATACACTCAGAGGACCCCCTTCCAGGATGACCTGTGGCACTGGGGAAGCACTGGGATGGGTCAAGGCAGAGCCACCTCCTGCCCTCCACCTCTTCGCGGCCTCCACCAAGTCGATTTCTGCCTCAAGTACAGAGCCCCCACAATAGTCACCGCCTTCACCTGGCTCAGTGTGGACACCTCGGCCAGTGAAACCATGCTCGGGGTGGGGCCTGCAGGCGTGTTGACTGGACCATGCCTCACCCTGAAATCACTGTGCTGGCTGGCAGAGGCAGGGAGCTCACTAGATTCAAAGCTCCTCGAGAACAGGCCCAGTTCCTTCCTTCTGCTTCATCCTCTTGGGAAAGGCCCCAGGTTCAACCCAAGAGTGGCCATGAAAAGCCTATTGGCTGATTTCTAAGTTGGCTCTTCTGCTTTCTATGCCAAACTAGACCCAAAATGCAATGCCGCTTTGGACCCCATACCATTCCAGAAAATTTACTGACCACCAATGTGTACCAGGCCCTGTGACAGCTGCTGGGGACACAGAGATGAGGGGCAGTCCTTGCCTTCAGGGACTGTAGGGTGGGCAGCAAGCACAGAGCTAAGTCCTGAGTCCAATCAGGCACAGGTGCCTCTCTGTATCCCTAGGGGATTATTCCAGGACACCCCTCAGATACCAAAATCCTCAGATGCTTAAGTCTTTGGTATAAAATGACATGGTGTTTCCATTAACCTTCATACATCCTCCTGTATACTTTAAATCATCTGTAGATTATTTATAATCTAGATTACCTAACAGAATGCCTACATATCACTTCATTCACATGGATTCAGTGTAGTAGTCAGCATGAAGCAAATTCAAGTTTTGCTTTTCATAACTTTGGGGAATTAAAAAATATATATTTTCACTGGGCGTCGTAGTTCACACCTGTAATGCCACCACTTTGGGAAGCCAAAGCCAATGGATCGCCTGAGCCCAGGAGTTTGAAAATAGCTTGGGCAACATGGTGAAACCCTGTCCCTGCAAAAAATGTAAAAATCAGCTGGGCGTGGTGGTGCACACCTGTAGTCCCAGCTACTCAGGAGGCTGAGGTCGGGGGAGTGCTTGAGCCTGGGAGGTCGAGGCTGCAGTGAGCTATGATCACTGCCACTGCATTCAAGCCTAGGGGACAGAGAAAGACTCTGTCTCAAAAATATATATGTATGTTTTCAATCTGTGGTTGAAACCATAGATAAGGAACCCATGGATATGAAGGGCTGATTGTCTTAGGTACCATAAAAAACATCCAGGTATGCCAGGGGCCCAGTGGTGGGGAGGGGAATGAAGGGATCCAGGAAGGTAAGGAAAAGAGGCAAGGAAGGTTTCAAAGAGGAGGTGACACGGCAGCTAGGCCAGAGAGATGAGAGGAGCCTGCCAGCCCCAGAAGACCTAAGCCTTATGGGGGCAGAGGTGGCAGTCACAGCCAGTCTCCATCTTTACCCTCTGCTCCCCTCCTGGTCCCCAAACACCAATGCAACATTAATGGAGCAAGTAATCTGGGGACCTGAATGCAAAAGGAGAAATGCAAAGGGAGATAGGCAAAGGCCTCAGAAGGCCCAAGTGGGTAAAGAATGGAGAGTCCAAACACCCTTCAGAGGAGCGGGGATCCCTGGGAAATGCAGGCCTCAGGGCAAGCAGGAGGGAAGGCCGGTAGTAAGTCACTAAAATGGTTTGCATGACAGTCAATAGCAGTAAAGAAAACTTGGAAAAGCAAGGGAGCTAGGTTTGTATTTCTTCCTCCAAGGTAGGGCACATAAATCAGGGTAAGTGATTATGGTATCTGAGAAGCTTTAAGCTGGAGAATTCTCTGCAGTTTTGGTCATCTCATTAAAAGGAGGACGCAGGAGAGGGTCATAACCCTAACAAGGGAAGGACAACCAAGCACGTGCAAGGACTGCAAGAATGTGCATGCAAGGATGCGATCGGATCCGGGAGGCCCAGGAGCACAGGAAAAGCCTGGAGGGACAGTGGCAGTGACCTGGCACTCAGAAGAGGGATCTGGGCACAAGAAGGCACTGCTCGCCAGGCACACATTCACTGCTGCTGCTGCCTCAGGTGCTTTATGCACCTTTGTGTTTTTTTTGAGACACGGTTGAGTTCTGTCACCCAGGCTGGAATGCAGTGGTACGATCATGGCTCATTGCAACCTTGATCTCCCAGGCTCAAGAGATCCTCCTACCTCAGCCTCCTGAGTAGCTGGGACTACAGTTGTGCACCATCATGCCTGGCTAATTTTTGTAATTTTTGTAGAGATGAGGTCTCGCTATGTTGCCCAGGCTAGTCTCGAACTCCTGGGCTCAAGTGATTGCCCGGCTTGGCCTCCCAAAGTGCTAGGATTACAATCAAGAGCCACTGTGCCTGGCCAGGTGCTTTACACGTTTGTCTAACCTGCTCCAACCTGTTGCATTGGGTGCTATCATCCTCATTTTCTAATGAGGAAACAGATACTCCAGGAGAGGAAGCAGCTTTGCCACTGTCACCCAGCCAGAAAAGGGCAGGGCCAGATGCAAATCCAGCTCTGCTGGTTCCCAAAGGCTCTGTGATTTCCACCACACCCTGTCTCCGCAAGCCAGAGAACGTCCAGAGGGCACTGGCAGGTAGTGCAGCCTCCTGACAAATATTAGGCAAGACACATCCTTGGAAGGCCAGGCAGGGAAAGGTATAGGCATTTTCTGGGGACAAAGAAATCATTGTGCAGATATGGTTTCCTGGGGATACATTTCACCTCCATCATCTGGCTGGAGCAGAAGAGAGAGCTTCTGAAGGCCACCCCAACAGCTGTGAGACAAATCTCCCACTTGGCTGCAGACTGCTGAGAAGGGGCCATGCAGCCTGGCTAACAGCAGCCTGCTCGCCTGCTGCAGGCTCCCTGGGCTTTTCTAACACTCTATGCAAAGGCATCTGATGGACTAACCATTGGGATTTGCAAAGATCCTGAGCCCTCCGGCACTCTCCGCTCAGTCAGAGGGCCGTGTCTGATTTAAAAAGTGATGTGCAAAGACCAGGGCAGATGAATACACACCACAGAAAACCTGTCTGTGGCAGATTATGCAAGGGTGTCTTTAACATTAGACTCTATGGTGGAGTCAGTGATTCCCAACAATATCTGAGGCTGAGGGAAAGAGGGAGGTAGGAATTGATTCTCTGAGACTCCATCTCACCAGAAAGCATAGCCCTGGCTTGAAGTTGCTCAGACAAGATTCTAGGATGAGAGGTAGGGAGGTGGAGAAGCATTCATTCCTAGTAGGGTGCGGGCACAAGGTGCAAAGAAGCCCTCTGGGAAGGGCACAGCCATGGCCACATCCCCGAGGTGTCTGCTAGGTGGGAAAGGGCAGCCTCAGCCTCACACTGATGCACAGCCCCTACTGACAACTCCTTAGATGTGCACCTGTACCTCCCTGAGCCGCACCATCACTCTGTTGGACAGGCTGGGAAGGGAGCATCATTTCATTTTGTACATGAGGTCACTGAGGCTGAATGTACCTGGCTTGTAGGGAGCAGAGCTAGGGCTTGAACCCAGATTTGCAACTTGAATCTCAAGGCCTCATCCACTACCTACCTACCACCCACCCACCCAACCAACTAAGTCTGTGCTCCATCTTATTTTTCTTTTTTTTTTTTGAGACGGAGTCTCGCTTTGTCGCCCAGGCTGGAGTGCAGTGGCCGGATCTCAGCTCACTGCAAGCTCCGCCTCCCGGGTTCCCGCCATTCTCCTGCCTCAGCCTCCGGAGTAGCTGGGACTACAGGCACCCACCACCTCGCCCGGCTAGTTTTTTGTATTTTTTAGTAGAGACGGGGTTTCACCATATTAGCCAGGATGGTCTCGATCTCCTGACCTCGTGATCCGCCCGTCTCGGCCTCCCAAAGTGCTGGGATTACAGGCTTGAGCCACCGCGCCCGGCCTCCATCTTATTTTTCAAATGCTCACTGAGAAGCTGGACAGAGCAGACTTGTGTTCTGGAAAGCCTCCGTTGTCTCGGGAGCCCATTTTGGTGTCTAAGATACATGTGGGCACTGACTGGTAACCGATGTGTTTCGACGCAGAGGAGCCTCGTGCTCCCAGGAGGTGCTTACCCCTTCCATGGGTGCGATGAGCAGGTCATACAGGGCACGGAGCGGGGGCTTGGCGAACGAGTTCTGCCTCCTGGGAAGAGAGGAGGTCCCGTCCTGGGTCGGTGACACAGTGTTACTGAACAGGCTCGTCATGCTCTGGCAGCTCCTGGGGAGGGAAGGGCCAAGGGATCAATCAGGGCCACTCAGACAGGCAGACTCACCCCGGCCCTCCCAGCCATGCCCCTGTATGGAAGACAGGCTGAGGCTTCACAGCAGCACCCCCGCCAGCCTCCCTCCCAGCTCCGTTCCCTTCTCTGTCCTTTCAGGTAATTTTCACACTACAGTGAGCACTGTCAGAAACCGCAGGGTAAACCAGCTGCACACAACAGCTTACATTTCTATGGCGTTTTTCTACATAATCAAATGTCCCTAAGTGCTGTTCAAAGGATTTAATTACATCCTGTGTGGAGCAATTGTGTGCAGGCAAACGTGAGGACCATTAGGAATCAGCGACAGCCACCAAGCTGATGAGGACAGTGCCCCAATGCCAATTAATTTACCATGTGGGGGCTGCAGACAGGACAAAGAGCATGTTGGCCCCCACCTTGGGCTCAGAGCAACCACTGAGCACCCACCTGAGCCCCAGCATGGGCTCTGTGGCAAGGCAGTAGAAACCCCTGGCCCCATGGCCTCATTGGAAGATGCTATGACCAGGCAGCAGCTGCAGAGTGGGTTGGTTTCAGTATGGCTGTGTAGTTTTGTTTCGCTTTTAAATTTCTGTTCCAATGTTTCCAGGCATAGTTTTATTAATACTAAAGCATTTTCAACCCCAAGTACCCCAAGTTTCATACTTCCAACATGGGATGACAGCATTCAATGATTCATTCATTCATTCACTCATTCATTTGGAAAATTTTCCCTAAGCGCTGGCTGTCTGCCAGGCACTGGCATAGTCTCTGGGAACCTACAGAGGATAAAATGCACAAATGAGCAGAAGAGGTACAGGGAGGGGAAATTAGTCCCTTTCCAATGCAGCAACAGCTGCCCACATGCATCCTCTCAGCACCTGCCCTGTGGCCTGGCCACTGTGACCGCAGCACAGCCATTGGTGACATTCTATGCCTGACTATTGGACGGTGATTTCTTTTTTCTTTTTTCTTTTTTTTTTTTTGAAACAGACAAGGTATCATCCTTCCTGTAGGAGATAGCTTTAAAAAAAGAAAAAAAAGGGCCGGGCGCGGTGGCTCAAGCCTGTAATCCCAGCACTTTGGGAGGCCGAGACGGGTGGATCACGAGGTCAGGAGATCGAGACCATCCTGGCTAACACGGTGAAACCCCATCTCTACTAAAAAATACAAAAAACTAGCCGGGCGAAGTGGCGGGCGCCTGTGGTCCCAGCTACTCGGGAGGCTGAGGCAGGAGAATGGCGTAAACCCGGGAGGCGGAGCTTGCAGTGAGCTGAGATCCGGCCACTGCACTCCAGCCTGGGCGACAGAGCCAGACTCAGTCTCAAAAAAAAAAAAAAAAAAAAAAAAAAGACAAGGTATTGCTCTGTAGCCCAAGCTGGAGTGCATTGTGGTGCAAACATAGCTCACTGCACCCTCAACCTCCTGGGCTCAAGTGCTCCTCCTACCTCAGCCTCCTGAGGAGTTGGGTCCACAGGTGTGTACCACGACACCAAGCTAATTTGTAATTGTTTTTTTTAGAGATGGGGTCTCACTGTGTTACCCAGGCTGGTCTTGAACTCCTGGGCTCAAGCAATCCTGCCACCTTGGCCTCCCAAAGTGTTGGGATTACAGATGTGAGACACCACACCCCACCATCAGTGATCCCTTAACCTTGATTTAGACACTATGCATAGTTCAAGAGTTTCTGCTACATATTCTAGGACCCTTAAGGGCAAAGACCATGCCTTAAACCAGATACACTGCTGAGGTTCAGTAGGTACTCTGGCTACTGGTAATGACAGCAACTAGACTGTTGCCCAAGAAAAACACAGAAGGCTGCTCCTCTCTGCTGGTCCAGGCCAGGAGCTGTGACATCAAAATAAATTATTTGAAAGATTCAGCGGTGTGTTTTCCAGGTAAGATCTCTACCCCTAGCTCTCTCCCACACCTCCCAGTGATCTTGGCAATGCACCACTTGACCTAAATTCTAGGGTTGTGCCAAGCCAAGCTCTCAGCATCCTCAGCCTCCAGCCTGGTGCCTGTGAGAGAAAAGCAGAGCAGCAGGACTTGGAGGGCCAGGGAGCCCACTCACGTCCGCTCCCTGGCCTCACTCACTCTGAAAACGTGTAATTACAAGTGATGAGGGCTGCAGCATGTCTTTGCCATCAAAGCCAGTGAAGCACAGATAACCCTGGAGTGACACTCAGAGGCTCACTTAATTCCACAGAATACACTGCAAAGAGCAATTCTCCCCTCAAGGAGAGATTACCAAATTGCTCTCCTGAGGAGACGCTTTGGCATAACACACGGTGTCTGTCACGGCACTGTTTGTTACCACACACACGTGTTCTCAGCAGACAGGGAACACAGCCCCGAAGAGCCTAGGCTGCCATCCAGACAGCAGACGGGCAGCAGCAGGAGCACTAGGTGCCCTCTTCCTGTGCACTTCATGTTTCACAATCTAGATGATGGCCTGGACTGTGGGCTCAGGTAACCCCAACTTGAGGCTCCTGAGTCTGGTCAGTCCAGCTGGGCGTGACTGGGGGAGTGCCATGCCCCCAGACAATGCTGTGGCCCAAGGTCCTCAAGATGACTGATGGGGACACTCCACAAACCTCAAGGCCCTTTAGCTTTGAACTAAAAAGGCTCCTACTAGAGAAAGACCCCAGCTCTAGGGAGTTCTCAGGACAGCCCCAGCTGTCCAGGGAGACCCAGGAGTTCCTTCAGCTGCTCCCAAACTTGGCTACTTACTCCAAGAAATCAGAACCAAACACCCGGCCCATCTGACCCCTCCCTGAGGAGCACAAGATGTCAGGTTGGACATCTTGTGGTCTGGGCAGGGCACCCCTACTGGCAATGCTGAACTGCACAAGGAAGTGCCAGGGAAAGGCTGGAGTCTGATGCTAGCCAGCAATTCAAAAGAGGAAAATGTTTGAAGAAGTGGTGGACAGACCTGCTGAGCTTGAATCCCAACCTTGGGCACTGCTTCATGCCCTGCAATCAGGGGCAGTGTCACCTAGGGGCAGGGAGTGTGGGTCCTGGGGAGGATGGCTGCAGTGCGTGGAGAGCCAGGTAAGGCTTGGGCGTGTGAGCTAGAGACAGGCATGGGGCAGGAGGGCAGGGACCAGGCTGTGGATTCCAGGACCTAAGTGCTAATGGCGGTGGCATCTTTTTATTGAAAATGCCATGAGTGCCAGAGGCATCTAAGGGGCCCGGTGGCGCTAACCCTTCCCACATATGTCACTGCCCATGATATGCCAGGCACCATGGGCCACAGGCCTTTGCCCTGGGTTCCAATGGAGGTGGGGCAGCACCGGGGACAAGCTGCTGACTCCCACTGCTGGTCGGGCTGAGATGAGGGAAGCCTCTTTGGGACAGCACCATTTGATCTGGGCCACAAGGGATGATTTGGTGGTACCCTGCCTGGACAAAGTGGAGGAGGCCATTCCAACAGAGGAACAACATAGAGAAATAGAGACTGGGGTGCTTGGGGCAGTGAGTGTGAGAAGTCATGCGGACAGAGGAGTGGGGATGCAGGCTGAAGAAGAAAGTGGGCCAGATGGGCCTGGGCAGAGGTTCTGGGGTTATATATGGGGAGAAGCAGTACCTCTTACCTCTTTAAACAACCAGGCTTGCCTGATCAGGAAGTTCCTCTCCCCAGGCTACCAGTTCTTTCCTAGGGGATGAGCATAAGGAGGCCACCTGTGTCTACACCCCTCCCCTGAGAACATTCCCCCCTCCCCAGGGCTGGGTTGCAAAGTAGCCATGATCAGACCATCCTCACCCTGGGCTAACTTCAGTTGGGAAGCCAGTCAGGAATCTTTGACCAGGGCTGGGAAACGCAGCCATTCAAGGCACCTGTCTGATCTGGGAATATTTCCTGGAAGACCCCCTCTGGGCACCTGGGTATGTGCCCAGGCAGTGCAGATTCTTCAAGAACCAGATCCTAATGGGGTGGTCAGGGCACCCAAGCTCCAGTGAAGGCTCTCCCTCTGAGTCTCAACTGAGCACTCCCTGCCTGGAACTTGACCTTGTTTTGCTCTCTCCAGGCCACCAAGCCCACCTGTGCCCCATTGACACTTGCTGACCTCTGCCCCCTAGATGCCACATCAAGTGCTGGCTCTCAGCCTCCCACCCTGGCCCTTTTTGCAACCTGGCAGCTCACAGACCAACTATCTCTGGAGCAACAGCTCCTGGGCACTGACCCTAGCCAGCCCAGTCTCGGTGGGCCCAGCAGGACCTGGCCATGGGGCCCCTTGCACTCAGGCAGGGCAGCCCTTTGAGAATACCACTCTAATCTGCGCTGCTATTCAGTTGGGCGGCAGGGAGCACTTGTCCCTAGAGAGATCCTTTTCAAAATAAAAACAAAAGACTAGAAATAGTCAGTCAGTAATTATGAAACAACAAACAACAAACCAAAAAAACAACCAACCTGAACCATGATTTGAGGTCAAAGTAAATCCATCAAGACTTTCTCCCTGAGCAGGAGGCATCTGTGGCTAGCCGCCTGGCCCCACAGCAGCAGCCTTCACAGGCCTTCATCTGCTGGGCCCAGTGCTGCCTTCCTGCCCACGCCTCTTCCTTAGTAGCTCTTCAGGCAGCAGCTGCCTCTGGTTTCTCCACGATAGTGGCCCTGGTTCACCTTGACAGCAGCCACATGTGGCTGGTCCCCACTAGGGAACTGCCCTGGGAGTGATATGCTCAGGGGCAGAGAATGGGAGTTGGGGGCCGGGGGGATGGCGGGCAGGAAAACAAGGCTGAGAGCTACTGATGGTCCCTTGAACCCTGGGAGCCCTCTGCTGGAGGTGCACATGGGGGGAGGTGTCAGGCTGCGACTCAGAGGACAGGATGTGGCAGGACACAGCCCCTCTCTGGTTGCATGGGTGGACCCGAGGTTTCCTTGCCTCCACCATCATTAGTGCTGCTGCTGCCTTGTGCAGACTGCTGGGAGCTGGCAGGGGTGAGTTCCCTTTCACATGTAGTTTCTGTTCTCACTGCAACAGTTAAAGCAACCTACTGCAGCTATCTTACTGGGATACCTCTGCCTAAAGATCTGCATAAAGATATATTCCCAACAGATCAAAACAGCAAAGCAGTCAGCTCCTTAGCCCTGAGCCTTACTGTTCACAGCTGGGAGTGGACCACCCACAGGTCGCCAAAGAGCTGTGACTCTGGCAAGGAATGTCACTTTCTACTTCCCTCTTTTTCTTGCTGGTAAAATAAAGGGTTGGGCTAAAGTTCTTGTAGGGCCTCTTCTAGGGTTGTTGTTTTTTAATTTTTTTTTTTTTTAAACTGATGATCAATCCAACCAGAACTTCTAGTTTTAGAAATGAAAAATTTCCTCTATCTAGGCAAGCCTTCAACCCCTCTGCTGAGCCTCAGCCCTTCCTGTGTTTCCCCTGCGTGGGCATCAGGCATGGGACAGTTAGGGTGCAGGCTCAGCTTTCTGGTGTTGTAATCTGCCTGGGAGAGTTGGCACTGCTGATACATGTCCTTGTGGTGGTGTGGTTTTGGGCCTCAGAGTCACAGCTGGCTGGCAGCAGGCACCCCGGGCTCTGAGCCCCAGGTGGCAGAATGCTCACAGCGGCTGACAGGTGTGCACTGGAGTGTGAGGGATAACCTGCTCTCTGCCATCCACCTTCCTGCACTGTCAGGACAACCTAGTCCTTCACTGCTTCATAGAAGAACGGCCACAGAGGGCCAGGGGCTCCTCAAGGCAGTGCTTTAGAGTATATATAGTATTGCTCTGATCTCCACAGGCCTTTCACCCTGGCTGACTTCTCTCTGTCTCAGCTTTCTGGGCTCTAGAGAACAGCGCTTTTCGCTTGCTAGAATGGGAGCTTTGAAAGGGGTAGAAACATGCTTCCCACAGGGCAGGAGTGTGAACCGTGGCAGGGGCTGTGCTGCCGGTTTAGGAATGAAGGCAGGCCAGAGAAGAGCACACATGCACCCCTCTGCCGGCACAGCCAGGCCTACCACGGCAGCCTCACCGGCTCAGGGCCTGTGAGGTTATTCTTCCTCTTCAGATGAGGAACCAAGGACCAGAAAGAGCAAGAGATCTGCACAAAGCCACCAGGTTGGCAGGTCATCAGGCCTCCCACTTGGCAGGATAGGGGCTTTTGCTGTGCCCTCCCAGCCGCTGTGTTCCTAAAGGTGGTGTGATGGTGGGTGGCCCCTCCTGGAGGCTGCGACTCCAGGCTTCACAGCTGCACCACCCCGGGGCTCCAGCAGGTGGCACTGGCTCACTTTTCTCACAGCCCATGGCTGCCGGGACCCAGTTGGGCTAACAGCCTAGCTCTCAGCAGAGGATCTTCTCACCTCACGCTGTCTTTATTATTCTTCAGATGATGTTTATTAACCTACTTCAGGAACATTTTCAGTTTCTCCAAAGCACACAATCTGTGTGGTGGTGGGAAAAGGAGAGGGCCCAGCATGCATGGAGAGAGAGGTGAAGCCACAGTGTCTGTGAAGAGTAGACAAGGGGCAGAGGGGTCAGGGGCGTGGCTCTTGTCTCTGCAATGATGACAAATGCCAACTGGGTTGGGCTGCCCTCATTGCTCATGAATCTCCCCTTCAGAGAGGATGAAGGAATCTACTCCTGAGGCAGGAGGAAGCCAGTGCACTGCTCACACTCCTTTGGGCAGTCTGCTGCAGCAGTGCCTGTGAGCGAGTATGAGCCTGCCCAGGTGAGCAGCTGCTCCCTGGCTTCCCATCCACACTCAGCTGAAAGGGAGTTAATTTATGGTGCAGACAGCAGCCTGGGCAAGTCCCCCCAACACCCCCCAACACACACACACACACACACACACACACACACATATGCATACACACACACGCACACAGCTTTCTCAGGCTCTCACACTCTAAGGTGGAGAGCGAAATGCACCCACTCTGCTTGGGCCAAACAAGCTCTTTTGGGCAGTTGGGACCCGATGGACCTCCCTGTGGAGTCTGCCCGCCCTGCCTTCTGCGAGGCAGGCTCTCACCTCAACCCACTCTGCTCTGTCACCCCTCACCTGGCTTCCAAGGCAGCATTTCTGCAGCACTCTGGCATTGGGGAATCAGGTCTCCCATGTGAAGAACACAGCACTGCCTCCTTGGCAGAGACGCGTCTATGTGGGGTCAGTAGATGAAGAAACAGGGGCTTGACTCTCCCTCAGCCAAGTCTGAGAAAAGGGCTCTGGCTCAAGCCTGAAGATGACCAGGATGGCAGGCGCCCACCTAGCCCTGAGATTCTCGCCCTCCTGTCTCTGCAGTAGGGCTGACCAGGTGGCCGGGAGGAGGGAACAAGCAGGCTAGAGCTTAGTGCAATCTCGAAGAACCTCACTGGCTGGCTGGGGCTGTCTGCTCCACACGCATCGACCCAGAGGCAGCCACACTACTGTGGGGGCAGCACTGTTAGACTGCCTGGGGAGGGGCAGCTAGGAAGGGTGCCACCTGAGAAACGCATGAAGGGGCAACCTGAGGGAAGGCTTTGCCCCTCATGGCACCAAAGAGAAAGGTGGTGCTCATTCACCCATTCAACAAGGGCTAAGTGCCTCCTTGGTGTCCCTGGGCAAGCTGCAGTGGGGGAATTCAGTCAACAGGGAGATCTGGTCCTTGCCCTCCTGGAGTTCACAATTTGATGAGGACCATGCAAGGCCCGATAGCAGCTGTGTACATGTGTGCTCACATGGGTGCATCTGATCTTAACGCTTGAACACAGGTGGCAGAACGAGGTCTCTGGGAGTGTCTTCCTTTCCACCTCTTCCCTGTGTCCTGCCCTCCTGCTCCTCTGGGGCTCAATTCCTCACCAGGCACTTGGTTCCTTCATGGTCTGTCTAGACATAGGGCCAGGAACGCTCACCCCAGGGCACATCTGGTCATGACATCTTTAGGATGACTGGAAGGGAGGGGTGAGAAGGGAACTAAACTGATATGGGGCATCTTCTAGAGTATGGACATGGAATCTCAGGGCTAGGCGGGCCCCCGTCATCTTCTGGGCTGTAACGTGAGTACGCTACTTGCATCCTCTTTTAGCCCTTGGCACCGTTCACTGTTACTAATGAGTAAACAACGATGCAAGGTTAAACATCTCCCCTAAGGCAGCGACATCAGGGGAAAGGCCCTGCTGCTCCACGAAGTCAGGCAGCAGAAAGCCTGTGGCTTGAGGGGGGCGCCCTCTGCTCTCTGGGGAGCCGAAGGTCTAGTGCTGTGTGGCATCAGGCCCTGAACCCTCATCTGCCTCATCTGGTTTGTGCCCTCTATCCTAGAAAGGCAGACACTGCACGCAATACCAGTCCAGGGGCCATCTGTGAAGACTCTGTCCCCAGGTCAGAGTTCTGCAGGGGTCAGGGAGGGTCCTCGGTGGTGGCAGCTCATTCAAGGTGTGGCTGCCATTTCTCAGCCCTGTCATTTCTCTTCTGATCAGACACATGGTCCTCACCTTCTCAGGATACGTTTATTGCACATGTTCACCTGCCATGCCCTCTGTGCTGCTCTGTGGTCAGGCTGCCCTGGGAGGAATCCTGCCTCTGCCCCTCACCCACTCACCTGCTCACACTCACTCAGGTGAGCCCCTTAACCCCTCTGGGGTGCAGCTTCCTGCCTCACAGGCAAGGACTGCACCTGGCAGACTGTGAGTATAGCTCCTGCTCTGCTGGGATCTACCTGGAAAATCCTTTGGTTCCTTCTTCCCTCAACTGAGCCCTAACCAGGATGTTCCCAAATCCCCTCTGGGGCTCTCAACTGAGCTGCATCTTCTGAGGTAGCTGGCCTGAGATTTGAACGTGAGTTTTAAGACATCAATGGAAAAATTAATTGACAAATACATTATATTCAAGTAACCAGAGATGCCTCAATTCAATTAAAAAACAGGATTCTGAAACCATTCAGTGACTTCCCTCCACGAACATCCTCACATGAAAGGTTGTCTCATCTGGGAGGTGAACCTGGTGAACACTGCATTTTAAGTACTTATGCAATAAGCTGTGGGTGCTTCTGCTTGTTCCCCTCCTTAATTGCTACATGTCTGGCTGCTCCTCCAGAGAAGAGCCACAAGGCTGGGCAGGCACAGGCAGGGACCCTGGCTCTACCGGTAGTGCCTGGCTCCTCTCAAGCCCAGGAATGAGTGTGGTGCTGCATGTGTCTTCTCTTCCCTTGCTCTTGGACTCTCCTGGGCATATTGGGTCCATGGTAGGTTCCCTGCCTGGGCTAAGGGTTGTGGCACATGCCTCCACCAAAAGGGTCTGCACCTGCCCTCCTGCAGGAGCCACGGCAATAGTTGGTGGTGCCTGGCCTCTGCCCACTCTAGGCATTGTGCTGTGGCCATCTGCTCTTTACTGTAATGAGTATGAGGCTCTGAGCCCAAGCCTGGAGATGCTCACCTTAAAAGAACCTGATGCCCAGGCCAGCCTTGTACGCCTTTCCTACTGACCCCATTCAGAGATCAGAACAAAGGCCTGGGCCAGACAGTCATTGGGGTGGGCTTCTCAAGTGCTCAGGGATGGAGAGAAGAAAAGACAGCCCTGTGTGTGGTAGCCTGCCCAGCTGATGCATGTCCAGCAATATAACAAAACCCCCTTCCAAAGGACTTTGCACTTTCAAGCAATTTGTGGGTCCAAGCCTGTCCCTGAAAACAAACCTGTCAGGTCTAATTCACTTGTTCACAGAGAACTTCCAGAGTTGGATTAGTCAGAGTTGTCTGAAGACAGAATGCGCTGCCTCAGGAGGTAGTAAGCTCCCTGTCATGGGAGGAATTCAGGGAAAAGATGGGTAATCACTTGGCAAGGGAGTTAGATGGATGAAGGCCTGTGGGGCTAGAACATTGTCTTTGGAGTCTGGAAGACCTGGCTCCTAATGCTGGCTCTGTCATTTTCTAGCTGTGAGATCCTGGGCAACTAACTTAACATCTCTAAGCCTTAGTACCCCTCATGGTTGCTGCAGGGATTGACTAAGATAACACATGTAAAGCACTTAGCACAGTGCTGAGTGCTGGGAAGTAATAAGCAGACACACACTGCTGTCATTATCATCGTTGCTATTGTTGTTGCTATAGTTACTTAATTCCCTCCCTTCCTCCTTCCCTCTTTCCCTCCCTCCCTCCCTCCCTTCCTTCCTTCCTTCTTTCCTTCTGTGCCTGTACCTACCTAACACACGGCACCCTGCTAGGCTCCTTGGGTGATACAGAGATAAATCAGAAGCGACTGAGCCTTGGGCAAATGCACAGCCTGGGAGGGGAGAGGGCATGGACACAGGTGACGAATGCAAGGTGCAAGGTTGTGGCTCCCTACCCACAGATAAAGCACCAGGAAGTTTTAGAGAAGGGAGAAATGATTTCCAGTAGGGGCAATCCAGGATGGATTCGTGAAAGATGCTGTGTTTGACACAGTGCCTCAGGGGAAAGCCCTCTCTGGCCATGTCCCCATGCCCAGGTGAAGACCCTGAGATGTGAATGGGCAGGTCTGGGGTTCCTTTGGGTTAGGACAGAGGGTGGGATGAAAATGGAATAGGAAATGGGAAGAATGGCAGGGTGGGACTGTGAAGTACTCAGATGCCAAGCTCCACACTTCCACCTAACTCCACTGGAACTCCTGTGATTCCTGTCGAGAGAAGGACACAAACAAAACCGCGCCCCAGCCAGAGGGGAGGACAGCGATGACCGTCAGCCTGTCCCAGGTGGGTGGTAACAGGATCAGTGTGAGGGACAAAGTCACATCCAGTGAGGGGCAGATTTCATCTCTGCCACTGACAAGCGGGCAGACTTGGGGCAATTCACCTTGTGGAGCACCAGCAACTCTTTGAGGCTGTTGATAGGCATCAAGATAGGCAGGGACAGGACAGAGGCTCCTGCCCAAAGCCTGGTGACTGGAACCAACAGCTGCAGCAGCTGTTGGCAGGGAAGATCCTTGCCCAGAATGGTCACAGTGAGGTGAATATGGGTGGATGGCAGCCATGGCATGCTGTGCATGCCTACATTTAATGTGGCACAGATGACCTGGAGGTCAGAGGTGGAGAGAACACTCAGCTCCTTATTGGGGCCAGAAGCCAAAGAGGCACCAACAAGGAGCAGGGGACAGGGATGCAGGACCCCAGCCAGAAAGCTGGGTATGCAATCTTGGGGGTTCAAAGCCAGGGCTATAGCTGTAGCTGATAGCAGATTGGGTCATCCCTCTGCATTTATTCAAAGTGTTTCCAGTGGCCCTGAGAGAGGTTGTAGCAGGAAGAAGCATCAATCTATCAGTTTCTTGGTGGCGATTTGATCTTTTGGATCTTTTGAGTAGTTGATTCACCCCTAAAAAAAGAGCCTTTGGTGCCATAGAAACCTCAGACTCAAAGTGGGGAGAGAAAGAAACTACTTACTACACAGCAGGATCGATCTAGTCATCATTACTCTTATTGCGTCCTAGTAACAACTCTATCAGTAAGCAAATGTAAAAAGTTGAAGGTCACTTTAACAAAGGGCAGAGCCAGGTTTCAAATCAAGGTCTGGCTAGCCCCAGAGCCCAAGATTTCTCCTCTGCACTGTGTGTCTCACCACAGACAAAGGCCTAGACCTAGGAAGACAGTGATCAGCAGATCACTGGCCTACACTGGGCTTTTGCAGCACTGCTGCAGCACACCTCTGTACGGCCCTAAAGCAGGGTGGCCCTCATGTATGTTCATAAAGAACCACAGCCTGGCCAGGCACAGAGACTCACATCTGTGATCCCAGCATTTTGGGAGGCCACGGTGAGAGGATTACTTGAGCCAGCCTGGGCCAAATAGCAAGACCCTGTCTCTACAAAAAAAAAATTTTTTTTAATTAACTGGATGAGGTGGTGTGCACCTGTGGTCCCAGCTACTCAGGAGGCTCAGGCAGGAGGACTGCTTGAGCCCAGGAGTTTGAGGCTGCAGTTATTTATGATGGCACCACTATAACCCAGCCTGGGTGACAGAGTATGACGCTGTCTCTAAACAAAAAAAGAACTACAACTACACATCCATGCACATGCACACACAGCAGGACGCACGTGTGCCAGGTCTCAGCTTACTGGCCAGGCTGGTCTTGTGGAGACGGCTCTCCTTTCCAGTCACCGCTCTCCACTGTCCTGCTGACACTTTCTTCCCCATGCCTTTAGGAAATCGTCCTGTGTATTACAGTCACTGCATTCCCTCCCACCTCCACTGCAGGCCAGGCTTTCACGCATGGATTTGGAGGGCAGCATAGGCTCTGGGAGCACTACTGCCTCTCCACTTTCAGGGCCTGACCCTCAGGTGTTGAGGGCAGAGGGGGAAGGGGGCAGGCAAACGCTCTGGAGGGCTTCCTCTGCACCCCTCAACATGGCAGCCAGCTCTGGCTCCCCCAGAACCCCTCCCCTCTGCCACTGGCTGCACACTCTGTAACGTGTGGCTGAGGTCCCTGCCCAGCAGACAGTCTCCTGGGTGGGGAACCAGTAAGGTGCTAGGCCCATGTGACCCACCCAGCGTGACACACACACACACACCCATGCCACGTGAAATGTGGGCACGCTGAGCACTGTGGCCATCCCACTCCCACCTAGCATTCTCCCTACTTTCTTTTCTCCCTGTTCTATAGTCATGGAGGTTGGGCCCATGGGATGGAGATGCCTCTTTCCTCATCTAGCAGGACCCCAGTTTTTGCTGGCGATTCTCTAGAAGGACCCCCAACCAAGCTGAGGTTCTCTCTTGCTTATTCCTTGTCCAGTCTTCGGTGAGAGACAGGGAGTGTGTCACAGGGCACTAGAGGGAAGTTGCAGAGACCTGAGGGTGGGCTCTGGCCCTGTTGTGCTCCTCTCTTTAGAATAAGGAGACTTACTTCTTTGTCCTCTGTTTTGGCTCTAGTCACTGCTCTCTGGACAATAAGAAAGTCCCTCTCCACACTGTGTCACACACAGATATAATGTGGAAAATTAAAGACCTAGGATGCTTGTTGTACCAATGGTGGCTTACAGAAGTCAGGAAACTTCTCTGGGGTACTGGCCCTAAATGACTCTGGATGGGTGCACCTTACTTAATACCAAGGCACTCCGTGTAGTCCAGGATCCAGGATGCAGTCAAAAGCCTGTCCTGTTCTTCCTTCTCTTTTCTA
Source organism: Macaca fascicularis (assembly GCF_037993035.2). Classification (NCBI taxonomy): domain Eukaryota; kingdom Metazoa; phylum Chordata; class Mammalia; order Primates; family Cercopithecidae; genus Macaca; species Macaca fascicularis. The sequence goes on along the minus strand of NC_088384.1, from coordinate 23,669,470 downwards.
CAGCAAATGTGATCTGCTGACTGCCCCAGGTCCAGTCACATACACACATACCATATATACATACCACACACAAACACACACATACAAATACAACTCTGCACACACAAATACTTACATACATTCCCACAGAACCTCCCCCCACCCACACACAGACACTTACATGCATGTGCTGGCCTACCAGTCCTCAGCGTCACTCCCAAAGGATAGGGCTGCTGCTCTGCCCTCTGGGGCTCACACCAAGGTCAGGGTGCTAGCCAAGAGAAGGGTCTTTGTTTTTCATTCAATAGTGGTGCTTACCCTGAGTTCAAAATGCAAATGTGTTTTCTGCCAATAGGCAAGAAGAAAAATAGTGATTGCAGAGACCTCAAAAATGACAGCAGAACAAAGACCAATTCCTGACGTGGCAAGGGAGAAAAACCTAAAGCCAAGTCGCACTTGACTTGCATTAGCTACAGTGGCCTCATTGCCAAATCAGTCCAGCAAACCACCCAGGAACAAAGGGGCCAAGGAATCCATAAAATCACTGAGCTAGAGAGCCCCTGGAGAGAGGAGCCCTTACTGCTCCAGCACACAAGGCCCTACACACACGGTTGCTTCCATGTCACCTCTGTTGGCTCCAGGGTACAAGCACTCTGCAAATGCTAGCCACTATCAGCAATCTGCAGAAACGCCACTTCTAGCTGCTCTGTTCAGTCACAAGCCAGTGCACCTCTTAGCCCAGATCTCTGGCCATATGTGGGACAGAGAGGGAGGCCTGGGACCCCACAGCAGAGCAGGGACAGGCTGGCAGGAAAGCTGCAAGGCATGTTTTGGCACCCGTTCATGGGCAGACCTCCCTCCTCTCTGGCCTATGTGTGCTGAGCTATAAGATGTGAGGGAAGTTTGCACTGTTTTAACAGGGATACCTTTGCCTCCATGGTTCCCTCAGCTGCAGCTCCACTCTCTTGTGGATGAAGGCCAGAACCCCGCTTCCTGGCTTCTGAGAGAGGCACTAGAGAACACGCAGTGTTGCAAACTTACCTGGGCCTTAAGGGCTCACTGCATTGAAGTGAGAAGAATGCCGGCTATTTCCCTCATCCAAAGGGTCGGGATTGGAAGAGTCTGCAGAGACCCCTTCAACTCCTTTGCTTTTCTGAGGGTGGGACTGGGTTGGGTCAGACCTTGCCAATGGAGCTGGGTGCAAGCTCAGGGCTGTGGGCCTTGCTGCTCCCCACTCAGTCCTCAGGGCTGGGCACAATACTCAGCCTGGCTGGGGACGGAGATTGTGTTGTATAAGTGAACCAACAAATTAATCTACAGTACTGTGCTCACTGGAGTTATTGCAGGGCTGCTCCAAAGGACAGAAACCATCTTTCCAAAATGTGCACTCCACCATTCAAAATGCACACCAACCCAAAGCCCAGGGTTGATTACCTAGGGCCCTAGATATACCTGGCTCGACCCTTTTCTTCCATAGAGCTCAGGTCCTGGGGGAACTGGTTCCTGACTGCTAGAGTGTCTGCAAGCAGGTCACCATGGATGCCTGACCGCCTGCTTTGGCAGCTCTCTCATGTGAAGGACTTGAGGTAGGAAGGGAAGAAGGATGGGGGAGGCTACAACCCAAGGTGGCCAATAGCTGCTGCATAGGCACATAGACATCTCATCCCTTCGTTTCTCCACCCACGTTAAGAATTTAAGTTTAGCACTATTCTTCCCACTTTATTCAAAACAACAGAAACCCACCAGTTGTACAGTGTCTTCCACATATTAAGTCGGTCAGTGTGTTATTTATACATTGGCTCCATTATTCCCACATTACAGGAACCCTGCAGGGTAAGAAGCCATCCCCATTTCACAGATGACGAGACTGAGACTGACAGAGGTGAAACTGCCTCCTAGTGTCCTACAGCTGGTGTGGCAAGGCCAGAGGCTGCACTCTGAGCTCTTCACACTCTAGTTTATCACCACAGCTTGCATCACCTGGCAGAGGTAAGTGTCACCTGCCTTCACTGACTGAGAAGTTGGCAGAGCAAGAACATGCATCCAGGCCCAATCCCAGGCCTCCACAAACCTGGTGGATCCCTACATGAAACCAAAAGCCATAAGGGACACCTGTGAAGGTGGCTGGGAAGAAGGAACTAGGCGTGAACTAGCTTGAAGTTCTGGCCTCCTTACAACCAGGCTGCCAGCTCCTACATCCCCTGTCCTTGGCTCCCTTCCCACTCAACTCAGCCCTGGGAAAGTCAACACACATTTGTCACTCTGACAGCACAATAATGAGAGGAAACCAGGGCCTGGAGTAGGAACAGACAGGGTACACAATGCCCTGCACAGCAGGGCTGCCAAGCAGAGAGACTGCCTCCCACCCAGTGCATAGTCACTTCCCACCTGTGTTCTAGGGTCAACCAGCTGCCCTTTAAAGGCAGGCCCTCAGGCTGTGGCAGGGACCTAGGGAGTCTGTGATGTCTTTCCAAAGAGGTCTATCAAAATGTACTCCTAGGTTGTTGCCAGGCAACCAAACAACAGTGGGACAGGTGTCCCTCAACCCCAACTGTCTGCCCTGTTTACCTGGACCCAGCTCGGGTATCACTCCTAAGAAAAAGATGAAGAGGTGTGCTGGCTTGGAAATTTCAAACTCGATTCATCTTAAAGCCATTAAGAACTATTTGGTCAAGTGACAGGGAACTGAGGTCTTGGCACAGATGGGTGAGCCTGGGTCTGGATGAGTGCATTCCTAGGCCCAGTTTCTCCTTCCAACAGCACCAGCATTCTCACTCTCCCTGACCTCCCTGAATCTCAGGCCAGGAAGTCAATGCAGGTACCCACGAGTTACCTGCAGAAGCTAGCAAAGAAGTATGTGAAGTTACTCTGGCTTCTGCCTGATGTTTGGAAAGTCAGCTCTGAGGCTATGTGAAGAAGCAGCCGACTGTCCCCTGGGACTCCCATCCCAGCCAAATGAGGGTTGTCACGTCAAGCCTGTCACTGTTTTCTCACTTGAGCTGGAGATGCTGCTGTGAAGCAGAGGCTCTGACGGGCATGGGACTGTGGAAGCATCACGCTTGCTGCTGCAAATGCATGACATGAGCCAGAAGCCTAACCAGCCGGAAGGAACATCCACTAAAAGCACATTATCTGTGCTCAGAGCACCCTGCCCTGCACTGGGCCTAGGGAAAGCACCCTACACACACCTGTTAAAGAGGTTATTGCGGCGAACCATCCGCAGAAAGCCAGTGGGGTCAGTGACCGAGTTGAGTTTGTTGTTCATCTCTTCAAATTGCTGGTCCATGATGTCTCCCGCTTCACTCTCTGTCTCACTGCTGGCACAGGCCCTGCAGGAAAAATTGCAGAAAAAGCCAATCAGAGACAGGAAGCGCTGAGCTATGGAAGTCAGCTCTGAGGTCCTGTGCCATTCTGTCACCAAACGATCCTCTAGTACCATTGCCTCCAGATGTCAGCATTACCCTACTCCCTCCTCAGTGTCCCTGAGGCCCTCTTCCTGAACTTCTTTTGTCCACTGCTTCTCCAGATGAACTCTGGTTGGTTGTTTATGGGCTGTCCCCCCCCACTCTGCTGTGAACTGTCTACAGGCAGGAGCTGTGTCTGAATAAGAATTGTATTCCAAGCATCTGGCATATGCATGACAGACTAGGTGAGGTGCTGTCTGTGATGGGCTGGCCACATACTCTTCCCAGAGTAGAGCTGAGGCAAGTGCAGCTGTGAGGCAATCCTCCCTGCACAAGCTGCAGTCCAGTCCATTTCAGAAACAGTAACTAAGTACCTACATCGTGTTGAGCACTGTCCTAGGCAAGGGGGACATGCAGCCTAAAATGGCATTTTCCAGATGAGGGGACAAACATGCTGACAAGTGGCTGCAATGCTAGTAGGGCAGGCACTGCTGGAAACGCAAACGTGAGAACTGCTGCTGATTTGGCCCATTTTCCAAGCTCAGCATGAGAAGGTGACCATTTTTTAATTAATAAATTCATATTTCCCCTATGACAGCCTTTAACAGAACATCTCACAATGTGTTTTAAGTAAACAAAAATACCCAGGAGTACCTTGATTCATCAGCATGATTAAAATGGCAAAAGGCTTAATAAATGTAAAAGCCATGCACTGTGCCCTGATGAGACACGGACAGCCAGGCCGTGGCTAATGTGTCTGTGGAAGCACTGCCGGCCTGCAGTCATCCTCCTCCATGCCACACCATGCCTCCCAACCAACTGAGGCTCACAAAGGCGCATGCCTATGTTGAGCCCTCACCTATCCTAGGCATCAGGAACACATTCAGACTTTGCTGAGATGCTTTGCTGAGATGCTTACTGATACCTCGCCCACAGGAAAACTACTTTCAGACCTTCCTGCTAAGGACTGGCATAAAGAAGTGGAGGGCACCAGGGCACTGCAGGCAGCAGTCAGTCACTAGTCCCTCATGTGCTAAGCAGGTGGGACTCTGGAAAGGCGCAGACCACCTGTCGCTAAGAGGAATAAGGCTTGGTGCATAGAGATTTGGGTTTAAGGCAAACATGACCCACTTCAAATGGCCAAGCTGGTGACACCTGTGACAGAGAAGGGAAATAAGCCCCTCACCAGCTCATTCTGGGGGGCAAATGAGACATGGCATGTAAAGCTGCTATGCAAACTTGAATGCTCTATGTGAACACCAACCCTGGTGTAAGGGCTAAATTTATGTCAACGTGACTGGGCTGCAGGGTGCCCAGATATTTGGTTAAACATTATTTGGGGTATGTTTGTGAGGGCATTTCTAGATGAGATTACCATTTAAGCTGGTAGACTGAGTAAAGTAGACTGCCCTCCCCAGCGTGAGTGGGCCGCATCTGCTTATCCATTGAAGGCCTGGATAGAGCAAAAAAGTAGAGAAAGAGAAAATGTGCTCTTTCTGTGCTGTCACCAACCTAAGGCATCAATCTTTTGCCTTCAGGCTTGGACTTGAACTGAAACTTACACCACTGGCTTTCCTGGGTCTCCAGCTTGCTGCAGCAGATCCTGGGGCTTCTCAGTCTCCATAACCACATGAACGAATTCCTTATAATAAGTTTCCTTTATCTCTTTATAAAAATAAATAAATATACATACAAGCACATCCTATTTATATCTACGTGTTGTGTGTGTGTGTGTGTGTGTGTGTGTGTGTGTGTGATCTTTTATTGGTTCTGTTTCTCTGGAAAACCCAGATAAAAACATCTAGTAATTATCTCAGAACCACACTGATGACTGGTAAAGTCCTGGCTATTGGCCTGCTTTTGTTCCAGCCTTCACAGTCTGGAACTGGCTCTTTAACCATAGTGCAGTACCTGGCATGCAGCAGCTATGCAGTGGGGAATTGCTGAATGAATGAATGAATGACCTATGCTGGAGAGAATTTTACAATGTGCCAAGTATTTTTACACAGATTTAATTTTATCTCTATGACAACTCTGTGAGGTAGGTCTTATTATCTCTATCTTATATCTAAGGTGACAGAGGTTCGGAGAATCCAAGGAACTGGGCTAAAAAGTATTAATTAGGTGGTAGAGCTGAGTCTGAGTCCAGCTCAGATCTGTGGCACTCACTGACCTCCCTCCCCCTCCCCCTAAAAGGCTCTAAGCTTCTCACAGACTCCATGCTTCTCTCCTGGGGTTTGACTTCGACAGGGAGGGGCTGAATATAGGAATTAGGAGAAACCAGGAAACTTCTAGGATCGAAATAAATCACCAAGCTTCCATCATGTTGGACAGCTTTTATTCCTCTCACTGCCTGGTGGATGTCAGCTGAACAGGCAAGCAGGTGAAGACTTGAAAGGCTCCTTTGGGAGCTGAAGGCCCTTCACAGAGACCCTGGTAAATATTACTCAACGAGCTCCTCTGTCCAGGGACACATTTATCATCTGAATGCAACTGCCTGCTTGGAGCTGAGAAATCGGCTTGTCATTCAGCACTTTGCAAAGGGGAGAAGAATTGCCTGGGACCTGTATCAGCCTCCATTATCTTGCAATTCTGTTCTTACTGTCAGCCACAGACTGAGCCCTCAGTATCTCCTGCTTAATGGGGTTGTTTCCTATTTCCTGACCCTTCAAAGTATTAACACTGAAGGGAAAAATAAACAGGCGATGTCATAGATAAAGGGATCTCCCATTTACAAAACAAGCCTCATATCTATATAGTAGGAGTCCCTAGTGCCTTGCTACCAGTTCTCACAGCACACTCACTCTCCTGCACCCATTTCTCTGAGTGACTTTCTAGAGATGGCACATCTGGTCACCATAGGCCCTGATTCAATCCATATTGCTTCAACAATAATTACTGGGTGGGAACTATGTGTAAGAATTATAAGGGCTAAATAGATGAGAGTCACATTATAGCTGCCTTCAAGGTGCGTACTATCTGGTATGACTAATATCCTTTAGTTCTTCCTTATTACTAGCCAATCCCTTTTACTCCAATCTCTGTTCAAATTATTGTGTGGTTTCTTATTCTTGCTTTGATACTGACTGATATATACTGAATGTTAATTTAAAAAACAAAATAAATCCTATTACCAAATCCTGGGAGGAAGTCAGGAAAGTAAGATAAGCTTTGGTGCCCCTCACTCATTGATGAGGTCATTAGGCTGACCAATCCTCAAAAATTCACTGTGCAACCAGTACATCCAAGACACTCAGCCGGGGCTGGGATTACTCAAAGGAAGAACACTTCTGCCCTGAGAAGCTGCTAGATAGGCACACTAATCTCTGCAACATGAAAAATAAATTACTACATAGTAGCACATGTATGTATATAGAGAGATTGAATGAGCAATCAGTACAGGATAAGCAGGGGAGAGAGCAAGAAAAGAAAGAGAGGAGGAGGGAATGAATATGAGAATGTGAATAAACAAACAGTGGCTGTGCAGAAAGAGCCCCTAAAGCATTTAGTCTTACAGCCTGATTTTAGCCACTATTCTGATGGCCATGATCTGAAACGAAGAAACAATAGAGACACATTGGCTTTGCAGACAAAACTGGCAGTCATAGCTCAGCAGAGGATAACTCGAGGGAGAGAGGGCACATGAGCCGGGTGGCAAGACAGGAAGAGTGGAAAAGGAGGGCACTCCTGGCCCACCAGCTGCTCAGCACTGGCAAGCTAGGGAGGCATCAAAAGCTAAGATTCCGCCTGTCTTTTCTTCCTAGTCTGCTTACATTCCACTCCTGCCTAACCAGCTCTGGACCCTTGGCCCTGCCTACTTGTCTTGCCCTCCAGACTTGGCCACACACTCGATTTCTCCTTCCTTCGTGGCTCTCTAGGCATGAGGATTCTGGCTCAGACATCCTTCTTGGGCCCTTTCTACTCCTGGACTCTGGAGGGTAAAAGAGGACTCTGTTCTTGTTCCAGGGGCCTGACTTGGCACTTGCCCATCAGCCAGAGTCCTGCCTGGACCTGACCCTAGTCTTTTGCCTGGAGTCAGGTAGAAGGTTGAGGTCTGGATCATTATGGTCATGGAGAACAGTGAGGGCAAAAGGTCAAAGTCAGTACAAGCTGGCTTAAGCAGAGGGCAGCAAGGTATACCTCCTGGCGAGGGCTGAGAGGGGAGCTGGAGAGAGGGAGCAGTCCAGAGACAGGCAGTAGCTGCTTCATGGTACCTACCTGCCCTGCTAGCATCTGTTCCAGGGACTCTGTGAGAAGCCCAGATCCTGCCTGCTCTGGGGAATATAAATCATGCCGTCACCAGAGGCAAGCTCCAAAATGCTGTTCACATGCAGCTTTCCCCAGAGAGATGGAAATGGCTCATGAATCAAGCATCTCAGAGCTGTGCCAGAGCTCATCCTGTTCTTGGGGACATGGCTTGGCAAGAGGCTCCAGATAGGATTTTCATTTGCAAGCATGGCCACCTGATCTCTCCAAGAACATGCTTGCTCTCTGTCATTCCCCTGACAGTTGCAACTGAAGCTCCACAAGGCACACTTTTATTTATGTCTCAACATCCTTTTACTACCTCATTCTGTCTCCATTCCCCGCCCCGCTCCAGGCTTCTTGTGCACTGATAACCAGTTACTTGCCAAAGACCAACCAATTGCAACCCTGAAGCTGGAAACGACAGGCGAGAAACTCCATCTTCAGTTTCCTGTGCACAGGGCAGTGAGACAGCTCCTACACCGCTGGCCCCATGCCCGATGGGAGCAGATCAAAGGCAGCAAAACACTCCTTTTTTCAAAGCGAGGATCTTTTTGCAATTGGTAAAACTTCAGAAAGCAAGAGTTAGTGCATTTGCAGCTACTTCCTATAATCATTTTTTTGCCTTCTGATTCTGAAAGGCCAGGTCTAACTGTGCCAGTACCCTATGTTGGGGATTCTACAACCAGGAAGCAGAGGGTATCTTGGAGATCTGAAAAGGTGCACAGATGACAATACCATGCACACTTACTAGGTTTTGCATGGGCTGATGTGCCAACAGCTGAAAAGGCCCACCCATTTTTCCCAGTAGCCACTTAGCAAGAGCACCAGAAAATGAAGACATGAGACTTTTGGGAACTCAGGATTTCTGAGACCTTTGAAACTTTCCCATGTGACTTACTTACCAGTTCCTGTCTATTTTTTCTTACTAACAATTCGTAAACTTTTAAGATGAAAAGAGCCTGGGCTAAAAAAAAAAGCAATTTAGTTGCAATCTTAGTCTCTGATAAAACAGACTTTAAACCAACAAAGATCAAAAGAGACAAAGAAGGTCCACTACATAAATGGTAAAGGGATCAAGTCAACAAGAAGAGCTAACTATCCTAAATATATATGCACCCAATACAGGAGCATCCAGATTCATAAAGCAAGTCCTTAGAGACCTACAAAGAGACTTAGACTCCCACACAATAATAATGGGAAACTTTAACACCCCTCTGTCAATATTAGACAGATCAATGAGACAGAAGGTTAACAAGGATATCCAGGACTTGAACTCAGCTCTGGACCAAGTGGACCTAATAGACATCTAGAGAACTCTCCACCCCAAATCAACAGAATATACACTCTTCTCAGCACCACATCACACTTATTCTAAAATTGACCACATAGTTGGTAGTAAAACACTCCTCAGCAAATGTAAAAGAACAGAAATCACAACAAACTGTCTCTCAGACCACAGTGCAATCAAATTAGAACTCAGGATTAATAAACTCACTCAAAACCGCATAACTACATGGAAACTGAACAACCTGCTCCGGAATGACTACTGGGTACACAACGAAATGAAGGCAGAAATAAAGATGTTCTTTGAAACCAGTGAGAACAAAGACACAACGTACCAGAATCTCTGGGACACATTTAAAGCAGTGTGTAGAGGGAAATTTATAGCACCAAATGACCACAAGAGAAAGTAGGAGAAATCTAAAATCGACACCCTAACATCACAATGAAAAGAACTAGAGAAGCAAGAGCAAACACATTCAAAAGCTAGCAGAAGGTAAGAAATAACTAAGATCAGAGCAGAACTGAAGGAGATAGAGAAACAAAAAACCCTTCAAAAAATCAATGAATCCAGGAGCCGGTTTTCTGAAAAGATCAACAAAATAGATAGACCACTAGCAAGACTAATAAAGAAGAAAAGAGAGAAGAATCAAGTAGATGCAATAAAAAATGATAAAGGGGATATCACCACGATCCCACAGAAATACAAACTACCATGAGAGAATACTATAAACACCTCTATGCAAATGAACTAGAAAATCTAGAAGAAATGGATAAATTCCTGGACACATACACTCTCCCAAAACTAAACCAGGAAGAAGTTGAATCCCTAAATAGATCAATAACAGGTTCTGAAATTGAGGCAATAACTAATAGCCTACCAACCAAAAAAAGTCCAGGACCAGACGAATTCACAGCCGAATTCTACCAGAGGTACGAAGAGGAGCTGGTACCATTCCTTCTGAAACTATTTCAATCAATAGAAAAATAGGTAATCCCAGCACTTTGGGAGGCTGAGACGGGTGGATCACGAGGTCAGGAAATCGAGACCATCCTGGCTAACCCAGTGACACCCCGTCTCTACTAAAAAAAAAAAAAACACAAAAAACTAGCCAGACGAGGTGGCGGGCACCTGTAGTCCCAGCTACTCGGGAGGCTGAGGCAGGAGAATGGCGTAAACCCGGGAGGTGGAGCTTGCAGTGAGCTGAGATCCGGCCACCACACTCCAACCTGGGCAACAGAGTGAGACTCCGTCTCAAAAAGAAAAAAAAAAAAAAAAGACGGAATTCTCCCTAACTCATTTTATGAGGCCAGCATCGTCCTGATAGCAAAGCGTGGTAGAGACAACAAAAAAAGAGAATTTTAGGCCAATATCCCTAATGAACATCGATGTGAAAATCCTCAATAAAATACTGGCAAACCGAATCCAGCAGCACATCAAAAAGCTTATCCACCATGATCAAGTCGGCTTCATCCCTAGGATGCAAGGCTGGTTCAACATATGTAAATCAATAATTGTAATCCATCACATAAACAGAACCAATGACAAAAACCACATGATTATTTCAGCAGATGCAGAAAAGGCCTTCGACAAAATTCAACAGCCCTTCGTGCTAAAAACTCTCAATAAACTAGGTACTGATGGAACATATCTCAAAATAATAAGAGCTATTTATGACAAACCCACAGCCAATACCATACTGAATGGGCAAAAACTGGAAGCATTCCCTTAGAAAACTGGCACAAGAAAAGGATGCCCTCTCTCACCACTCCTATTCAACATAGTGTTGGAAGTTCGCCTAGGGCAGTCAAGCAAGAGAAAGAAATAAAGGATACTCAATTAGGAAAAGAGGAAGTCAAATTGTCTCTGAGGATGACATGATTGTATATTTAGAAAACCCCATCGTCTCAGCCCAAAATTTCCTTAAGCTGATAAGCAACTTCAGCAAAGTCTCAGGATACAAAATCAACGTGCAAAAATCACAAGCATTCCTCTACACCAATAATAGACAAACAGAGAGCCAAATCTTGAGTGAACTCCCATTCACAATTACTACAAAGAGAATAAAATACCTAGGAATCCAGCTTACAAGGGATATGAAGGACCTCTTCAAGGAGAACTACAAACCACTGCTCAATGAAATAAAGGAGGACACAAACAAATGGAAGAACATTCTATGCTCATGGGTAGGAAGAATCAATATCATGAAAATGGCCATACTGCCCAAGCTAATTTATAGGTTCAATGCTATCCCCATCAAGCTACTACTGACTTTCTTCACAGAATTGGAAAAAACTACTTTAAAGTTCATATGGAACCAAAAAAGAGCCTGCATAGCCAAGACGATCCTAAGCAAAAAGAACAAACTGGAGTCATCAAGCTACCTGACTTCAAACTATACTGCAAGGCTACAAAACCAAAACAGCATGGTGCTGGTACCAAAACAGAGATATAGACCAATGGAACAGAACAGAGCCCTCAGAAATAACACCACATATCTACAACCACCTGATCTTTGACAAACCTGACAAAAACAAGCAATGGGGAAAAGATTCACTATTTAATAAATGGTGCTGGGAAAACTGGCCAGCCATATGTAGAAAGCTGAACCTGGATCCCTTCCTTACACCGTATACAAAAATTAACTCAAAATGGATTAAAGACTTAAATGTAAGACCTTAAAACCTTTATGATACCATAAAGACCTTTATGACACCATAAAACCCTAGAAGAAAACCTGGGCAAAACCATTCAGGACATAGGCATGGGCAAGGACTTCATGACTAAAACACCAAAAGCAATGGCAACAAAAGCCAAAATAGACAAATGGGATCTAATTAAACTAAAGAGATTCTGCACAGCAAAAGAAACTATCATCAAAGTGAACAGGCATCTTACACAATGGGAGAAAATCTTTGCAATCTACCCATCTGACAAAGGGCTAATATCCAGAATCTACAAAGAACTTAAATTTACAAGAAAAAACAAACAACCTCATCGAAAAGTGGACAAAGGATATGAACAGACACTTCTCAAAAGAAGACATTTATGCAGCCAACAGACATATGAAAAAATGCTCATCATTACTGGTCATTAGAAAAATGCAAATCAAAACCACAATGAGATACCATCTTATGCCAGTAAGAATGGCAATCATTAAAAAGTCAGGAAACAACAGATACTGGAGGGGATGTGGAGAAATAGGAATGCTTTTACACTGTTGGTGGGAGTGTAAATTAGTTCAACCATTGTGGAAGACAGTGTGGCGATTCCTCAAGGATCCACAACTAGAAATACCATTTGACCCAGTGATCCCATTACTGGGTATATACGCAAAGGATTATAAATCATGCTACTATAAATACACATGTACATGTATGTTTACTGCAGCACTATTCACAGTAGCAAAGACTTGGAACCAACCCAAATGTCCAACAATGATAGACTGGATTAAGAAAATGTGACACATACACACCATGGAATACTATGCAGCCATAAAAAAGGATAAGTTCATGTCCTTTACAGGGACATGGATGAAGCTGGAAACCATCATTCTGAGCAAACTATCACAAGGACAGAAAACCAAACACCGCACATTTTCACTCATAGGTGGGAGTTGAACAACAAGAACACATGGACACAGGGTGGGGAACATCATACACTGGGGCCTGTCAGGGGGTGGGGAACTGGGGGAGGGATAGCATTAGGAGAAATACCTAATGTAAATGATGAGTTGATGGGTGCAGCAAACCAACATGGCACATGTATACCTATGTAACAAACCTGCACACTGTGCACATGTACCCTAGAACTTAAATAAAAGAAAGAAAGAAAGAAAGAAAGAAAGAAAGAAAGAAAGAAAGAAAGAAAGAAAGAAAGAAAGAAAGAAAGAAAGAAAGAAAGAAAAAGAAAAGAGAGCCTGGGCTTCCTTTTAGGAATAGCAAAGAAAGGCTGGGAGACATCCTACTCTATGGGATGTCTCACACAAGAGAAGAACCCAAGAAACAGAGAAGCGATGTGAGTCTTTAAATCAGGAATACAGGCTACACATTGGGGATGAGGAGAAGGAGGCGGTGTAGTAGACAGCTTTGGAGCAAGCTCTGACCACCATAAACATTCTACTTCTAGAAATTGCCTCCCTGGGCCAAGCGCGGTGGCTCACGCCTGTAATCCCAACACTTTGGGAGGCCAAGGCAGGTGGATCATGAGGTCAGGAGTTCAAGATCAGCCTGGCCAAGATGGTAAAACCCCGTCTCTACTAAAAATACAAAAATTAGCCAGGCGTGATGGTGGTCGCCTGTAATACCAGCTATTCGGGATGCTGAGGCAGAGAACTGCTTGAACCCAGGAGGCAGAGGTTGCAGTGAGCCGAGATAATGCCATTGCACTCCAGCCTGGGTAACAGAGCGAGACTCTGTCTCAAAAAAAGAAAAAAAAAAAAGAAATTGCCTCCCTGATTCACAGAGTCACATATGGTGACCATCCTCCCTGCACTGGTGATTGTATCAGATGTGTATTCCTGCCCTAAGCTTGGCCTATCAGATTCCTTTCCCCAAAATTTGTGTGCTGGAAAACAGGGGAGCTGAATGTAACTTCCTGTGGCTAGTTCTATAGGCTGTGGGTGAGCACAGGAGCCATCCGAGGTGGCTATTTTCCCACTCTGGGATTAGGAGCAGAGAGCAGTTTGCACCTCCAGCTGCAAACTGGAGGTCTGCAGCAGGAGGTGCCAAATAAAGCAGCTGAGCAGTGATGAGAACCAGACTGCCTCCCACAACCTAGGGGTTCCCACAGCTTTCCTTTAGTGTTCCAAGTTTGCCTTGGATTTCATGGGGCTCCTCACCCATATAACCTTATTAGAAATCCCCCTTTCGATTAAGCAAGGTTTGGGGAGGATTGTCGTTGGGAGAGAGGAAGGGCAGGGCGGAGAAGTGTCCTCAGGGACCTGTGTGTCCTCACTGCCCAAAGCCACAGCTGTCTAATTGCTCTGGTATCATTCAAACTTATGGGCACGTTGGACGGTCAGTGGGTAGAGAGAGTATGAGCTGCACACCAGAGCAAGATGTGCTAGAACCATCCATGAGGGTAGAGACAAGTGAAAGCCATTCTTCTCAGAAAATTCCTCCCAGGGGGCCCAATATCATGCCAGAGAAAATGTGGTAACACCAGCACAGTCTCTGAAGTCAAATCCACTAGTTCAAACCCTCTGTAGGGGCTAGCAGTGGGGCCCTTCCAGCATTTGCTGTTGACACTGCCTGGGGCTATGAACAGTTTCTCATCAGAAGGTCAGTCACTATCATACACTCACTGGTCTCTCTGGAAATGCTTATATTTGAATGAGGCTAGATTTAGTTCCTTTCTCTTCTTGTACATCACTCTAGAAATTGCTTTTCTCTGTATCCTCTCAAGGCTATGATTTATACTATTATCTAACAATTGTAATTTATAGAAAAAACCTTCTGTTGGTCGGAAGGCAAACGATTACATTAACCTGCCGAGAATCTATACACATATGAACACAAAACACACCTATGAACAATCAATGAATTATGTGTGCTTTGGTTGTTAAACTGATGAAAGAATAAAAGTTCTCTTCCGAAACGCTTTCTTAAGAGCATCTGAATTTTCTTAAAAAAAAAAAAAAACACAAAGTCTTCTGGCCTCTGGGATCCAGAACAATTGTGCATTTTTAACTCAGAAGCATTTTTTGTACACATTCTTTTTATCTCATGGCCTGGAATTATCTAGTCTATACTTAAGTGTTAAAGGAGAAATACAGATTTACCCTTAGCTTTTCTTTGTTAAAGGAGAATTACAGGTTTTCCCCTAGCTTTTCTTTTTTCAGTAAACACAGTGATCAAATAAATAAAAAGGTTTCACTTCCATTAGCTCAACAGCCCGTGTGTATGAATACACAAAGACTGTAATTGATTGGAAGGCCCCATTACTTGGTGTTTTATTTTTGAAATCTTTGCCGAGAAAGTGTTGGCAATGGAGTTTTCCCCTGACGATGTGACTCTCAAACCCTCTCCTCCACCAATCAGGTTTAATCACATCAATAAGGCTCAACTCAACCAATATGAATGCTGTCTAGTATAGGTTGAGTATCCTTATCTGAAATGCTTGGGACCAGAAGTATTTTGAATTTTTGATCTTTCTGGATTTTGGAATTTTTACCAGCTGAGCATCCCAAATTAAAAAACCTGAAATCTGACATGCTCCAATGAGCATTTCCTCTGAGCCTCATGTTGACGCTCTGAAAGTTTTGGATTCTGGAGTATTTTGGATTTTTGAATTTGGGATTCAACCTGTAGTAGAAAGAGCCCAAGGCCTGGAGTCTAGGACACATTCCTTCTGGACATCACCTATGGGACTCAGAGGAAGCAAATCTTTCTTCTTCACAGACAAAATAGAGATAATAGTAGGATTAATGAAATAATGTCAGTGTATATAGCACCTATCACATAGAACCTGGCACCTGCTAGGTGCTCAGTAAACTCAACGGACATTTTTCTTTTTCGAATTCTGTGAATGTGTTTTATCTAAGAATTAGACACATACACACTCACATATACAGATATATCTAATAAAGAAAGTCATACCGGCCAGGTGCGGTGACTCATGTCTGTAATCCCAGCACTTTGGGAGGCCAAGGCAGGTGGATCACTTGAGGTCAGGAGTTCAAGACCAGCCTGGCCAACCTGGTGAAACCTCATCTCTACTAAAAACATAAAAATGGCCGGGCGCGGTGGCTCAAGCCTGTAATCCCAGCACTTTGGGAGGCCGAGGCGGGCGGATCACGAGGTCAGGAGATCGAGACCATCCTGGCTGACACGGTGAAACCCCGTCTCTACTAAAAAATACAAAAAAAAACTAGCCAGGCGAGGTGGCGGGCGCCTGTAGTCCCAGCTACTGGGGAGGCTGAGGCAGGAGAATTGCGTGAACCCGGGAGGCGGAGCCTGCAGTGAGCTGAGATCCGGCCACTGCACTCCAGCCTGGGCGGCAGAGCGAGACTCCGTCTCAAAAAAAAAAAAAAAAAATTAGCCAGGTGTGGTGGTGCGTGCCTGTAATCCCAGTTACTCTGGAGGCAAAGATAGGAGAATTACTTGAATGCAGGAGGTGGAGCTGGAGGTTGCAGCGAGCTGAGAAGGCACCACTGTACTCCAGCCTGGGCAACAGAGCGAAGCTCTGTCTCAAAAACGAAAAGAAAGTCATCCCAACTATAAAGAATCATTTTGAGACCCAAGCAAGAGCATACGTGAAAGCTCTTTTTAAAAGGCAGACTATACAAATGAAAGTTGTCAGTCATTGTGTTGTTATTAAAAGTACTTAATGAAATTTTTGGCTGTACCAATATTTAGTAGCAATGTGTGTTGCCTTAGTGAAAATGCCATAGGCTAGAAAAAAAATAGTGGTAACTTAATCTACTTTCTTTTAATTCTGAAAGTAAAATATATTTGTGGCAACTACAGTCATATGCCATTTAATAACAGGAACATGTTCTGAGAAACACATCATTAGGCAATTTCATCACTGTGTGAGCATCAGAGAGTGCACGTGCACAAACCTAGCTGAGACAGCCTACTACACACCTAAGCTGCCAGCCTATTGCTCCTAGGCTACAAACCTGTATAGCATGTTATTGTACTGAATACCACAGGCAACTATAACACGATGTTAAGTATTTGTGTATCTAAACATAGAAAAGGTACAGTGTAATATGGTAGTATAATCTCTTAGGATCACCATTGTGTATGACGTTGTTGACTAAAATGTCATTATGTGGTACATGACTATTCAAAATTGATTCTCAAGGTAACCAAGTAAAAAAGTAAAAGCCCCTCTCTCCTCCCACAAAGTGAGCACTACTACCATGGTATACATAGGCTGCCTATATACATAGGCTATATACATAGCGATATATACATAGGCTGCATGATTCCTGTATGTGGATATACGTGCATGTGTGTGTTTGTATATGTGTGTGCACCTCTTTAACAGAGGTGTCAATGCAATAAATATCAGATACAGGCACTCTGCCTCACCTCCCCATGTCCAGATGCACATAGGAAATGGCTTTGAGAACCTGTCTCAGGACTTTTGGGTCTCCACCTAGAACAGTGGTCAGAGAAGGGCCAGAGAGAAGAGAATGAGGAAACTGGTGATTTCTTTGGAGGTAGTTACCACCATACAATGAGTCCCCATCTCAGCCCCTTTTGGAGAGGCGTGAGGGGGCACCATCTTCCACCTCAAGCCTCACAGGAGGTGTTGTCATGGTACCTCACAGGGTGTACCACTCAGAGAGCTTGGTAATGTGCCCTCTGAAGTCAGGGGAGAGACCTGGAGAACTGAAGCCTGACCCTTGCTGAGTGGAGTCTCACTGTCCCACCCTGCTTCTGCCCTGCCAGGAGGGTGAGGCTAGGGAGGGGATAGCCTATGCTGCTAGAGTTCAGGGTCAGGGATACAAGAGTGTTTCCTGCAGAGCAGGCAAAGCTCATTTTGAGTTCTGTCCTGTAAAGCCACCTGGAGAGGCCATAGAAGGTACACAACCAGACGCCAAGGGCTGAGAAGAAAAGTGGAGGACCAGAGATGCATCTACCCAGGTCCAACAAGCTGCAGAGCCCCTCTAAAGGGCCCACAAAAAGCAAGATTCCACTCTAACCATCTAACAGGCCCAAAGTTCCCAAAGCCATGTAGCCAAGCAAGAATGATCCCGTCTCCCTCTATCCCCTTGCCATAGCGTCAAGTAGGTGGCAGAGGAGGCGGGCCTGTCCCGTTACCCTCAGCAGGCTTCCAGCCCAAAGCAGGCCCAGGTGAGTGTGATGCTTTCTTCTCCTTGGCAACAATGGAACAAACCCTGGCTGCTGCATATGACCATATTCAAGTGAAGCGGAAGAGGGATTTCAGTGGCCTCATAACTTATTTGATAATAAGAGTATATCCTGGGCTCAGTTTTTTCTTCTGGTCCAGGAAATCATATTGCCTGTAGGCATGGAGGAAGGGAGGCAACCTTGTCCTCTTCCTGGATCCCTTCCTGGAATAAGCCTGTTGCTCAAAATTGTGGAGAGAACTGCCCTGCTCCTTCCCACTCCTCAAAATGAGGCCTTGCACTCAGAGCCACCATCACATGCAATAGAACTCTGGGGCAGGTAGCCATTCTTGTCAGCCTAGGAGGTTTTTTTCTGCTTGGGTAAATCCATGCCTGACTGGGCTCCTGGCCTCCGAGAAGAGAAGGTGAGGAAGCTAAAGTGTCCAGAATGGAATGTACTCATTCACCCACATATCCTGGAGGCCCTGTAAAGTGCAAGATGCTATGAGAGATCCCACCAAGTGGCAGGGTCTGTTCCCTCAGAAATTCTCAGCCCTGGAGGGGAGCGGAATGCAGACAGACATGCCTCTAGCACAAGCCAGAAGCTAGCAAGTGTCCAATGCAGAGAGACACAGAGCTTTAGTGTGGGAGAGGTGCCACCTAGTTCAAGGAGACCCTTTATGTCCTCTCAAAGGCAGCAGCAATTGAGACGAGTTGAAGAATGAGCCAGGATTGGAGCAAGTTAGAATGGCAGTGTAGGATATCTGGTCCAGGGCAGGGCTAAGAAACAGCAAAACCATAGACATGGCATAAAGATAAAAGACATAAATTCTTTCAAATTAATTTTCCAAGAACCAGCACACTGATTAGGCCTTAACTGCATGAGTCCACAAATGCTGTCCACCACCCAGAGGACAGTGCAGAGCCTGGTGTGAATACTGCTGTCATCTAGCACCAGTCTAGCTTTCAAATCTTATCTCCCATCACTGCCTGAGACAAGCGTGCTTCATCCAAACCAAGCACTCTCCATTCCACAAACATACCTTGCAGTGGGCCACCTCCCTGCCTTGCCTAGGCAATTCCCTTGACCTAGACTCTCCCTTCTCTATCAACCCTGACCTGCCACGCATGTGAAAATTAAGCCTGTCCCTCCAAGACAAGCTCAAATGCCTTCCCCTCTAAAAAGTTTCCCCTGAACACCTCTGGCCAAAAGGGAGCTCTCCCTTCTCCTGCACCTCCAGCAGCACCTACTAGGTGAATAACTCCTTAAGATCCAGACTATAAGGAGCCTTCAGTCTGTCCATCTTTGTCCCTAATTGCATGGACAGATGTGGAGGCACAGACCCTGTCTCATGTCTCTGATCCTCATAAGAGCTAGCATCAGGTCTTTGCTACAGCAGAGCTCAGCACAGGCTGGGTGGCTGTATAAGGCCTCCCGAAGGCTTCCTTGACTTCATCACCTGCACCTGGGAGATGTACCACAGGAGCAGCACACCACCTTCAGAACAGCTGTGAAATGGTTTTAAATCCCACCATACAGGTTAGGTTCTGTCCCCTCCCAAGGAGAACCAAGTCAGTCACTGGAAAAACAAAACCGGCACCCTTAAGTAAACAGTGGCTTTGCAGCAATTGTAAAATACCTTTCTTCCATTTCCTTTTTAGAATCTTAAACTTTCTTCCTGTGAGGTGACCAGAGAGAAGAGGAACTGTTAGAGAAAGGAATTTAAAATTTATTTTATTTTATTTTAGCAGGGGTGGTTTGGGGCCAGGTTTCTGGAGCAGCAGAGGACTAGTGCAGTGCTCTTGGAGGCTGGTCCCAAATCCATGGCACCTGGCTATTCCTTCCCTTCTCCCAGCTGGTTGGGGACTGTATAAGGGGTCACGATGGCCCCACTGAACTTAATCATGGGGTGTATGAGCACACACGCATAATGTGAGGTGGTAAGCATATGCAGCTGTGAAGGTGGGGTGTCTACAGTATGTGGTAGTAACAGCACAAGATGAGTGTGTGTGAAGGGTGTTGTATGAGGGGTATGTGCAAGCACACTGGTGTGTGAGGGGGTGCAGTGGGCTTGGCACATGAGAGCTATCTATGAGTGCATGTTCTGTGAAGAGTGTGTGTAGGAGCAAGGGCCTGTGGGGAAAAGCATTCTATCAGGTGAGTAGCTCTGGGCCCTTCACTGGGCCTCTGAAATAAAGTACCCATTCTGATCTGGTAGGGTTCCCCAGTTCCAAACCTAAAGGGCAACAGAGTTGAGACACGTTATTAATGACAGCTGAAGTCAATTACTGAGTGTCAGGGCCTACTTGCATATTACCATGAATCCTTATAGCTGAGACAGCTATAAGGGTACAGCTGGGAGGTAGATCTTATCTTTGTTAAATATCTCTAAAGGGAGACTCAGAGGAGCTCAGGCACTTGTCCAGGGTCCCACAGTTAATAAGCAGCAGAAGTAGGCCCCGGAGCCAGGTGAGCTTGAATCAGGCCTGTTCATTCCCATGTCACCATCCCAGTCTCTAAGGGCTCAGAAGCTGCCTAATCCAGGAACACATTTTCTAAAGGCAATCAGGGGCTGAGAAGCTCAAAGTTCACAGAGGCATTTCCATTAGCACAGCCCTCCTTAGCAGCATCAGCTCCCATATGCTATGCATGCTTTTAAATTTCATTTTATTCTGTGTTCTTGTAGAAAACACAGGCTATTATAACTGAAAATGGTCTTCAAAGATCACCATGAGGTCCATTTCCCTTGTTCACTAAGAGCCAAGAAGGTCTCTGGGAAGAACATTTGCATATATTATGTACATGCTACATATTATTTAGGAGTATGTATACATCAAGGGGTTTGAGACACACAATGGAAGAGTGTGGGGAGTATGGGCATATATTTTACCAGCTGTTAAAGAGACCTGCCTGAGTCAGTGTTTAAAGATTTTTGTTTCCTACACATGCACTAATACAAGTTATATTAAAAAGCCAAATGACCCCTTCAACAAATGAAAAAGAGATGAGGGTTTAGGATAATGAGAATATTACAGCAAAACTCATACTGTGCCTGCTTCTAATGGGAATCCTACAGCTAGACCTCCACGTAATGCTTTGAGAATGCCCCCCTCAGAGTTGTTACAAATACAGCAAACCTTAATATGTCATAATGAAAATGCATATTCTAATACAACATGATCTCCTTAATGAGGCAAACTGGAGGGGGTATGTGGTAACTTTATTCATAATCCTCTAAATTTAGGTAAATTGCACACATTTTAAATTTCTATACAAATAATGTCACCAAGAGCTATCAAACCTAGTCTATTTGGTCTGGATAAGAAACCACTTAACAGAGAAAGTCGGGGTATAACCAAATGCTAGGCAACAACCAGGAGGAGGGAAGTTATTTGTCATATGGGATGTGGTCCTTAAAAGCTAGAAGTGACCTCTAAAATTATTCCATATTCCCTAGATCACCTAAAACTGAACAAGTCAGAGGGAGAGTGTGACTCCCAGGCTCCTGGAAGGAATCATGGAAAGCCTTTGCAATCCCCCATCTCTGATGTTTTTTGAACAGTCATATTTGTTATTGTCTAAATTGAACTTTGGGCGAAAACAGTTTCCTGTTTGCCTGCAGTATTTGTTTTCTGAGAGGATATTCAGAAACATCAGTTTTCTGAAACAAGTCAAAGTAATATAGGATTTCCTTTGTTAATATCAAAGTCTTTTACCTCTGGGAGAGAGCCTGTTTTCTCTTTCTCTCTCTCTCTCAGCAAAGCACATTTCCTTCTCTCTCTAATTGGATTTCTACAAGGATCTGTTTTCCCTTCTCTCTTCCAGATGCTCGAGATACAGCACTGTACAAAAAGCTGCTGGCTGATGTCATTCCTGTCTTTTTCTGCCACATTAACCCGGTAGGGGGTTTAACAGCCCGAGATTTTGAAAAGCTGTTGTCAAGTCATGAAAGCCCCCAAACACAACTTAAATGGTTATTAGCTAGTGGGAAACGTCCCCTGCATTCTAATCCTTCCATTTAAATAACAATAATAAAGAAAATAATAACAATAAGAGTAAACTCCATGCCTTCGAAGCCATGATTATACCCTACCACCCATTGTCCACACAGTCTACAGCGAATTTATATGGGGCCTAAGGGTGAGGTGTATGGCTTTTGGCTTGGTGGGCACTTCTGATTTTGCAGCCAGCCAGCAGGGGTCGCCCAAGTCATCTAGCAGTTAAGTCGGAGCTTCCATGACATCCTGGATAATTCCTTTAAAAAACCCAAGGCACAGACAAAAGAGCCAAGGGGGTTCCTTGCTGTATTAAAAGCCCTGAAACACATGTATTTGCCAAATAGAAAGGTGCAGAATTAATTGGAAAAGAGATGGAATTTGTATTTCCAGCTCCCTTGGGGGTTTTATAATTAATAAATATTTGTTAAGTCTGTAATAAGTATAAAGTACCATATATGTGCAGAACAAAACAAGCTTTTGCTGGCATCAGAATGTACTTATGGTGCATTCTGTACTTGATCAAAAGACATAAAAGTTAAGGATAAACAATGATAGCAGTGCCATATAGTGACCCTTTATCATGTGCCAGGCATTTCCTAAATTTCCTCACAGTGACCCATCAAGGTAGATCCTATTATTATTCCTATTTCGTAGATTTTTGTTAGAAGCCCCACAAAGCTCCGCAAGATTCAGTCACTTGCCCCAGGAAGCCCAGCCAGTAACTGGAAGAGCCCAGATTTAAACTGGGCTTTATAGCTAATACATCTTCTCAACTCCCAAACTGATGTTCTTTCTACAGCCCTATTGTATAGCCAGCATAACAAAATTTATGTATTCCTTATGCCAAGGATACTAAAGGAAATGCTACCACAGAAAAAAAGACCAGCCATTTTCAATAATAATTAGTAAAGTACAAATTGTGTAGGTAATACAAAAAAATTGTGTTGGCTATGGGGCTTCTGAAACAATGTCTCGAGTGTTTTATTTCCTTATGTATATTCAATACTTTATAAAATGTCTACAGATGTGAAAATTATAGTAAATATGTTCTGCAGTCTTAATTGCTAAATGATTACAAAGTAACTAAACAAGAGGTGGCAGGTTGCCCTGTGGCTTTATTCATCTCTTTCTGGAGAGCAGCAAAATCATAAAGTCTTCTCTGACACAACAGGTTTCTATGGTTACATGAGACATAAATATATTATATGTCCTGTGCGACGTGAAAGGACCAGTCAGGCACTGTGTGTGCAGCAGACCCCCAGAGGGAGAGCACTCCTGTGGATGGCACTCCACAGCCAGCTAAATATTTGTTTCTAGGTTTACAACGGGGTAGAAGCAGGAATAAAAGCTGTTGGTGCTAGAGAAACTGTCTACGTAGCTCAGCAAATGTATCGGCATGTTGGCTGTAAAGAAATGCAAAGAACGAAATGGCTTCTGCTTTGTCAGTCTTGAAAACTAGTCCTTAGTGAGCTGTGTGAGGCAGAGGCTTTGTCCATCATCCCTTCTGGATGCAGGACGGCCTGTTGTCTCCCACTGGGCATCTGTACAGAATCTACATGTATCCAAATTATTCTGTTGGTGGTTTATGTATTTTCTTAACCTTAAAGAAGCATAATCAGATAGTGGCTACTGATAAATCAAATAAGAAAAGTAGTTTCCATTCAAGATAGGATAGGGTCAGAGACCTCTGTCTGAATCCAGGATTTACTATATGCATCATAAGAAGTGACAAATTGAAATAATCTGCATCATTAAGACTGAAGATGGAATACTGGAAAATCCAAATTCAAAGAGCAAGGGTAATAACAGCTTAGACTTCTCTAGAGTTATTTTCATTGCATAAATTGTGAAGCAATGTTAAATGAAGAAATACCGTTGTCCATTAAATAGAATCCCTAAAATCCTGAACTGCACCCTTTCCTTGTTTAATTCTGAAGTCTTTTACAGATCACCTGCCTTTGACTGCACATATTCCAGGAGCCCTGGAATCCAGAAAAGTAGTGACTTGAACAGCTACATTCCTCTTTTCTTTTTTTAATAATTAGAGAAAGGGAAAACAAGGACAGGCTAAAAATCCCTAGGAAAGAAAGAAGCAGTCTCTTCTGGAAAGAGAGTATTTACCTGAAGAAACTGTTCATTGGTATCCTTTAGAGAAAAAACAATGACTGTTCCTGGCCACTTTTGCTTTTAAGGTTTTTAAGAATACATTACACATTCTTATTTTAAATATAAATGTATCCTGATGTTTGTTAGCTAAAGGAAGACTTAAATAAATCCCTGATATACTGAGTGAGTCAGAGGGGGTGACCTGTGTTAGGAAAATAGAGTAACAACCCCATATGGAGAAGAAAGGGCACAAATGCTGGGTATCTGACCCCCCTTGAGAGAAAGTGAGGAGCCTGGTTTCCTGCAGCTATCCTTCATGATCCAGAAATGTGGGGAAGGCCAAGAATGGAGAGGGAATGATGAAATGGACCAAAGGGAAGACTGTGGTGATCCCAGAATGGTCCCGCATGCAGCAGATTGCTTGACGAAATGAGGCTGCCTAATGAGTAGCTTGGATTGATTTGAAGACATGGAAATAGCAGGCTGAGGCTGTGCCAATGGTCCCTCCCGGGGTTTGGGTCATGTCAGCTGGCTGCTATGTATGCCAAACACAATGCAAAACCAATATTTCCAGGCTGAAGTGTAGGGTTCCAAATGTGTCATTTGGGTTTCATTTTAAAATCAGGGTTTGAGCCATGTCTTTGGCCCAGATAAAAGGATTAGGAGGTCAGGACAAAATCAAGGATAAGATAGGGGTGTTGCAAAGGACAGAGCACAGAAGGAGTGGATGAGCACAACTCATCCACCCACCATCTTGTCCCCTTTATGTAATGTGATAATCCTGATATACAGCCAACACCCTCCCTGTGGGCTCCCCTCCACACATATCTGCTGCCATCTCCAATCCCCAGCTCATGTCACTCTACACCCTTGGAATGTTCCATCCTCTCTTTAGACAACCCACATCTTTCCCCATCAATAAACTCTGCTTAATATTTACCTCCTCCATGAAGGCAATCTCTCTGACTAATCCCAACTGGCTTTGAACATACAAATCCTTTTCATCTAACTTTTAGCATCAAGGGTTTGGTTACATAAAATCAAAGACCATTTCCAGCTCTAAAATGTTATCCATAGTTTCACAGAATAGCTGAAAGAGCACCCACAGTAAAGAGAAGTTCCCTGTCTTTGAGTCCAGTGTGTTTATGGAGCCACACCCTGCAGCAGATCAGGGTTGGGCTCACAGTATTCCACGGATAATGGAATGGATAAGTTCAGCAAGTCTGGCAGCGTATGAGGGATGGGTAAAAGCAATGATAAATCAGTGTGTTTATTAGACAGTACGGAGTTAAAAAGCAGTGAAAAACAGGTAATGTCTATTCGTTCATTCGCTCATCAAATTATTTGCTGAGCCCCTTCCATGCAGCAAAAAGATAGGGAGTAACAGACACAGTCCCCACTCCACTACAAGTCAAGAAAATACTGGGTAACAACTGAGCACAGAGATACTCAAAGCTACACTCTGAGTTCTCAATAACCTGTAGAATGATTAGTGGAAAAGCAAGATTGGTATACACAAATCAATACTTCTAAAGGAGCTCTATGTATGAGACAAAATGGGATAGAATGGAATGGCTAAAAGTGCTACAAGTCTTTGAAACAGAGGAAAAAGATAGGTTGTTCTGGAGTTAAAGAAGGCAAGCCCCTTGAAGGACGTCGAATATTTAGATGAATAGAAGAAAAGAAGAAAAATAGACCTCTGTTTAATGTCTACCAAAGATTAAGGGCTGTGCCAGGAATCTCCCAGACACTATTTAGTGTTAAGGCTCACAACAACTCTAAGAGGCAAAGATCATAACCCCCATTTTATAGATGAGAAAAATAAGTCTAAAGAATGTTAAACAACTTGTCCCAAACGACATAGCTAGTAAAGTGTAGGGCCAAGATTTGCCTCTAAGTTTAATGCTTTTCCATGCAACTCACCTACCCCACTCCCTTTCTCCCCATGATCATCATTAATCCATGCAAGGCCATCTATATCACCACCCATCTGTCACTCATCCCATCACCCCTAGGCCCTACTCACATTCCTTTCCCCCACTGGCCACCATTCTAATGTGTTTATTGTATATCATTTTGCCTGAATTTCTCCCTTCAAATCTGTATATAGGTATTTTAATCATGTATTATGATATCACATTATATAGTTCATTCTTTCTTATTTTTCCATGATACCCTATATTTTTAAGATCAATATGTACATGCTGTTTTATATATTTTCCCAATATTTTACAGTGAAAAGTTAAACATATAGAAAAATTTAAATAATTTTATAGTGAATACCTATATTTTACTGCCTTGATTCTATCATTGGCTTTTTTTTCAGACATGGAGTCTCGCTATGTTGCCATGGCTGGAGTGCAGTGGCTATTCACTATTCACAGGCATGATCCTACTGCTGATCCACACTGGAGTTCTCACCAGCTCTATTTCTGACCTGGGTCAGTTCACCCCTCCTCAGGCAACCTGGTGGCCCCTCGCTCTCAGGAGGTCACCATATTGATGCTGAACTTAGGGCGGATGCCTGATCGGCACAGCACCCTACAGCCCACAGCTCCTGGGCTCAAGTGGTCCTCCTGCCTCAGTCTCCTGAGTGGTTGGGAATAGAGGCCCATTATCATTAACATTTTAATAAAATTGCTTTATCACATACCTATCCAAGTAGTTTTCCCTCTTTCCATTCATCAATTCATTTTGTGTTTGGATGTAATTCAATGTAAATTACAGACTTCAAGGAAGGTTCCCTTAAATACTTCAGAAGGCAATTATTAGCCAGAATATATTTGTTTTGGTTTTTAATGTAAAATGTATATACAATAAAAATAAATAACTATATAAAATGAACTGCACAAATCTTAATGTACATTAAGGAAGTTTTGACAAAGGCATGCACCTGTGTTCATAAACTCTATCAAGATTTAGAGCATTACTTTCATCCCAGAAAGTTCCTTCATGATCCTTCCCAGTCAATTTTTGCCCCAGCCCTGGAGGCAACTTTTCTGATTCTCTACCACCAGAGATTAATTAAGCTTGTTCTAGAACTTCACATAAATAGAATCATATGGTATATGCTCTTCTGGGTAAGGTTCCTTTCAATTAGCAAAGTATTTTTCCGATTCATCCATGTTGCTGTTTGTATTTACGGCTTGTTACTTTTTACTGGTGGGTACCATGCCATTGTGTGACCATAGAACAGATGAATCATTCTCCTGCTGATAGACATCTGTGCTCCTTTATAATTTGGAGATAATATGAATAAAGCTGCTAATAACATTTATGTAGAATTCTTTTTGTGAACATATATTTTCACTTATCTTGGGTAAATACCTCAGAGTGAAATTGATGATCCATAGGGCAGGTATGTATTTAGTTTCATAAAACTGTTCAAACTTTTTCCGGAGTTATTATATATTCATAGTCACTCCAATAATACATGAGCATTTTAGTAACTCTACATCCTCACTAACACTTGTATTTTCAGTTTTTAAAATTTCATCCTTTCTAATGGGAATGTAGCGGTATCTTCCTGTGGCTTAAATTGGACTTCCTGAGGACTAAATCATGCTAGATATTTTTTGATGTGCACACTCCCATTCACAAAACTTTTTAAATCAAGTGTTTGTTTAAATCTTTCCACATTTTAAATTGGATTATTATTCTATTAATTAAATTTTAGGAGTTCTTTACAAATGCTGGATACCAGTCCGTTAGCAGATATATGATTTGTGACTTGCCTATCCAGTTTCTTCATGATATATTTTGATGAGTGTAAGTTTTAAATTGTGAGGATATCTAATTTATATATATATTTTTCTTTTCTGGCTATTGCTTTTTATGACCTGCCTACCTCTAAGTCAGAAATATTCTCTTCCATGTTTTCATATAACAGTTTTATAGTTTTATTTATTATGTGTAAGTCTATGATCCATCTTGAATTGATTTTTGTGCTTGGTATGAGGTAAGGTTCAAGATTATTTTTTTCTATAGATATACCCAGTTGTTCCAGCATAATTTGTTGATGAGACTTTCCAAAAAAAAAAGAAAAAAGAAAAAAGAAAAGACTTTCCTTTCCCCATTGTATTGTTTTGGTATCTCTGTCAAAAATCAAATGACCATATACGTGTTGGTCTACTTCTGGGCTCTCTATTCTACTCCATTGATCTACTTGTCAATTCTTATGTGCCACACTGTCTTGATTACTATAGGTTTATAAGTCCTGGAGTCAAGTAGTATACGTTCTCCAACTTTACTTCCCCCCCCGCCCCCCACCGCAGATTGCTTTGGATATTCTAGGTCAAAGATCAGCAATGCATTTTTTTTTTCTTAAGGGATAGATAATAAATATTTTAGGCTTACAGGCAATATGGTGTGTGTCCTAATTACTCAACAGTACTGTTGTGGCATGAAAGTAACCATAAACAATATGTAAACAAATGGCTGTAGCTGTGTTACAATAAAAGTTTATTTACAAAACAGTAGATGGTCTGCAGGCCACAGTCTCTGAACCTCTGCTAAGCCTTGGGCATTTCCATTCATATTGTAAAATCACCTTATCAATTTGGAGATTATGACTGATATAGTGTTGAGCCTCGAAGTCAATTTGGGGAGAGTTGACATCTTAACAATGTTGAGTCTTCCAATATGTTAATATGGCAAAGTATATTGACTGATTTTTTAATGTTAAACCAGCCTTGTATTTCTGGGACAAACCTACATGGTCATGCTATATTTGATTCGCTAATGTTTTGCTAAATATTTTTATACCTATATGCATGAGTAATTTGGTCTGCAATTTTCTTTTTATCTAATATCACTGTTAGGTTTTGGCATTAGGGTTATTTTAACCTTATTTTAGCCTTATAATACAAGTTTAATACAAGTGGAAGTGGTTCCTCATCTTCTATTTTCAGCAGTTTGTGTATAATTGTAGGGTTTTTTCTTAAATATTTGATAGAATTCATTAGGGAAATCATCTAAACTTTGAGTTTGTTGTTAAAAAGGTTTCCGATAATGAATTTAATAGATATAGGGCTATTCATATTTTGCTTAATCTAGTATTAGTTTTGATAAAATGAATTTTTCAAGGAATTTTTTTCATTTCATCTTAGTTGTCAAATTTATTGGTAGAAAGTTGTTCATAATATTCTCTTATCCTTGGAATGTCCATAAGATCTGAAGCAATAAGGTTTCTTTCAGCTCTTACAGTCATAATTCATGTTCCATCTGTTTCTTTAGCCAGTATCACTGAGGGTTTGGTTTATCAATTTCTTGCTCTTTCCAAAGAAGCAATTTTAGCTTTATTAATTTTTCAATATTGTTTCTGTTTTTTCTTTCATGGATTTCTGTTCTTATCTTTATCATTTTCTTCTTTCTACTTAATTTTGGGTTTACATGTTCTTCGTTTTCTAGCTTCTTTAGGTATAATCTTACGTCACTGACTTTCTACTTTCCTCTTTTTCTACTACAAACATTTAAAACTATAAATTTCCTTCTATCTATGCTTTAACTTCATATTTTGATACGTCAATTTTCATTATTATTTATTAGAAATATATTTAAATTTCTCTTTGTTTTCTTCTTTGACCTGTGGATATTTTAGTAGTGTGTTTAATTTCCAAATATCTGTGGTCAGAACATGCACCCTATAGTATTTTAATTATTTTAACTTTTATCAAAATTTGTTTTATAGTCTATTTGTTGACTGTACCATGAGCACTTGAAGAGAATATGTATTCTTCAGTTTGGGGATGTAATGTTCTATAACTACAATTGTGTCAAGGTGATTGGTGTTTTTGTAACATCTATGTTTTACTGGCCTCCATTTTTTCTAATTATTCTATAAATTTCTAATTACAGTTATTCATTATCCATCAATAAAGAGTGGTGTTAAAATTGCCAACTACAACTGCAGAAATATCTATTTCTCTTTTCAATTGTATCAAATTTTGCTTCATGTAATTTGAAACTTGGTCACTAGGTAAATATACATTTACAGCTTTTAATGTATTCTTAGTAAATTGATTCTTTTAGCATTAAGAAATGTCCCTGTTTACCTCTGGTAATACTCTTGGTGCTGAGGTCTATTTAATCTGACTGAAGGCACTCCAGCCACCTCTATGATTACTGTTTACATGATATATCTTTTTCTACCCATTTATTTTCAATCTATAGGTAAATATGAGAGATTTTGGTTCTGCTTTTTAAAAAATCCACTTGACAATGTCCTTTAATTGTACTATTTAGTTCCTTAATATTGTACTATTTATTCCTTAATATTTATTGAAAATACTAATATTTAATGAAAGTACTCAACTTTTTTTTTAAAAAAAGATCATTTTTATCATTATTAAAGTTCTAGGGTACATGTGCACAATGTGCAGGTTTTATATATATATATATACACATGTGCCATGTTGGTGTGCTGCACCCATTAACTCGTCATTTACATTAGGTATTTCTCCTAATGCTATCCCTCCCCACTCCCCCTACCCCACGACAGGCCCCTGTGTGCGATGTTCCCCATCCTGTGTCCAAGTGTTCTCATTGTTCAATTCTCACCTATGAGTGAGAACAAGCAATGTTTGTTTTTCTGTCCTTGCGATAGTTTGCTCAGAATGATGGTTTCCAGCTTCATCCATGTCCCTACAAAGGACACGAACTCATCCTTTTTATGGCTGCATAGTGTTCCATGGTGTATATGTGTCACATTTTCTTAATCCAGTCTATCATTGTTGGACATTTGGGTTGGTTCCAAGTCTTTGCTATTATGAATAGTGCTGCAATAAACATACGTGTGCATGTGTCTTTATAACAGCATGATTTATAATCCTTTGGGTATATACCCAGTAATGGGATGGCTGGACCAAATGGTATTTCTAGTTCTAGTTCCTTGAGGAATTGCCACACTGTCTTCCACAATAGTTGAACTAGTTTACATCCCCACCAACAGGGTAAAAGTGTTCCTATTTCTTCACATCCTCTCCAGCACCTGTTGTTTCCTGACTTTTTAACGATTGCCATTCTTACTGGTATGAGATGGTATCTCATTGTGGTTTTGATTTGCATATCTCTGATGGCCAGTGATGATGAGCATTTTTTCATTTGTTTGTTGGCTGTGTAAATGTCTTCTTTTGAGAAGTGTCTGCTCATATCCTTTATCCACTTTTTGATGGGGTTGATTTTTTCTTGTAAATTTGTTTAAGTTCTTTGTAGATTCTGGATATTAGCCCTTTGTCAGATGGGTAAACTGCAAAATTTTTCTCCCATTCTGTAGGTTGCCTGTTCACTCTGATGGTAGTTTCTTTTGCTGTGCAGAAGCTCTTTAGTTTAATTAGATCCCATTTGTCAATTTTCGCTTTCATTGCCATCGCTTTTGGTGTTTTAGTCATGAAGTCCTTGCCCATGCCTATGTCCTGAGTGGTATTGCCTAGGTTTTCTTCTAGGGTTTTTATGGTTTTAGGTCTAACATTTAAGTCTTTAATCCATCTTGAATTAATTTTTGTACAAGGTATAAGGAAGGGATCCAGTTTCAGCTTTCTACATATGGCTAGCCAGTTTTCCCAGCACCATTTATTAAATAGGGAATCCTTTCCCCATTGCTTGTTTTTGTCAGGTTTGTCAAAGATCAGATGGTTGTAGATGTGTGGTGTTATTTCTGAGGGCTCTGTTCTGTTCCATTGGTCTATATCTCTGTTTTGGTACCAGCACCATGCTGTTTTGGTTTTGTAGCCTGGCAGTATAGTTTAAAGTCAGGTAGCTTGATGACTCCAGTTTGTTCTTTTTGCTTAGGATCGTCTTGGCTATGCAGGCTCTTTTTTGGTTCCATATGAACTTTAAAGTAGTTTTTTCCAATTCTGTGAAGAAAGTCAGTAGTAGCTTGATGGGGATAGCAATGAACCTATAAATTAGCTTGGGCAGTATGGCCATTTTCATGATATTGATTCTTCCTATCCATGAGCATGGAATGTTCTTCCATTCATTTGTGTCCTCTTTTATTTCATTGAACAGTGGTTTGTAGTTCTCCTTGAAGAGGTCCTTCACATCCCTTGTAAGTTTGCTTCCTAGGTATTTTATTCTCTTTGAAGCAACTGTGAATGGGGATTCACTCATGATTTGGCTCTCTGTCTATTACTGGTGTATAGGAATGCCTGTGATTTTTGCACATTGATTTTGTATCCTGGGAAGTACTCAACTTTAGGTCTTTTTTTTTTTTTTGAGACAGAGTCTCCCTCTGTCACCTAGGCTGGAGTGCAGTGGCGCAATCTCGGCTCACTGCAACCTCTGCCTCCAGGGTTCAAGTGAGATTCTCCTGCCTCAGCCTCCTGAGCAACTGACATTACAGGCGTGTGCCACCATGCCTAACTAATATTTTTGTATTTTTAGTAGAGATGGGCGTTTCACCATATTGGTCAGGGTGGTCTCGAACTCTTGATCTCAAATGATCTGTCTGCCTTGGCCTCCCAAAGTGCTGAAACTACAGGCATGAGCCACTGCATCTGATCTATTATCTTGTTATTTTCTGTTGTGCTCTGTGGATTTTTTTTAACTCTTCATCTTTTTTGAATTATTTGAATATTTTCTAGAATTCTACTTTATTTTGGCTTTTTATTTTATTTTTTATTTTTTAGAGACAGGGTCTCTCTCTGTCACCTAGGCCAGAATGCAGTGAGGTCATCATAGCTCACTGTAGCCTTGAACTCCTGGGCTCAAGTGATCCTCCTGTCTAGCCTCCTAAGTAGCTGAGAATGCAGACGAAAGCCACTGTACTTGGCCCAAGATTAGATGCTTTCTGTTGATCTACAAATTCATCCTTTTCTTTGTCATTTCCTTTATGTTGTTAAGCTTATCCAGTGAATTTTTAATTTTAGATATTGTAATTTTCAGTTTTAGAATTTCCACTGTGTTCTTTTTTATAGTTTCTAGTTCTACTCTGACAAAATGCCTTATATTTTTATTCATTGTGAGCATAGTTCATTGAGCATATTTATAATTGTTTTAGTATTTTTGTCTGCTAATTTCAACATCAGAGTCATTCATAAATGGTATCACTCTTCTCTTAAAAATGAATCACATTTTCCTGGTTCTTTATATGTGAAATAAATTTGCAGTGTAACCTGGACATTGCAAAGGTTATGATGTAGATTTTGTTATACTCTTCTAAAGAGTATTTTTTTTTTCAAAACAAGCAATTAACTTGATCGGATTCAAATGGAAAATTCAGTTTTTTGAATGGTACCTCAAATCTCAGTTTAGTTCTTGTATCTTCAGCTAGAATCTGTCCTGTGCATTTGTGGTTCAGGGCTTAGTCAGAGATACGGGCAGAGTTTATATACAAAATTTGAGTTTTCCACTCTCTAGATCTTTCCATTCCAATATATACATGTCCCCCTCATTTTCCAGAAGCTGTGGTTGTCCTGAATGCTGTCATCTGGTTCTTCAGAACAGAAAGGCTGCAGTTTTCTATTGGAGCTTTAAATGCCAAATGTGGCCATTGGTCATGTTCAGACCTTAGGCTAAAAGCCATAAAAATGGGAAACACACTCTGCCATTCCTTTTTTCCATGTTTTGACACCCCTCCAGAATCTTAGGACCTTGTGTTCATGATTCAGGACTTTCAGGTGGTTGGTATTTCCCGCCCCGCCGCCCACCACAGAGTTTTTGTTATTTATGGGAAGGTTATCCTAGAAGGAGCTTATTTCATTATAAGTAAAACCACTGTAATATGCATTGCTGCATAATATGCCATGGCGTGTATCCACCACATTTTACCTGTCCACTCTATCAGTGATGGATGCACAGCTCAGGTTGACTCCAACTTCCCATCCACACACATAAAACAGTCCAGGGCCTCTTCTACATATGCCTCTGTAGAGGGAAGGTATCTGGATGAAGATATTATCCCAAGCAAAAGCCAAGAGGTAGGCATGTGAACCTAGTATGTGAAGGAATGGAGAGAAGAGTAGCATAGCTGCAGGACAGCCGAGCAACAGCTGATGTGAGGACCCATGAAGAAATGAGTCAATGAAGGTTTAATCGGGGGAGTAACAGGACAGCTGTGTTTTAGGAGAGTTCTTGTGTCTGCAGAGCGTTTGTTGAAATGAACTGTAAAAAGACTGGGGTCCAGGAATCTAGTTTAGTGTCCTTTTTTTTAACCCCGTATTTGATGGGATATGAAATAGGATAAGCAAGGCAGACACGGTAGGGGATGGATATGAAAGAAGTGACATGTGCTTATTAACTTTCCTATGGATGAGGGAAAAGTGAAATACAGATGGTCACGTTAAATTTAGTTTGCAAGGCTGCTCCTCAGGAAACTGGAGATGAAGGAATAGAAAGAATGCACTAGAACTCCTTGTCTGTGGGTTTGTTATCTTGGGAGGATGTTGGTATCACTGACACACAAATCAGAGGGAAAAGGATGACTTCAGGTTTGGATGAAGTCCCTAAATAACCTTCTGGGCCTCCCTACTTAAAATCTCTCTGATTCTGTGTTTCCGAGTGTGGTTTTATGACTCCCTTCTAGAGAGTGGAAAACTCAAATTTTGTGTATAAACTCTGTCCATATCTCTGGGTGACCCCTGAACCACTGGACAGAAGAGAGTGGAAAACTCGAAAGGGGATGATAATAGTATCTGCTTTTGTTTATTTTCTATATTATAATAAAGGTAAAATGAGATATGGAATAAAAAATATTTTACTACCACAAAATATCACATATAACAATATTTTATTGTTAGATAGACCCAATTATACCCTCCCCCAAATAACATCATACTTTCAGTGTCAGCTCTACATTCAGAACTAAGATGGCAAAGCAGTTTTACCATATTTATTGCCAAACACTATTGTTGCCCTCAAGAAGCAAGGAGACAGACATATTAAATGAGTGAGACTATCTTGGAAAAGGTATCCAGGAAACTGTAACATTGGTAACTCCAGGGAGGAAAATTAGGTGGTGAGAAAAAGAGATGGGAGGGAGACTCTTCAGCATGCTTTTCTTTTGAACCTTTGAGTTTTGTACCATGTGCAAGTATCACTTATTCAAAAACTAAAAAATGCAAATAGTTAATGAGTACATGCACATTAGAGAGCTATCAGTGCATCGATGCATCATTTTGATACATTATACATAGGAATGCATGGCTTTCTCTATAGCATCCAGAAACCAATAATGCCACTGGTATTCCACCCAGGCCACGCCCCTTGCATAGCAGCTTGGCAGCAGCTGCAAAACCTCATTGGGTCAGCCAGGACAGACTCTTACCATGCTAGGGTATTTCCTTTCAGTGATTATGGACACACGTTCTCTTCCCACAGTGGTATATGCAAGGATAATTATACTTTCCACCAACATGAGATTCTTCCAAAGAAGGAAGTGAAAATCCATGGATACTAAAGAAAGTATTGGGTTACTCTGCCACAGTTCACAGTCTACGTACTTAGTCCTCTTCTTTCTCCATTGACTTAGGGTATGCTTCGAGGTCACTGATAATCTTTAACCTAAGTGAGCTGACATTCTTTCCAGACTGCTCTGCCATAATAACATTATTATTCTTCACAAAATGGTCCGGCCAACAAGAGTTAGGCATGCTAACTGTGATCATTTTTCATTTAAGAAAACACCCTATAAGGCCAAAATAATTTAAGAAAACATGTTTTCTATGGTTAAACTGAGGGCCAGCAAGCTCCTTTGACAGCTCTGCTGCTGCAGTACTTAAGACA
Organism: Macaca fascicularis; assembly: GCF_037993035.2. Classification (NCBI taxonomy): domain Eukaryota; kingdom Metazoa; phylum Chordata; class Mammalia; order Primates; family Cercopithecidae; genus Macaca; species Macaca fascicularis. The sequence continues at coordinate 23,633,925 of NC_088384.1, read as the reverse complement.
GCTAAAGTGTCACAGCCTCAGGTGCCCTTCAGAAAAAGGAGATACTTTGTTTTCTTTTTTGCTTATTTTGAATGACAGCATGACAAAATTATTCAACTTTAATTCTAATAGAAAATGGAGTAAAAAAAGAAAGAGTTCTACACCATTTCAGACTGTAAGCTTCCAATGAGTTAGGCTCTGTCCATGTCAGGAAGGTTTAGAGAAGGGATTTTGGCTTGGACTGTGCACAGCTAAAACCTTGTCTCCCTGAACATTTATTCCAGTTAGGTAATTTTCTGCCAACACAATCAAAGACATTACTAGGAAATGTACATATTTCATACTTGATATATTCTTATAGCATTTGCTGGACCAAACCAAATGTAGTTTTCATTACAACCAGAAAGTGAGTCTTCCCCCTCATACGCACAATTATTTCTTGCTTAAAGGCAGATACGCAACAAGACTTTTAACTGTTGGCCAGGATTTTTTATTAAGGCAGAGGTATCTCTATTTTTTTCCAGCCTTACTGAGGCATAATTAACAAATAAAAATTGTATATATTCAAAGTGTATGTAATACTTTGATATATGTATATACTGTGAAATGATTATGGTTACCACACTCAATTAACACATTAATTACCTTACCTAGTTACCATTTGTGTGTGTGTGTGTGTGTGGGGCGGGGAGGACACTTAAGATCTACCGCACTGGCAAATTTCAAGTGTATGATACAGTGTTAACTATACTCACCATGCTGGACATTAGATCTCTAGACTCACTCATCCTATATAACTGAAAGTCTGTCTCCTTTGACTGACTACTACTCATTTCCCCCACCCCCAAACCTCTGGTTACCACCATTCTACTCTCTTCTTCTATGACTTAGATTTTTATAGTCTATATATGAGCTCATACAGTATTTGGTCTGTCCAACAGGTTTTAAAAATGGTTCTTTATTTTCCCCTTAAAATAACAGACCATGGGGAATATTTAACCAAAAAGACAAAGACAGAACAGGCAAAATGATATTGAGGTGTCTCACTGGACAACCTGGGACTGTGGGGTCTTTCTCAAATGTAAACCTGCCTATTCCACGCTTCTGGCCCTGGCTGCAGAGTGCGTCCCCCTAACGCCCTTTGTGACCTCCTGGGGTCTGTCCCCAGGCACCTCTCCAGCCTGTTCCCAGTGGTGTGCTTGATATTCCTCCCTGCATCTCTCTAAGTGTGGCACTGCACCCCCAACCTTGCTTGTACTGCTCCTCCACCTGTATTTGGCAGGGCAAAAACCCACTGCACTTCCCGCATAGATCAAGCAGCCCTTTCTCCAGGAAGACTCTCCTGACTGAGCCCTCCCCAAAGTACCAGTAGCCCCTTCCACCTCTGTGTGCCTATGGGAACCCAAACCCTCCTTCCACTTTTCTCATAATAACCAACAGTGGCAGCAGCTACATTAGACTTCTTATATGCCCAGCTCTATCCTCCTGCTTTTCAGGTATCATGTGTATTGTTACAAAAGTTCCATGAGATTAAATTGCTTGCTAAAGGTCATGCAGCTAGTAAGTGGCAGTCAGGATTGGGCATATTTGTTTATATTTTTTCTCTCCTATTAAAGTGAGAGCTTCTTATAGCAGGAAACATATTGGCTTTATCTCTGTAGCCCCACTACTTAGCAGAGGCCCAGGCATGTAGTATGCATCTGACAAATGTTTCCTGAATGAATATTTCAATAATTAGGTTTCTTGCAAGTTAGACTGACTGCAATATCTCTTATAATATGAAATACTGAAAATTCCAATGATAAAAGATTTGGAAAATTGGGGGGCAAGCAAACTTGGTGCCCATCACAAGATAAATGCTAGATGTTTGTGAAGCTTATGCTTGTATTTCTGAGTGTCTCTACTCATGACATCTACAAACCTACGAGCTCCTCAAGGAAAGGAACTGTGTTTTTGCTCTGAATCCTTGGGGCGCATCACAGCCACTGGCACAACAGAGATATTCACCAAATAGTTGCTAAGTGAATAAATGGGTTAAAAATGAATGAATACTAGATTTCAAATTCTATTTGGGTACAAGGCTAAGTTACTTGGAAAAATGCTTTTAAAATTGTCCATTATATTTTCATTATAAACACTTCCCAGCTGTTCTTTTAAGCAGAGTTATATCACACTAAGTGATATTTTATTTATCTCCTCTTTGCTACCTGCTTCTTAGCCCATTTTGATTTAGGCAGCTTCAGATTTATCCTGGAATCTACATGCCTAAGCTATGTAAAAGTTGAGTAGACCAATTTATTCATATACTATTAACTTAAACTTAGCTCATCTCTAATTTAGTCTTACAGCAGCAAATAATTCAGAACTTCATTATCGCAGGTCAGATTCCATTTCTATAAATACTGTTATAAACTCCAGGCAACACCCACATGTCTCAAACATAGGAAAAACTCCATTACAATTAAAGACTTTTCATGAGCCTTGACAGAGCTCTAGTAAGAGCTTATCCACAGTAAATGCTCGCCCCTTAAGAGAGATAAATGGCTTGGTGGAAAAAGCAGTAGATTGGCACCTGGAGACCTGGGTTCAAGTTCTGACTCTGTCATCTTTAGCTGTGTGACCTAGGATAAGTCAATTTTCTTGTTTCAAAAAGAGGGGTCATAGTTGTCCTGCCTCTCTCAAAGAACTACCGCAAGGATTAAATGAGGTACTATGTGCAAAAATGCCTGGTAGGTTTTTTTGTAACCACATGTGTAACAGGTGACATTTTTATTGTTAGAGCTGATACTTCATTCCATTCTGGGCTCCCACAATTTAATCTCTTTTTTTCCTGTTTTTTAGTCTCAGTGGGCAAGGAGTTTACATTCTGAGGTCTCTATTTCTTTAAAATTGCATTTCTCTTTCAAATGAAGTCAAATATGCAACAGATCCAAGTCTGTTTTAAGGTTGAGCTAAAATCACCAAAGCAATTACTTAGGGGGAGTTCAGGGAATTGTATGTAAGATTAAACGATCACTTTAATGTTTGAATAGAAAAATAGGTAAATTCTCAAGGACTGCTTAATTATTTCTTTCATGATGTGGTTTGATACGAACTATTTTTATTTCAAGAACTTTCCAGGGTAATGAAGGATTTATTTTTTGAAAATATTCTCCAAGCCAAAGGACTTTTATTTCTCAATGAGAAATAATTTCCCTTGCTCTCAAATTCATTACAGTAACATTATTTAAACGATACGTCAGATTGCACTGTGACAGAAGATTTCTCTATTTTTTCATCTGGTATATATTTCTACGTTTTTCTCTTCTCTATTGTACTGCTGATGTCAGTGGGAATACCCAGTACTTAGAGACCAAAAGGAAGTTTCCAGAAGAGGAGGACAAAAGTCTACCAAAACCTCCAAAAAGACAGCAAAAGTCTGGAAAGGCAGTGAGTGAGTCATTTTCTCTTGATCTTTTTCTCTTCCTCAAACAAAATCATTCGAAAGCAATTTCAGAGCCCCAGAAGGCATGTTGGCACTCTGTTTTTGATAAGTTCTTTTTAAGGCCCACATTTGTATTCTAGTTCCATCATTTAATTAAACATGAATCCTTGGACAATTCACTGAAGAGTTCTGAGCTTTGACTTTGTGCTAGGTAAAACAGAGGCCACAATCAGCACCTCAGAGGATGATCTCCTGAGTTCATACACCTGTGTCTGACACATGGAAAGTGCCCAAAAAGGTCATTTCCCTCTTCTTTGTCCAAAAAGAAGCAAGCTGAGAGGTTCTAATAGGAAGTGAGAGTTAAAATGTGAGCATTAACTTGGCATAACAGAGCACTCAGCAAAGCATCTTATATATCTTGGCTTATTAATATTATTCATTAGCATAAGATGAAATAAAAACTGTGTCTATCTACTGAGAAATTCTGTCTGCCACGGGAAACCAAAATGACAAGCATTATATAGAATCTGGATTCTCTTGCCTGTTTGACTCATTTTCAAAGACAAGTTAGACAAGTAGCTTTTTTTCTCCTTGAAACTTTCATCCAACTAAATTCTCTATCCCTTTTCAACCTAGCCACTTCTAACATTCAAAAACACCACATTCCCAAGTCCTTACTATAAGCTCCACTGAGTTTCTATTTCTAGGATTTAAAGCACAACATTGAACCAAAGTACGAAGAAGCAGACAAGAAGAAAAATACAATAAAGCATTAGCCTACATTAAATTGAAAGAAAGGTTGTACAAACACACACACACCACCACCACCACCACACACACACACACACACACACACACACACACCCCTTGTTCTTTTCCATTTTACTCTGGTATTAACCCAGGGTGCTCATTCTATATCCTCCTTTGGAAAAAATAGTATTTTTACTTGTATATAGTCAGACCCATTCTAGCAACGATCAGAAAACTTCTAAGCTTCAGCTTTAACACAATTATAAATCAACAGTGCTTATATGGGGAAAAAAGGTAGAACCACTTCATGCAGTCATTCAATGAATATCCCCTGAGGCCCAGCTACATTCCAGGTTCTATACTGATGTAAATTGAATAGATCAATCTCTGCCCTAAATGGGCCTCCAGTCCAATGGGAGAGCGAGAAATTACAGAGTTAACCTCCACATAATAAATACTACCGTGATTAGGGACAGCCAAAAAATGAAAGACACAAGGTGCTGAGATAGACAAAAATAGCAGAAACCCACAAAAGTAAGAATACTCAAGCCTAACAAATAGCTTTTTTTGAAAACAACCCCAAAGAAATTTCTGTAGAGGACAGGGATGTGGTATCCAAAACATTATTAAAAGGCAAGTCTAGGTTGGGTGCAGTGACCCCCTCCTGTAATTCCAGCAGTTTGGGAGGCCGAGGTGGGTGGATCACCTGAGCTCAGGAGTTTGAGACCAGCCTGGGGAACATGGTGAAATCCCATCTCTACAAAAAAATACAAACATTAGTTGGGCATGGTGGTAAAAAGAGGCAAGTCTAAACGAAATAAGAGATAGTTTAAAGTGGATAATATCTGAAGGAAAGAAAATCAATGTTCTGTGTCATTCAGTCATTCCATTTCATCTTTATCATGAAAAGCTTTGTCTAACCTTGAGGTGATAATCAATATATGTGACACAGGTTCAACCTATTAAGTCTAAATTAATAAACATACATACTAACTTACAGTGTAATTTTCAAGCTATCCCATAGCTATATTGTTTTGAGAGCACAGTATGTCAACCTAACTTTGGACTTTAGCTGCAAGCATCCATTGCTACTTGATCCAACTATGAGACAGGTGAGGGAGCAGCAAAAGAACTAAAGCCTCTATGAGTAACACACTTGAGGAGGCCCTGGTGTCAGGGCATGGGAGGAGAATGAGTGCTGGACAGCTAGGGGCCAAATCCAAAGGTGGGAAAGGTAGTCAGTCTTTTCTAAAAGCAGGAATCTTTTATTAAGGCCGCCAGAAAATGATGTGTTATCTCCTGACATCTCTAACTGGCAGGAGGCACACACAAAAATTAAGAAAAAGACAAGTTTGCAATGACAACTTTGTCTCCACCAGCCAGCATATTTTTGGAAGTGACAGATCCTTAAATCAATTCTGTCTCTCCCTGCTTATTAGCAGTAACTCCTCACTGCATTAGCATAAGTCTATCAAAAGCTAGGAAAGAACATCTCATTACTTAATGTAATGAGTCTTAATGTGTTACTGGGAATCAGAAGAGTTTCATAAGCTGGCCTTGGGGTCAAGTTTTGAGATGTGGATGTTAGCTCAAGGTCTGTCATTAACTACCTGATCTGGATAAGTCCACCTCTTTGATCGTCCCAGATGATATTACATGTTCATGGCACTTCACAGGAGTGGAAGTGGGTAGGAAAAGGCTAGAGAAATATAAGAAATAACTATGAAATGCATGTTATCACTGAGTCATGCTTTGTCTTGTAGATGATGACGGGCTAACCACACATTAATGATGCTATGTTGACCGTGTGTGCAAGAGAAGGTGTGGTTTATTCTATCAGCCCCCAGTAGTTTGTTCTCTCACACCCTTGCTCATCCACTCATTCGGTAAATATTCATGGAGACTTCTTGTGTACTAGGCGTGGCCAGGAGCTTGAAATGCAGACATTAGGCATGATCACTGCTAAGTCGTCATCTGGCCTGCAGGGACATTCATCAATGGGACTGAGTTCAACTGTCCATCTGTATTATTGAACTAGGTTAACCAATAAGGATCCATTAGGGTGCTATGTATTGCATACCCAGACTCTTCTAAATCCTGGTCGGGAGGTAGAGAAAGTGGGCAAACATGGGTGGGTCTGCTCCACAGCAGGTATCCTCCACTTCAACCAGTTTGGCCCCCATTTTTGGCTCTTACTCACCTGTGTAAGCAATTTCAGGCTTCAATGCATACTGAAGACATCTAGGAAAAACGATGCCCCAGGGAATAGAACTCCAGGGGATCCCATGCTATCAGAAGAAAGTAATTGCAAGCTTACTAGAATGTGTATGGTGCAGAGGTAGCAGGGGGAAGCCGGCTCCTGTTGGAACAGAGGGTTGACACCAGGAGATACAGTGGGACACACAATGGGGCCTCATAGCCAACTTCATCTCCAGGCACTCCTCTGTCACCATCCTTCTCTGTGGCTGATGTGTGCAGGAGTACTCGGATGACAGTGACCTCTTAGAAAATGCCTTAAGTAGCAGGAAGCCAGAAGCACTGATGGAGAAGATAGGAGGCAGGTGGCCAGGCTAGTCCTGTGGGCATGTTATCATAAAAGCCCAGCCTGGTGTGGGAGAAAAGAAGGGGTGATTCTAGAAGCAAATGGGTAATATCAAACAGAGGTTAGTGACTGATTAAATCAACAGCAATAAATGAAAGGGAGATTTAAGGACAAATGATTCAAAAGCCTCAAAACTAAGGAAATTGAGAGGGAAAGATGGAGGCTTTTAAATAAATGGGAATAAATATGCACCTGATTGAGGAACTGCATGAGAAAAGGTCAGATTTTGGATAGGCTGAGTTTGAGGTGAATTCCAGGGGAAAGTCAAGCTTAGAAATCAAGCGAGACACTGAGCCAGGGACATATATCTGTGTCCTTGGGATAGAACAAGTTTCTAAAGGAATGTCCATTAACCAAGAGTGCCCACAGTTTTGGAGCAAAAGGAAGATGAGAAGCCACAGAAGAAGATGGAGGAGTTCTTGCAGATGCTCACCAACACAGAGGTGTGTGCTATGTTAAGGGAAGAAAGATATAAGCAAGAAAATGGTCAGCCATCAGACACTGAAGGAAACAAGGAGCGTGAAGCCTGAGAGATCATCATTCTCTTTCTCCAGGTCTCTGGAAACAGTGGGTGTGAGTGGGAAACTGGATCATTGTTCAGCACACATCCACTCCTGTGGGAGGAATATATTCTCTGCCCTACTGATGTTGGGCTTGATATGAGATTCGCTTTAGCCAATGAAATGTGAATGGACAAGAGGTAAGCAGAGGCTTGAAATGTGTCTCTTTATTTCCCTTTGTCTCTTGCAATCTTAACTTTTACCATCTCGACTTGTGGACACAGAAGGAACTGACTTAAACTTAACAGGCAGTATAAAAAACAGAACCACCCCAGTTTACCCACAGACCCAGAACAAGAAATACATGCTTGTGGTTAAATGTCTCTGAAACTCTGGCATGCTGCCTGGCATTACTGGAGGAAAACCTGGACAGTACTGTGTGAGTTGTGGGTCTGACACAGTTAAATGTGTTCCTTCATGGATGGCACCCTCTGGGCCTCCTTATTACTGTGCTCAAATCATAAAAGTACAAGCAAGATGAAAAACAAAGCCTATTTCAACCAGTTCAAAGAGGAACTTGGTGACTATATACTAGGGTTATTTTCCTAAAGCCAGAGAAGTCAAGATTTACACGTTAAATATCTTAAATATCGATTGTTACATAAAGTTTTATAAAATCAACCACATAAAAAAAGACTGAGGAATTTTTTAAATCTTGTCCTGGGGTAAAGTGCAAGATACACAAAGTAAGGGATATTGAGATTTGATAAGTTCAAATGATTTTTACAGAATTGGTTGTAGCAACATCCAGCTAGCAGCTGACATGGAACCAAGAGGGAAGGACTGAATGTCTGAATTAATCAACAGATTCAGAATCCCACCCTGCCCCTTCTCCCTCCAGCTCCTGTTCTAACAGGAATGCCATCCCAAGCTTTGGGACCATGAATAAAGGATTTGGAACAAGAGATAAAAGAAGAAATGTCTGGTGTTCAACAGTGCCTCTGGCAGGTGTTCAGAGCATCTGACAGATTGGTCCCTGCCCTATAGCACAGGTGCAGAAGTGTCAGGCCCTGGTACAAGACAGCCTAGGTCATTCTGAATTCCAGTGAGAGGCTCATGACACTTTTCCCCACATCAATGTGGTCTGTTTTTTGCCTTGGGCTGACACCACCATTCACCAGATTATCCCTCCCATGTACAATGGGATAACTCACACCTAGCAATTTCGAGTTCTGCTTTTGAAAAAGGTCATGAGGCCAGATGTGGTGACTCACGCCTGTAATCACAGCACTTTGGGAGGCAAAGGCAGGTGGATCACCTAAGGTCAGGAGTTCGAGACCAGCCTGGCCAACATGGTGAAACCCTGTCTCTACTTAAAATACAAAAATCAGCTGAGTGTGGTGGTGCACGCCTATAATCCCAGCTGAGGCACGAGAATCGCTTGAACCTGGAAGCAGAGGTTTCAGTGAGCCAAGATTGCACTAATGCACTGCAGCCTGAGTAACAGAGAGATACTCTGTCTCAATCAATCAATCAATCAATCAAATTAAAATAAAAAAGGTCACAAGAAACATAAAAGGAGATTATATTTAGGCTATTTCAGAGGTTATTCAAGAAGACCAACTATAATTATCCTCTTGTTAAGCTGCTGACTTACGCTAAGAAGCCTACAAAAGCCTTCTGAACTCATTTTGTTCTCAGTCTTTCAGGAGTAGAAATTCAAGAATCAGGAGCACAAGACGAGTCTATAGTGTGTCCCACTCATTCCTGCAACTGCGTCTCTTTAGTGCTCTAGTCCCTAATGTGGCATCAACTTTTTTTTTTTCCTCAAGCAGATATAGCTGAGCCTGAGTGAGTTGCTTCACAGATAAGGCTATGCCTGCCTTTTGGAAGCCAGCCACGATAGGAGAGGAGGCCACAACAAGACAGAACACAGAGACTCAGCCAGGAAATCCCATCCTATTTGAGAAGGAGCTCAACTTTGGATCTTACAAGAAAGGGGTGAGCATCAGGAAGCAGAAGCTGGGGAACTGTGATGTAGCAAGCTATAATCCCTGCAGCAAAGGACAGACTATCTTCCTCCTGCAAACACCATTCAACATCTGGAATGTCTGGACCCTTTCTTTCCTCCATGCCCTTGCCTGGTGAGAAACTCCTCTGCCTGGAATGGCTTTTCTCCTCCTACCCTTTAGGGCCCAGTTAAAATGTCACCTCCTTGGAAGCCTCTTGAATCACTGCCTCACTCCCCAAGTAGGCAGAGCGAGGCACAGCCCTCTTTGTTCCGACCTTTATCAGAACAGTTCTCACGTGGTAGATTAATAATTTACACGTTTGTTGCATGCTACACACCATGAGCTACTGTAAGGGCAAGAATTCCAGCTATTATTCATGCATATATCTCCAGGCCCAGCATCAGCCCTGGCACAGACTACATGCTCATAAAATATTTTCAAAATGGCAGTACCCTCGTTTAGAATGAAATTGGAAACTCTTTGTTTTAAGGAATAAAATAAGTGCCAAAATATATTCTATCTACCTTTTCTCCACAGAGTTCTGGAAAGGATTGGGGGTAAGAAAAAACATTTGTCTTGTAAAGTAAAACTTACCAATTTGGATGAATTGGGAGGTCAGTCTCAATTAGCAAAAATCCTTAATTAGAAATACTTATAATGACAATTTTAAATGTTCAAAGACCTACTGCACATTGAATGAGGCTAATGATGCAGCAATGGCATAGTCACCAGTGCATGGGGACTGCTTTAAAGAACAGATAGAAATGATTTGAATCAGTCTATCAACTGTTCATTTACATCGATATATTAAAGATGAGTTGCAATCCTGCTTTTGTAATTCATTTGCTTAAAAACCCCTGTCTTCTCTCTTTTTGGGGAGCTGAAGTAGGGGGGTAAAAGGGAATCTCTCTGGAATTGTATTAATCATACGTAATCTTTGGATTGTGACACTCTTCCATCATGCACAGTCTGTATTCATTCATGCATTCATTTTTTCATTCATTCAGAGACGGGGTCTCATTCTGTTGCCCAGGCTGGAGTGCAGTGGCACAACCATAGCTCACTGCAGCCCCAAACTCCTGGGTTCAAGTGACCCTCTCACCTTAGCCTTGCAAGTAGCTGGGACTTCAGGTGTGTGCCACCACATCGCTGCTTTCATTTATTTATTTTGTAATTTTAAATAATGTAATAAACATGCACAAAACCATTACCCAAAACAAAAGCCAGGATCTTGAGAATAACATACCTCTAATCATTTGTTACTTCCCAGTGAGTGCATTCCTAGCCTGAGGTAGGTCCCATCCCTAATCCCACAGCAATCACTCCCTGGTTGTCCTTTCTATACAGGTTTTATTGCATCTTTCTGTATTCTGAAAAGTATATTTTTATTGTCTTTAACTATTAAAAAGATGTCATCCTGTAGGTAATGTTTTAGAATTTACTTTTTCACTTATTAATTATTATAGTTCTATTATGTAGCCACTATCTTAGGGTTCACAGTGGCTCATTTGTTGTTGAAACCTAACAGTCCATTTTAGGATTGCACCTCTATTTATTCATCTACTCTCTCACTACATGTGGGTTGTTTCCAGAATTTTGCTATTGTTTACAGTGCAGCTTTGAAGATTCTTGTTCATGCACAAGACTTTCTCTTGGATATTACACCCAAGTGTAAAGGGTATGTACATATGTGATCTATTTATTTATTTACTGAGTCAGGGTCTCATTCTGTCATCCAGGTTGGAATGTAATGGTGTAATCATAGCTCACTGCAGCCTCAAACTCCTGGGCTCAAGTGATCCTACCACTTCAACCTCCTAAAGTGCTGGGATTACAGGTATGAGCCACCTCACCTGGCTAATATTCAACTTTAGATGGTCATGACACGCTTCTTCTGATGTGGTTATGCCAATTTACTCTCCCACCAGTCATTTGACCCTCCAATACTTGATATTGTCAGACTTGTTAATATTTGCCGCTTGTTATCAGTGTAGAATCAATGGAGTTATCAGCATTATGAACAAGTATAATCTAAATTAATCAGGATTTTGAAATAAGAAAATGTATTTGATTACAAACATAACTTTCACTGTAGAAAATTTGTAAATATAGAAAAACACCAAAAGGGAAAAAACGTTAACAGCTATAGTTTATCAAGGTTTAATATTCTTTTACAATGAAGGAACATTTACCCCATTAAAAGGGCAGTCTACAATTGCAATTTGTTAAAAACCCCTTGGGAGTGCTCCTTCCAGACCTGACCTACTACTGAACAAAGCCCTACCCAGTCTTAGATTCCCTAAAGTGCCACTGTACCGTTCTAGGAGGCCAGGGAACAATTTACATACTGCAAGATGCTGGCTAAGTATCAGAATTAAAAACTGAAGATGTGTTTTGAAATTCATAACATCTCCCTTATGGGAGGCTTATGTTCTATACAGTGGTTTCAATCTACGCCTCTTTTGATCTGGGAGGAAGCGACTGGAAGTTCTTATTAAACACTTAATAAAAGCACTTATTTTATTTTTAAATCCATTTTCAGAAACTCCTTTGTAGCATTTTACTTCCTTTCAGCAGCAAGATGCCATTAAGGAGAGCAAAAACAGTCTGCAGAATAACAAGGACACCAAGGCTAGGCTGCGGGTAACTGAATAAAGGTGTCCCCCAAGGCATAGAGACTCAGTTTCTAGGGGCACAGTGCATTTTACAAACACTAGCCCAGCATAAATGGAGTCTGCTTACAGAACATCTTCTGGTGACTAAATTTCAAACTTACTGATGTCTAACCATGAGTCAGGTACTGTGTTAGTGAGAATTCAGAAAGAAGGACACAGCACCTACCCTCTAGGGCGTCACCATCTGCTTGGAAAGGCATACAAACTACATAAATATAAAACTGGAAAAAACAAAATAAGTGCTATTATTAGGTACACAGAGGGGAGCAAAGACCTGATGTGGACCAACAAGGATGGGAATAATTCTGATGAAAGCAGTGTGAAATATAAACAGAGCTCCAAAGGGTGATTAGACTATCACAGGAAAATATAGTCCATAAAAAAAGTTCAGGCAGAAGGGAGAAGCACTTCATTCGGAGAACTAGTCAGTTGTTCATGCAAACATTTCTTAAGCATCTACTATGTTCCAGAGCTGCCCTAGAGACAGGGAACACAAAGAGGTGAATGAAACTAACAACGGAGCTTCTGAAAGGCTTTTCTGAGAAGGTAGGAATTTGAAGGATGAAAGGAACCAGCCACACCAAGAGCAGGGGGCAGAACTTTACTGAGAAAAGGAAGAGCACGTGGATAACTCTAAGGTGGGAAAGCCCTTGGTGTAAACTAGGAGGTGAAAGGAGGCCAGGGGTCACATGGAAATGCGAAGTTGAAGAAGGATTGTAAGTGCTGTTGAAGGGTGGGTAGAGGCTAGATCACACAGGCATATAGGTCAGCATAAGGAAAGTGAGCTGGAGTCTAAAGACCATCAGAAACTCTGAAGACATTGAAGTGTGTTTGGCAAGCTTTGTGGTGGGTAGAAGGGCAAGGAAACAGAATCCCAAATACATCTTTGAAAGACCACCACTCTAGCAAATGGGTTTGGAAAGCCATGAGAGGGAGAGGGAGAAGAGAGATCAGACAGGAAGTGGTAGCAGTGGTTTAGGATAGAGATGATGGTGACCTGCACTGTACACGTAGCAGTGGAGACAGAAGTGGATTGATTAAATATGTATTTTTAAAATACTTTAAAAATTTTTGGTAAAAAACATAACATAAAATTTATTCTCATAACCATTTTAAGTATATGGTAGTGTTAACTATATGTATCTTGTGTGCAACAAATCTTGAGAAATTTTTCATCTTATAAAACTGAAACCCTATATCCATTAAACAACTCCCCTTTACTCCTCCTACCCATCCCTGAGGACTACCATTGTAGTTCCTGTTTCTAAGAGCTTGGCTACTTCAGATACCTTATTGTGAAATAAGCCAATCACACACAAAAAGACAAATATTACTAAATGAAATCATGTAGTATTTGTCTTTTGTGATTGGCTTATTTAACTTAGCATAATGACCTCAAAATTCATCCATGTTGTAGCATGTGACAGGATTCTCTTCTTCCTTTTCTTCCCCGATAGAGTCTCGCTCTATCACCTAGGCTGGTGTACAGTGGCACAATCACGGCTCACTATAGCTTCGACCTCCCGGACTCATGACCCCCCTACCTTAGCCTCCTGAGTAGCTGGTACTATAGGTGCACCACTGCATCTGGCTAGTTAAAAAAATTTTTTTTTGTAGAGACAGGGTCTCACTGTGTTGCCCAGGGAAGTCAGGAACTCATGGGCTCAAGCGATCCTCCTGCCTAGGCCTCTCAAAGTGCGGAGATTACAGGCATGAGCCACCATGCCCAGCCGATTTTCTTCTTTTATAAGGCTGAGTAATATTCCATTGTATACACCACATTTAAAAAATCTGTTTATCCATAGGTGGACTTTTAGGTTGCTCCTACCCCCTGGCTATTATGAGTAGTACTGCAATGAATATGGGTGTGCCAATATCTCTGAGATCATGGTTTCAATTCTTTTGTATATACCCAGTAATGGGATTGCTGTATTGTTTACTAAATTCTATTTTTAATTTTTTGAGGAATGTCCATCTGTTTTCTATAGTAGCTGCACTATTTTACATTCCCACCAACAATGCACAAGGGTTCCAATTTTTCCACATCCCGGCCAACACTGGTTATTTTCTATTTTTTTGAAAGTGACCATCCTAATGAGGAAAAAGGTTTCTCATTATGCTGTTGATTTGCATTTTGCTGATGATTAGTAATGTTGAACATCTTTACATATGCTTGTTGTTCATTTGTATACCTCTTTGAAGAAATGTCTACTTAGGTCCTTTGCCCATTTTTAAATTGGATTTTGTTGTTGTTGTTAAGTTGTAGGAGTTTTTATATATTCTGGATATTATCAGATACATGGTTTGCAAATAATTTCTCCCATTCATAGGTTGCCTTTTCACAATGTTATTTCCTTTGCAGCACAGAAGTTTTTAAGAAGTTTGAAGTGGTCCTCTTTCTCTATTTTTCCTTTGTTGCCTGTGCTTTTGGTATCATACCAATAACCATTGCCAAGTTCAATGTCAAGTAGCTTTTCCTCTATGTTTTCTTCTAGGAGTTTTATACTTTCAGGTCTTATGTTTAGGTCTTTAATCCATTTTGAGTTAATTTTTGTATGTTGTATAAATAAGGGTCCAATGTTTTTCCTTTTGCATGTGGATATCCACTTTTCCTAACACCATTTATTGACGAAATTGTTCTCTCCCCATTGTGTTGCCTTTGTGGAAGATCATTTGACATACACATAAGGGTTTATTTCTGGGCTATTCATTCTATTTCATTGGTTTATATGTTTGTCTTTATATCAGTATCATATTGTTTTGAAAACTGTAACAAAGAAATACACATATGTACATATATATTTATATAATACAATTATATATAAGATGGACATACATAAATACATATATATGTGCATATATATGGACATATATATTTTTTGGAGATAAAGTCTCTGTTGCCCAGGCTGGAGTGCAGTGGCACGATCTTGGCTCACTGCAACCTCTTCCTTCCAGCTTCAAGCGATTCTCACGCCTCATCCCCCCAAGTAGCTGGGATTACAGGCGCATGCCACCACACCCCGCTAATTGTAATAATATTTTGAAATCAGGAAGTATGATGCCTCCAGCTTTATTTTTTTTTCCTTAAGATTGCCTTAGCTATGTGGGGTCCTCTGAGATTCCAAATAAATTTTAGAATTTTTTTCTATTTCTGTGAAAGTATGCCACTAGGTTTTTTTCTTTTTCAGATGGAGCCTCACTCTATTGCCTAGGTTGGAGTGCAGTGACGTATGCCACTAGGTTTTTTTCTTTTTCAGATGGAGCCTCACTCTATTGCCTAGGTTGGAGTGCAGTGACGTGATCTTGGCTCACTGCAACCTCTGCCTCCTGGGTTCAAGGGATTCTCCCCCTTTAGCCTCCTGAGTAGCTGGGATTACAGGCATGCGCCACCAAGCCCAGCTAATTTTGCATATTTAGTAGAGATGAGGTTTCACCATGTTGGCCAGGCTGGTCTGGAACTCCTGACTGAATTCAGACGATCCACCCGCCTTGGCCTCCGAAAGTGCCGGTATTACAGGCGTGAGCCACTGAGCCCAGCTGCCACTAGGATTTTGCTAGGGATTACCCTGAATCTGTAGATCACTTTGGATAGTATGGATGCTTTTTAACAGGATTAACTCTTGTAGTCCATGATCATAGGATATCTTCCCATTTATTTGTGTCTTAATTTCTTTCAGAAATGTTTGTAGTTTTCAGTATATGGATCTTTCCCTTCCTTGGTTAAGTTTATTCCTGAGTATTTTGTTCTTTTTGATGCTTTGGTAAGTGGGATTGTTTTCTGAATTTCCTCTTCAGATTTTTCACTGTTAGTGTATAGAAACACACTTGATTTTTGTTCATTGATTTCATATCCTGCAGATTTACTAAATTTGTTTATTAGCTTTAATAGTTTTTTGGTAGAATCTTTTGAGTTTTCTACATATAAGATCATGTCATCTCTGAACACAGATAATTTTACTCTTTCCTTTTCAATTTAGATATTTATTTCCTTTCCTTATTTAACTGCTCTGGCTAGTACTTCCACTACTGTATTGGAGATATGACAAAAGAAGGCATCCTTGCCTTGTTCCTAGTCTTACATGAAATATTTTCAAATTATTGCCCCTTAGTATGATGTTAGCTGTGGATTTTTCATATATGGCCTTCACTATGTTGAGGTAATTTCCTTTTACTATCTTGCAGTATGGTTTTTATCATGAAAGGGTGTTAAATTTTGTCAAATGCTTTTCTGCATCAACTCAAATGATCATGTGTTTTTTGTCCTTCATTCTGTTAATGTGGTGTATTATGCTGATTGATATTCATAGGTGAACCATCCTTACATTCCAAGAGTAAATCCCACACAGTCATGGTACAGAATCCTTTTAATGTATTATTGAATTCAGTTTGCTAGTATTTTTTGAGGATTTTTGCATTAATTTTTTTATGATAAATATTGATCTACAGTTGTTTTACTTGTGGTATCTTTGCCTGATTTTGGCATCATGGTAACTCTGGCCTCATAAAATAAATTAGTAACATTCTTTACTCTTTAATTTTAAAAAAGAATTTGAAAAGGATTGGTGTTAATTCTTCCTTAAATGTCTGGTAGAATTCCCCAGTGAATACATCTAGTCCCAAACTTTTCTTTATTGGGAGGTTATTGGTTACTGATTTAATCTTCTCACTAGTTATAGATCTGTTTAGATATTTTATTTCTTCATAATTCAGTCTTGGTAGGTCATTCAAAATGTATTTTACAGAAATATATTTCTACAAATCTGCAAGATAAATTGATTAGAATGAGGGAAAGAGAAAATAATGGATGATGATTCATTTTTTTTGGTCTTAAGCAACTAGTTATATGATGGTGCAGGAATCAGGATAAAGATTAAAGTAGAAATGGGGACATTAAAGAGTTAGGCTTTAGGTGTTTTAGACCAGAGATGCCTGGAAGATATCCAGACATAGATGTTTATTGACAGCTACATATACAGATCCAGAGCTCAGAGACCCCTGAGCTACAGTAGAGAGACAGAAATTACAGGGTACATTTAGAGAGCAGAGAAGAAGGCCTAGTGGTTGAAATACAGTATTCACCAAGAGACAAGAATAGAAAATAAACCCAGAATGCCTTCCTAGCACTAGATCATGGTGACAGGCTCTGACACTGGGGTTTTATTCTCTGTAAAGCCAAATTACAAAAAGGTTTTCTTTCTCCCTTTGATATGACAGAATTGTTTATTCATGGCTATTTATTTCTCATTTAAAAGTACTACATGCCTAATTGTAAAATAAAATAACAAGCATCCATAATTCCACCATTCATTTATAATCACCACTAAAATATAGCCTAGTCTCTTTCCAAGAATTTTTCTTTTCATACCCATATTTTGTACGACAAAATTTAAATTATACTATACACAGTAATTCTATATCCTATTTTTTCACTTAATATTTTGTCTATGTGATTAAACATTTGGCTATTTGATTAAAATTCTTTGTAAACATAATTTTAATTGCAACATAACATATTGAATAGATATAAAATAATTTGTAATTTAATTATTGTTGTATATTTGGTTTGTTTTCAATGTCTTCTATAATATATAAACTTAGGACAGATACTAGTATGTACAGATCTTTGCTCCATTTCTAAAATAAATAATTTTGAGATCAAAGGGCATAAACATGTAAAAAGATTTTTTATACTATTGGCAATTTGTTTTTAGAAATGCAAAATCAAGGTATATCCCTACGATATGAGCCAGGTCATTCACTGCATCCTTAATCTCATTGAGCATTACGGTTTTAAAAAATATTTACTAAATTTATAGATGAAAAATAATACTTCAATGAAATTTTCTTACTGTTTTCATGAAACTAGGAGATACGAATTGCTCTCACAAACACTCCATTCCCGTAAATTCAAACCACGCCAATAAAGGGTTTAATTTTAATATTATAATCAACAATATGAGTTTAAGCTCACAAAATACGAACAAATCTCTAACAAGACTACTCCGAAGCAATAGGAAAAACCTTATTTCTAGCAGTCTAAGGGGAAGATCTAGGCCACTGAGGGCAGCCCAACAAAGTGATGCTGAATGTCAAGCCACATAACCTGCTGGAGATCCTAAGGACTCATAAGAACTTGTAAGCTCTCTGTGTAGAGCAGAGGGGAAATGGTTAACATGGGAAACACAAGCAAGCTGCAGTCTTTCCTGTCTCTCTACCATTGATAAAGAGATGAACTATAACTCAAAAGACATTTTTAAATTCAAAAGGCACCTGGAAACAGAATTACTCAACCTCCAGCATCTTAGAAAAGAACTGCTTAGACACAGGTATTTAAAGTTCAACCATGACATCCAGTGAGGAGCATGGAAGAGTGAGACCAAGGGTAATCCTCTTCTTTCTCCTGGTGAATTTTAATCTAGATATCTGGAAATTTGAATTAGGTAAAATTTACATTTTCATGCAGGCTGAGCCCCATGAATGTTTGGTTTAGACTGAGATGACTTGGATGTGGCCCCCACATTGCCAGAAGGGAGAGGCCACCTTCATGTATGCAGAGGTTTCAAATGGCAGGTGTCATACACTCAAGTACCTTTAGAATCTTGGTGGCCAGCAGTAGAAACACAAAAAAGGGAAATCTAGGAGGGCAGACTCTGGCAGTACCCATTTCTAACACTATCAAAAGGAGGGAGAATCTTGGCTTAGGGACACAAAGTCCCATCAGCAAGGCTGACCCCATGGTGGACATGTGGTCACCGTGCTCTCTTAGATCCCTGCTGTCCCTCCTCCCATAAGTATTTGAGTGCTTACTCTATAAGGTACTATACTAAAGATTAGGGATCCTGATGAATAAGGCAGACATAGCCCCTGTTCTCACAGAAATGAAAAAGAGTAAACAAGAGAGTATACAAAACCTTTCAATTAAAATTGTAGTAAGTGCTTACATGAAAATGTTGGGTATAATGAGAATGTACAAATGGGCATAAGGGGTAGGGAAAACTATGTTGGGAGTTGTAGAGGCTTCCTTAAGGAGGGAATATTTGAACTGAGCTCAGAGGATGAGGAGAATTAAACTGCCAAAGGTTACCCCAGGCAGTATACACAAAGGTCTTCAGCAGCCCTTGGTGGACAAGATCTCTCAGATGGTTCTCCTGCCTTCCCTTGTTCAGGTCCCATGCTTCTTGTCAACCTTTCTAACTATCATTTGGTTTCTCATATAAATATACTTGCAGATAAAGAATGTACATAATACCTGGCATTCTAGTTTGTACAACTTTCTTTGAGCTTGGTTAATGAAAGTTCACTCCCAAGAGGCAAACCCTCTTTGGGCATGTTAGCAACATCAATCAGGTTTTCAAACTTAGAAGGCCACACTTCAGAGCTTGCCCCTCAGTTTTGGGATAGTAGGGGCTATGTCTGCTTTTTCATCAGGATCCTTGATCTCTAGCATAGTACCTTACACAGAGTGAGCACTCAAAATACTTGTGGAAGGAGGGACAGTGGGGGGACTAAGAGAACATGGCAACTGCATGTCCACCATGGGGTCAGCCTTTTCGATGGGACTTTGTGTTCCTAAACCAAGATTTTCTCTACTTTTGATAGTGTTAGAAATGAACACTACCAAAGCCTGCCCTGCTGGCTCTCCTACTTTTGGGTTTCTATTGCTGGCCAATCATGCCCCTCTAACTCTCACTTGGGACATGTAATACCTTTGGTCAGGTTATAGTCTAATCACACTGGCCTGAATTTCTGTCTGCTGAAGCAGCTTTGTATACCTCTGGTCTAATGTCTAACCTAGTTCATTATGGTCATTTATAATTTCAATCTCAGAGGACAGTCTTACTTCCAAGTTCTTGGGAGTTACCACCCTGTCAACCCCTGTAATTGCCAAACTGTTGCCTGGGTTGTTAAGGATGGGGATACTTCAGGATGCACAGCAGTCATAGGATAAATAAGAGAAGCACGTGTGCATGTGGCTAAAGCCTGTTCCTACTTCATAAAAACAGAAGCTAGAAATGAAATTCTTATATTTGGCTATTTTCTCAAAATATGATATTAATTTTGAAAATCAGAAACAGAACAAGCACTGGCCTGGAAGTCTGGGTGAGATCTAGACTGTTTTGATCCTGGCTCTGACATTAACTTGGCTGTCAGCAAGTCCTATTTCAGTGTTAACTTCTGTTAAATAAAGGGGTTGGACGAGATGACTACTACAGCCCCTTCCAATATTGACATTACATTATTCAATAATTATTTTTCAACTAACTCTTTCTTCACCAACTTAATAAGCATCCCAAAGATCAGTCCAGCTGCTGGCAGCAACCACCACATACTTGGAAATCTGGGTGAAGCATCTCTAAATAAATCACAGAATTACCTAAGGATTTTCATGATTACAAATGAAATCATTCAGGAGATGAGCAGAGATTCTTGGGACCTGATACAAGCTAACACAGCAGATTCTCTGACACACAGATCTTCTGGATTCTTGGTAATCACTGGATGGAGAACGGAGATGCCTGGGAAATCTGGTTACAACCCAGCTCTAAGGTACCCTCTTCCTTTGATTTCCCCTAGAAGCAGGGTGCTTGTGGAAATTATTTTTTCATATGTAAAATAGTCAATCATTATGATAAAATGTTTCCATAAGCTTATACCTTTTACAACCTTTGCAAAAAGCAGTTCCCTTATCTATTCTTCACATTTGAGAGTTCAGCTCCTTTCACCTCACCCCTCAGCTCACAGATCTGTGCACATATCCTGTCACTGGTACTAAATTACTCTCTCAAATAGGTGTTCAGCTATAGTACAAACAAACTCATTATAATTTGTTTATAACAAAAAATAATCTCAGTTCTAATTGGCTGGTATGTTAAATTCAAAGCCACGTTTATGTTTAAACAGTTTACAAATCCTGCTTAGAGGAATGGGCATGTCTGATGAGGCCCTTCCCCATCTGATGGAAAATCACCAAAAAAGAATAAAGACAGACCACTAAGGGGCTTACACTCCAGAGACACATATTTGTTTCTGCTGCAGCAGCTGTGAACAGACTGAGCACAACCACATGAATTCCGAAAGATTTCTTCTGTTAGTTCAAATAGAATGTTTACAAAAAATAATACCCTGAGATTTATCTGAAAATGGGCTTGGGGATGTTTTACTACCTACCTTGAGTAGTGAGACTCCACCCCCAGGGCCTCCCGGACACTGGCAATGTGATGCTCCAGGGCTGAGCCAGTTGCTGTTGGAAGGGTTGCACTGCTGCTGGCCTGGAAGTCACTTGAGTTTTCCACTGTGTTCTCACCCAGGTAGTGTTCATTAAACTTCAGAATTCCTGAAGCAAAACAGGCACAGCTGACATTATACACAATTAGGGTCAGGGAAAGGAGAAGTTGAAGGCAGGGGACAGGACTGCCAATGGTATGTGACTTCTTTGACAAGCATGCCATCCTGCAAACCCTGTGAAAAAATCCTGAAATCCAAGGTCTCAAGAGGGCTTTCTCTATTTTGGTCAGTATCCTTTTCACAGCTTTTACCATTAGGTGTGGTGTTTGAAACCAAGGAATTCTAGATACAGTCTCAGAAACTCCTGGAATTATGATGACTTCATATGTGTTTCAAAACAGATGCTTCTTAGAAGCACCAACTAGGGAAAGTCTCCTTTCAGGAATAGTGCATGAGTACGCCAAGACATATTCCTTATACAAACTGAAATCTCAAAGAAAAATATAATTGGCCAAGTGGAAGTTGTGTTCCAACAGTGCTTTCATTTCACAAAAGCAAATTATAATAAACATGTAGTATAAAGGCCAGATAAAAACATTTTAAACCATTTTTAAATAAGACTAACTGGTCAGTGGTTATTAATGAATTAAAGGAGCAAAAAATGATGTCTGCATGAAATTGAGGCAGTCCACAGTGGTTTTCTGGCAATAAATAGGATATATTCTCAAATGGTAATGAGGTGTGTCAGCTCTGGAAAACGCCAGTCCTCTCTGATTGGATTAGCGCCCCCAGTGAAAGCTTCAGAGCCTCATTAAGAGCAAAAAGGAATGGAAAAAGAAACAATAGGAGCCTCATTATACATGGCTCATTATTACAGGAATTCAGATATACCACCTGTCAAATCATGTCCCCAAGATGTAACAACCACAGAGAGAAGGAGTTTGATACCTCCCAGTCATCAACTGTGTCCTCACGAGTATCAGTGCCACTCTGGGAGCTGGGATCCACAAAGATTCCACTGTGGCCAACGCTTACTAACCAAGTCACTGTAAAAATCACAATTTAAAACCTTTAGCATTAAAAATGTCAGCTGTAAGAATATTCTTTGTGGAAAGCCCATAAAGAACATGGAACTAAAGAGAAAAAATTATTAAAAACAATGCCGAGGTATAGAATGTATAGGCACAAATGTTCAGAGCCTAAAAGCATCTGGGAGCTGTCATCCAGCCATCATTTTTTTTTTTTTTTAATCAAAGGGATAGAAACATAATCAAGAAAATCTTGTCAATTCTCGCTGGCAGTTAAAGTTTTTGAAATTGGCTTACAGATATTCAAGAGGCCCATTCTTTAAGATTACCAATTATAAGATCCACTTCCCCAGTCAATAAACTCTAATTGGATCTGGTGTGTCTCCAACTTGGTAAAGCCATCAGCATTTTATTATGCAAAAAATATGGCCCTAACAGCTAATTACTGTTTCTGTATTTAGTGAAAGTGTTACAGCCTGAACATTTAATGCTGATTTAATCAAAGGAGATTTTTACTTCTGAAATAGATTTACAGCAGAACCGGTTAAAAATGGGTTCTGTTAAACTCAGAAATTTCAAGCATAGGACTTATTTATAACCTGTGATAGAGTTGCCATTATCATTTTAGTCTCTTTAACTTTGCCATGACAAAGGGTCACAATTATTAAACCATATCTAGAAAGAATTCGTTAGGTCTTGCAGTCATCGCTTTATTAGCTAATGAACAACAGCTGCCTACACACAGGGCTGCTAGTGAAATTAACTCGTCTGCTCTTAGTCTTCCTTGATAAATGCTTCCACATTCAACAGTGATGAGCAGCGATTTCTTGGGGGAATGAGAAAGCTGGGCTGTCTTATTAATTGAATGCCCCACCACAGCATATCCACTGCCGCTGAGGTTTTGCTAAAATCTGACATCAGTTCCTTAGGATGATCTATGATAATGCACCTCTTCCACCTCTATTCATTAGACTTTTACAGGTCTAGTCTTCTAATTGCCCTGTTCCCACAGAAAGAGATCTTACCTGCCCCAGGAGCAAGCAGCCAGCTATACAGATAGCCTGCAGCCAGGGAATAGTAAAGCACTAGTCCCCTCTGGCCATTAACCATCTCTAAGATCTGATCAATAGTGACTGGGGAGTAGGGGTCAGAGTCCTGTTGTCCTGTTTGTCGTTCCACCAGAAGATCAGCAAATGCCCTTGTCCGTCCCCTTTCTGCCACGGCCAGGGCTTCATCATGATGGCCTAGGAGACAAAGAGATATGCTGAGGGGTCCATAGTGAGTGTGCTTACTTAGAGAGGCCTATCAGGGACGGCCATCAAATCCTGGGCAGAAACCTCACTGCCTCTGCTCTCCAATATGTGACAGAATCTCAGTCACACTGCTTCGAATTCAATTCCCTGCCTCAGATGGTGGGTGCAGTGTCCTGCATGACTGATTCCACACTACCCTAAGCCATCAGGCCTTCGCCTGTCTTGCAGCCAGCGCCACAAGAGAGCTGATCTAATTCAGTGAACTTGTCCTTAGCCCTGTGCCATCTCTGCTCCACTTCCTGAGTTGCTCCCTAACCTGGTTTGTTTTTTTTTTTTTTTTTTTTTTTTAACCTCCTGCCTGGCTTCTGACACCAGGTTTATTGGTGTCACTTGGCTCTCTATGTGTCCTTTTTTTCTTTTTTTTAAGACAGGGTGTCACTCTATCTCCCAGGCTGGAGTATAGTGATGCAATCTTAGTTTACTGCAACCTCTGACCCCCTGGGTTCAAGCGATTCTCCTGCCTTAGCCTCCCAAGTAGCTGGGATTACAGGCATGTGCCATCATGCCTGGCTAATTTTTGTATTTTTAGTAGAGATGGGGTTTCACCACGTTGGCCAGGCTGGTCTCAAATTCCTGGCCTCAAGTGATCTACCCGCCTCAGCCTCACAAAGTGTCTGTGCGTCTTCTGACTCTCTCTCCTCCCTCCATGCGGGCCTTCTATGCATAACATTGTCCAGCCTTATCCATTTCTCCCCAGATTATACTTCCGTCCATTTACGCATGCCAGTCCCTCTCCTGGGTGTGCCCTCTTCCCTTTCACTGGCCTTGTCTCAAGAAGAGGGATGCTAACAGTTGTCCTGCCTATTGCAAAGGGCTAGTTTGAAGATTAAATGAAGCACTACATGAAAAGATGCCTGGTAGGCCTACTTACATCACCACATGTATAACAGGTAGTAGTAGTGTTGTTGGAGCTGATATCTCATTCCATTCTGGGCTCCAACACACTTTTTCCCTTATCCCCAGGGGCAAAGAGTTTAAACCTCTCAGGTCTCTATATCTTTAAAATTGCTTCTCTATCTCAAGCTTTTCCTGTCTTTTAATCAAATTTTGAATCCCACTTTCCTTAAGAAACTGGTCTATAATCTAGTTTAAAAGCTAATGCACCAATATGAAAGCACAAAAAATGTAAAGGAATTGTTTATAAGTGCTGAAGGAACACAATGCAGAGGATTTACTTTTGTAATAAATGTAAATATGGAAGAGTTTCTATAACCAGTGTCCAAAGAAAGCAGACAGAAGCAGACCAGATGCTGCAGCTGTGACAGCACTTCAAGGATGCCTTGCTTCCTGCAGTTTGGGTATCAGAAGCAAGTGGAGATTTATATGTGTGTATGTAAATGTCTCCTTTTACTCTATTAAGTTATTAACTGGAACAGCAGGGACAATTTCTGTGCACATTGGAAAATCGGCCCCTAAGTGCTAGACAGACTTAACACTGTGATTATAATAGATAATAAACTGTAATCGCAGGCAATGAATGCATTTAATAGATACATTTTTCAAGAGGAAATTTGAGTCCTTCCTATATATACAGCAAAAGACAGGTTATCGAAAAGGCCTCAACATCCAAATTCAAAGCCTTTGTTAGTTCCAATAAGTATCTCCTGGGAAGAGGCAGATGACAGGGGAGCTGGAAGGGACTCGCTGACTAGTTAAGTCCTGGGTGAAAGAAGATGCATGCTGCCCCAGTGTGATGGGGCACATAGGCTTGGGAGAATCATCACTGACTATGCCAAGTCTAGGAGGCAGACCCAGGTGGCAAAAACATTTATTAGACAGCAACCTTGAAAGGTGTGTGGATGAGGACATAGAGAAGAGGCCAGGTGTCTTCTCCAGTACTTCCTCTTAGTCAGATGCTTGAACCACACGCTAGTGTTAAGAGGGAACCTGGGGAGGGCACACCTGGTTCAAGCATCCCTGTCTCAAGGACACTTTCTCTGGCTCCTGGACTCACCAGACAAGAGACTTTGTTTTAGGCTGGGTGTGATGGTTCACACCTGTGATCTCAGCACTTTGGGAGGCCAAGGCAGGAGGATTGCCTAAGCCTAGGAGTTTGAGACCAGGCTGGGCAACATAGTGAGACCTCATCTCTATTTAAACTTTTTTTGTCTTTTTTTTTTTTTTTTAAAAGAGACTTCATTTCCACAGCATCTGAATTTATCCTAGTGCCAATCAGCACTGTACTGGACTCACTGACTTATGTCTCTCCACAGGCTAAGAGCTTCTTGGGGTCAGGAACCAGGCCTTCTTGACTGTAATCCCCAGGGCAGGCACTCGGCACATGGTAGCAGCTCTGCTAATCTTTGTTGAATAAATGAATGAATGTTCAATGACTGGTTACAGTTATGGCTTCACAATCTGTTGTTAAAACAAACCATGCTTCTTCACAGCTGTCACTAAACAACTTGGACACACGGATGTGCACCCGTGCACGCTAGTGCACACATAAGCAAGGAGTAACCCCTGCTGTTCTCACCTAAGGTGACGAGCACCCGCTGCAAGGCCTGGTAGGATGATGTCTGCAGGTCAAAGAGGGAGAGTTTGTAGTCCGTGCTCAGCTGTGCCTCGTGTCGGATCGTTTCAAACAAGGCTGATGCCCTATAAAGCTGCAAGGAGGGAGAAAGAACATCATCCATTCCCCAGAAACCAAGGTCCAGCTGTTTACAGACTAGAGACAACTTTTGCTCATATCTTTGTGCACACCCTAAATATTTTTTAAAGATCTGAAAGGAAGAGTCTTATGTCCAGGTGTAAGGAAAATGGATGTGCTGTGGTCAAGAACAGGCCAAGGCAGACATCCAGTCCAGCATGACTCAGTGAGTTTGGAGCACAGGCGCACAACTCTGCTAGTTATGTAACCACACCACGTGAGGCGCATTAGGTGACCACCTATGTGATCACAGCCACCATTGTCTTTAAAAGGTATAATTACCCTGCTAACGCCGTATACATGGCTCACGCCCGGGCTTGCTCATGCCCAGAGACAGTAAAGCCATGGTGAAACTGTCTACACTTCCTCGAGTGTTTTTCCAGCTACCTGCCACTCGCCCACTGACTCCCCTTGGACCTCAGTTAGAACCTGACACCAGGTAGGTCCTTGTGGACCTGAAAAGGCATCAGATCATACCTAGTAAATTACAGTTTATATAATCAATTTTTGACAAATAAGGGGATCTAAAAGACAGGAATTATAGACTTATGGTCTTAAAGATATTAAAACAGATATTAATCCACCAAGTGCTGATTTCTATTAAAACAAAAAGCCTCTCCTCTTGTCATCAGGAAACCACAATTCACCACCCTCACGCCTCATGGTGAGGAAGGATGGGAGTGAGAACAGGTATGGTGGAGGCATGCTGGAAATGAACAAGCCTGAAGGGAAGAGAGCGCCACACTCTCTGAAGGATGATAGCTCTTTGCAGATGGTTCAGTGCCCCAGGGTCAGATCATCACTGGGCAAGCTCTTCAAGCAGCCATGCCCACTCACATAGACACTCTGAGGACCAGATAATTGCTATTCCGAACGGAGTCACTGTCCTGATGCTGTAACAGGCTTCTCCATCAGTGAGGCTACAGACTTTCTGACTCTGATATTTTCTTTTTTTTTTTTTTCCCCTCATGCCACACTGTCTAAGATGACTCTGATACTTATATGCTGGAAACTCAGTATCAAATTTTAAATTTATCCAAACTTAAAAAGCAGAATTCTAAGACTACTTGCTTCTCAGCCTTTTGGCTAAGATCAAGTACAGAATTCTAAGACTAAGAGACATAGACCCAGAGAGCGGTAAGAGAATATGTTCCTAACTCTGCCACTAATTGGCTGTGTGACTTTTGGCAAGACTCAGAGACTCAATTTCCTCCTCTCTATAAAGAGGATAGTTTCTACCTCACAGGGTTATTTTAAGGATCAAATTCATTGAGCTATAATAAGTACTTTGAAAATTGCAAATCACAAGATCAACACAGGTTTTACTTTTTATAACCAGGAAATTAGAGAATTAATCCTTTACATTGCCTTTAATCATTTTCAAAGTACAGT
Source organism: Macaca fascicularis (assembly GCF_037993035.2). Classification (NCBI taxonomy): domain Eukaryota; kingdom Metazoa; phylum Chordata; class Mammalia; order Primates; family Cercopithecidae; genus Macaca; species Macaca fascicularis. The sequence continues at coordinate 23,606,375 of NC_088384.1, read as the reverse complement.
AAAACACCCTAACATTCTAGAATGCTATGGTGCAAATTCAGTCGCATCGCTTCAACTCTAGTGAGCACCTCTGGATAGGAGTCTCGATGTCCTTATCCTTGTTCCTCTCTGCCTAGCACAATGTCCTCTGCAGTCACCACTCACATGCTCGCTATCTGGATGAGCGTGTGATCTTAGATGCAGCCATCTCACTACTCCTCCAACCTAACAGAGGAGGCCCATAACTCAAGGGATCTTTCTACTCTCCAGGGCCAGCATGACAAGGGACTTTCCTTCAACTAATTGCATATATGCAGAAATATGGCCTTATTGTAAAAGAGGGAAAGAGAGAAGTTATATCTATTAATATATCTAGAAACATGAAATTTAATTATGAATTCTTGTTTTCCTTCTGTCATGAAATGAATTTCATATTAATGTTTAATGGGGAGCAATAGCACTTAATACAAGAATTCTTAAGAAATTATTGAGAAATCTATCACATGAGTGAGCAAAAATCTTTACTGATTGTTCAAATACTTCTGGGCTAGTACAGGCTGGAAATCATACACCTTAGCCCAAGGGTAGAAGTCAGTGCCTCTTGTAAATGCCATCACTACTAGGATAGTAATCCTAAGGTCTCCCATGCTTCTGGAAACAAAAAATCCACTTCAGTCAGGGGTTCTGCTTACCTGGTGTTGGGCCTCCTCCAAGTTTCCACTAGCCCAAAGGGAGAGGCCAAGGCCATGGCGAATTTTTGCCTCATCTTCTCTTCGGCCCAGTTGCTCAGCTAACCTTAAACCTGAAACCAGATAGAGAAATTTAAGGAAACATAGAAGACGGATAATTCCACTATCCTAAGGAGTCCTGGAGGGTCATTTTACTTTTGTGTTTTTGTTTTGAGACAGGGTCTCACTCTGTTCCCCAGACTGGAGTGCAATGGCGGCTCACTGCAGCCTTGACCTCCCCAGGCTCAGGTGATCCACCTCAGTCAGCCTCCAGAGTACCTGGGACTACAGGCACAGGCCACCACAACCCAGCTGGCTTTTGTATTTTTTGGTAGGGATGGGGTTTCACCATGTTGCCCAGGCTGGTATCCAGTTCCTGATCCACCTACCTCAAGTGAGTCACCCACCCTGGCCTCCTAAAGTGCTGGGATAGCCACTGCTCCCACCCAATTTTGCTTCAGGTGTCTATAAAAGAATGTTAACAAGAGCTACTCAGGAGACTGAGGCAGGAGGACTGCTTAAGCCCAGGAGTAAGAATCTAGCCTGGGCAACTTAGTGAGACCCATCTCTTAAAAAAAAAAAAAAAAAAAGAATACTAACAACACAGCTAGATAAAATGAGGATAAGAGCTGAATCAGCCAAGGTAGAATAAGCCTTCTCTTCAAATTCTGTGTTGGTAGCAACATTTCCAGGATTTCCAGGATGCCTTGGCAAGAGCTCAGGTGATGGCTATCAGCAGGAGACAGGTTTGCTGGGCAGGCAGAAACACTAAAACAAGTGAAACTTAATCTGGTCACCCTCCTAAATTTGAAATCCACAGCTTTGCAAAGGAAAACTCCTGGCTGATAAACTTATCTAACCTGATTCTTTGGCTGGCAAAGCTCTTCCTGATAGTTAAATATAGAAGGCAAAAGAGTATTTTTCCTTTCTCACGTGCACAGCATCCAATGAGCATTAATAGAAGACACATACGATGTTCTCCTGAAAGCAGAATATGAACACAGCCTGACCCTGCCTTTTGTTACTGATGTTACTGACACATTTCATGTCTAATCTGTTTTCCCTTTCAGTTTAAGACTTTGATGTGCCTCAGCAGGGTTGCAAAACCAGTGCTATTGTAAGGCAAAAACCTTAAATGAGACCATCCTCATTTTAATAGCCTTCAGGTAGGCACCTGCAGTTTGGGTCACTTACCCACAGCAAGCTTCGGGGTTTCAGGACACCAGCAACCTCCAGAGCTTTGTGAGAGTCAAATCTGAAGGCAACCATTTATTATATTGGTCACTAGGCAGTTCTCAGCATCACTTTGCCCTCATTACCCTGCTCACTGTACATAGAAGCTAGCCTGTGCAGAGACAGCATGAAGGCTCCCACCGTACAACTGCACATACAAAGGAAGGACTTCCTTCTTCTAATCTAATTCAGGGTAGATGGAAGCCTGCCTCTGATCATGCTGGGCCTGTGCAATTTCAGACTTTTGAAAAGGAATTGAGTCTGTTGAAAGGGTAAGAAAAGTGACACTCAGGTTCAAGGTCATAAATACACATTTCAAAATGCTCCTAACTCAGAAAACTTAGAAACAACACTTTAAGTTTAAATCATATTATTGGATAACAAAAATATTTGTAAATAATTCACATATTTAAACACCTCACAGAATAGAAAAACATAGGAAAGAAGATGGTTCTTGGGAGAAAACCAGAAGGGTACTGATTGTTTAAATCTTCAATAAGCTAACCACATTAATTCTTCAATACAGATGTCCCTTCTAGGTCAAGATCTATGAGTCAGAAGTAAAATTCATTGAGACAATTCCTGCTTAGAAGCCATGTTCTATGAGAACAGGGACTGTGCTTTGTTCCTGCTATATCCTCAGCATGTAGGACTCTAGCTGAGGTTCAACAATGAAGAGTTAAAAGCCCACTGGATAGACATGGTATCTGTCCTGCCGCAGCTTCTCTCTGCTTCTGCCTCTTAGGAACCTGACACCCATCCAGCTCTCCTAGAACCTATAGTTTGTCAGGGACTGGTCCCAGGTAAGTCACCAAATTGATCCATGCTCCCTTTCTTCATTTGCAAGAAGAGGAAGGGCTGGGTGAGACCAGTGGTTTTATCCAGGGGTGTCTCCCTCCACAGCACCTGGAAAGCTTGTTCAAAAGACTCAGACCAGGCCCTACCTGTGAGAATCTATTGCACTGAAGCAGGGTGATATTGATCTATAAGGCTCCACAGCCTCCAAAGCCAAGGGAGAGGGAACCACGGGGTGGCTTCCAGATAAACTAGCCCCTCCTTGCCAGAGGCTGCAGACCTAACTCAGAGCGTTTGGAAAGCACTGTCCAGGTGTCCTGCACTCATGAGAAGAGGCACTCTGGTTTGGCCCACGAGGAAAGTCATCAGCTGCAGGCTCTCTAGTGGATACATCCACAAGACAGACACCGTAGAGATGCTACAAATTAGAGTTTTTAGATCTCTGCAAGACTTAAAAAATTACAAGAAACAATAAAAATGAACTTGAGAGTTTTCCACAAATATAGAATTGCGTTGCAATGTCTCAGGCAAACCAGCTGTTTCATGAAAATAGTATTTCAGGAAGTACAAAAGAACACAGCTGAAAAGTTGTCATATGACTGAATTTAATAGTTTTTACAAATTCAAATGAAAATTGCTCCTCGTCTGTTGGAATTTTACCACAGTCATGTTTCAGGAAATTAGAAGCCAACATTTTCATTTAATGCATTCAGGCAGAGCCCCATGTGGATAGAAGGGGAGCGAGATAAGGTCTGGGAAGTGGCTTCCAGACTCTCTGTAACCTCTCAGACTGCAGGCCAGCGCAGTCCCTGGTCTGTTGCAAGGAGACCAGCGAATCATCAGCTCTTCACCCATTCTCCTCTTTGCTTCCTGCTTATCTCTCTCCTGGCTTCCCAGTGGGGGCTCGGGAGTATAAGGGGATAGGATGCCCAACCCTACTCTGCAATTGTAAAGTTAGAAACAACTTCAGAGAGGATCTTGTGTGGTTTCTGGGTTGGAAAACTTGGACTGGGCCCTACTCCTTGACTAACTGACCACATCATGAGGATTGAATCACTGTACTTCTCTGAGCCTCAGGTGATTCAACAGCAAAAATGGGAATAAAAAGATATACCTCACAAGACTATCGTGAGAACTGAATCAGATTAAACAAACTTTATGTGCAAAGCCCCGTGGAAATGAGAGTTTTTGCTTGAAATCAGTAACCATTCCTTTAACCAGTGAGCATTCTGCCCTTTTTCCCTTCTAGGATGAGAGGATCCAATATGCCTGTGTAAGGGGAAGGACTTTTAAGAGCAGAAAGCCCCATCTCAATGTAAAGAGGTGGAGGGCAAATGCATTGCTGTGGGACTTCTGCTTTTGGAGGAAGGAAGGATCCAAGGTGAAACTGTGCAGCCTTCAGTTTCTAGGCCTGCCTGGAACAAGACCCTACTGTGGCACCAGCCCAAGCACCGTAGGTGACAAATGCTGGGAAAGAAGCCTGGTTTACTGCTTGAGTGCCCCTCAGACTGACACTTCTGGATTAGACCTCAGCTGCCATGTCAGAACTGACTTCTATAAAGTTTTAATATGGTTAGTTTAGATATTCTCTAGAGGGACAACAGAGCTTGGAGCAGATGGACATTTTCTTCTGATTGAAACCCTTACAATTTTTTAGGATTACATCTTACTTGATTCATCTGTGTGAGAACATGTTGCTCATTCCACAGAGGGTTCTGAAAAGCAAGGAGGGTCACAGCTCCTTGGGCAGCTGGCGAGCAGTAGATGCTGTCACTGAGAGAATAAGACAATCTGGGTCTGAGAGAGCAGGGCAAGGTGCTATGGACAATGAAACACCTTAGTACTATCAAGGGACACCTGGTGGGGATTCTGTGATTCTGGAGTTGAACTGACAATGTGGCCTCTGAGACCCTTACTCCACACAGAAGTGGCCACTCAAACTGTGCATACTTCCCTCTGAGTCTTGAGTTCTGACTCTGAACTTGACTTCAAGTAGGCCAAGAGAACACAATGGGCCTTTTCACCTACCTTCCTGTAAGTACATGACTGCTTGGGAATAGTTCTGCAAGGCATGATGGGTCCTTCCAAGGCTACTATATGACACCGTCTTGGCCGCCAAGTCATTCATCTGTGCAGCAATGCTCAAGTGCTGTTCTTGATAGACCACAGCCCTCTCGAAGGTGCCCAGGGATTCATAAGTCAGGCCCAGGTTCCCATAGGCTCGGCCCTGGCATGTGGGGTTGTTGGTTTCCTCTGCTATCTGTAGATCAAGCTGGTGGTACTGCAGGGCTGTGTCATACTCCCCCATCTGCTGGTAAACGCCCCCCAGGCCACAGGCTGCGTCACTCTCCAGGGCTCGGTCTTTCATATCTCTAGCAATGTTCAGCTGGCGTTCAAGGCAGGAAATGGCTTGTTCGTAATTCCCTAATTGGCTGTGCAGACTTCCCAGTTCTCCATAGGCCTGGGCTTTATTGAAGGCCTCCCCGAGCTCATGGGCAACCACGAGCCTCTTTTCAAAGCATACGAGGGCTTGCTGCAAGCTCCCCATTGCCCTGTGGGGATGTAGACAGAAAAGCAATGATATTATTTCGTGCAGGTGCAGACATGCTAAAGCCCCTGAGAAAATGAAAAGCATTTGTCACTGTCACTTACTATAGAAGCTCTTAACTCCTCTTCTAGCTAAAATCTATCATGTGCCCTTAGAGTGAGATGCAGAGGAATTTCATAATCTGGAAAGCAATTCAAAAGTCATCCCTTAGTGACCTTCCCAAGAGCTTGAGATTCAATGGGATATACACCCCAGAGGAAACAAAATATATTAATAGGCACAATGATAGCAAGTGAACTGTTTGGTTCTTCAGGCCTCCCAATTTCCACTACTGCTTAGACTATGTTTTTGAAATCACTTTACAGTGGCTATAAATCTTTCACCCTGAGCTTCTCAGAGCACTCTGTGGGTGAAGATTTAGTTTGACCCTTGCCCTTCCTCCACTCCAGGAGCCCTAATCCCCTGCCTCTCTGGTGGGGCCATATATTCTGCAGACACAGGCACCTTCTTGGGTTCCCCACATTTAGGAGAAAGTATCAGCTTGACCAACAGTGTGTCTTTTTGTGCTGCTAAGAGAAGACACGATAAGAGTGGAAAGAGCATGACCAAACCATTTGTGTGGGGCACGTGAATTAGTTCCCCTGAGCCTCCGATTCTGGTGATAATAAATCCCACATCCCACAGCAGATGATAATAGATGTAGAGTAATACAAAACTGCTATAACTATTAAGATATCTGTGCAAGGGACCTTGCACAGATGATGCATGCAACATAGTATATTTATGCATTCTCCTATTATCAGGTGGCTTTTCTGAGAAGCAACACAATGGGGTCTAAATAATTGTTAGATGCTGATGTTGTATTAATAAACACATTCATATAATGTGGGAGGTATTCAGAAAAGATCAGGGAAAGTGATTCATTCACCTTCCCAATCCCTATTATCCTTCTCATTCTAATGTAGTCAAAAGGCACTGCATTTGGAGTCACAGAGCCCTGGGTTCAACTCTCAGCTGTCCCTTTTAAGCTGCAAATCTTAGGTATTAACTCAATTTCTCTGGGCTTTAGTTTCTTCATCCATAGCATAAGGGTAACAATATCAACTACTTAATTCAAATAGTTATTGGAGGAATCAGATGAGATATGTAAGAAAATGTTTGTAGTTAACAAACTGCCATGCAGACATGAAGTTGCCATTACTGTCACAAATGCTCTTTTTTGCAGAACTATAAACCACAATTGTCCTTGGTCATTTTTACCTGTGTCCATTTCCCAGGCCTCGGTAAGCCTTGGCTTGGTCTTGCATGCGATTCAGACTCTGCGCAACAGATAAATATTGTTCATAGTATTTGATAGCTTCCTCATAGTCACCCAGGGCTTCGTAGCAATCTCCCAGGTTGCCATAGGCCCGGCCCCTGTCAAGCACAGACTCATTTCCACTTAGCTGCTGCAGCATGGCCAATTGCTGCTCAAAGTAACCAATGGCTTCTTCCATCACATTCATGTTCATCTTTGTGATGCCCATGTTGCCATAGACCTGGGCTTCCAGACTTGGATCCTTCAGCTTTTGCCCTAGATCCAGTTGCTCTTCATAACACTTGAATGCCATTGTGTATTTCCCAAGGGCCATGTAGACAGCAGCCAGGTGCCCATGAGCTCTGCACTCCCCTGGCAAGTCGCTCAGCTCCTGATATACCTCCAGTTCCTGTGTGTGATAACCCAGGGCCTTGTCATACTTCTGGATCATTCGGTATGCAGTGCCAAGGGCTGCATATGCACTGGCTTCTAATCTTCTGTCCTTTACCTGGTGAGCTAAGCCCAGCTGTTGCTCGTAGAATTTTATTGCACCATTTATATCTTTTTTACAGATGAATATATCGCCCAGGTTCCCTAGGGCTCGAAATTTAGCCTGGGAATTATTCAGAGACTGGGCTAGGGACAGTAGGTACTTCTGACACTCTTCAGCTTTACTGAAATTCAGCAGAGCCTTGAACGCTAGGCCCAAGTTGCAGTAGGCTTTTGCTTGGCTCAACTTGTCATGAAGGTCTTTGGCCAGTGCCAGATCCTGTTCGTAGTACTTCACTGCCTCCTGATAATTTCCAAGGCAGTAATGGGCATAGCCAAGATTGTGGCAGACCTTCCCTTCTCCTTCCATGTCTTGAAGGTCGGGAGCAAGCCGGAGGTACTGTTCATAATAGGGGGCAGCCTGGACATACTCTCCCCGAGAGCAGTGGAAATTGCCCAGGTTGCTGAGGGCCCGGGCCTCACTCTGGATGTCTCGTAGCTCCCGGGCAATGTTCAAGTGGTTCTGATAGTGTTGCAGGGCCCGGTCATGGGCACCCAGGGCCTGGTAGGCCACAGCAAGGTTCCCATGTGTGGAAGCCTGTGAGGCGCGGTCATTCACTTCCATGGAGATCTGCAGCTCCTGCCGATGGTATTTGACCGCCTGGTCGTACATGCCCAGGGCATTGTAGGCATTGCCCATATTCCCATAGGCACGGCCCTGGGCAGCATAATCACTCAGCTCCTGGGCGATGCACAGGTGGGTCTTGTGGAGTTTCAGTGCAGTGTCATAATCACCTTTCATCTGGTGTATGATTCCTGAGAAAGAGAATAAAAGAACAGACTAAGACTGAAATAACTGATTTGCAATGTAGAAAGAAATTTAATTTGCATCTCAATTTATAGTAAAATGCAATCCAGATGAATTAAAGAATTTAAAATAACAGAAGCTAGAATTAAATATTTATTAGCTCTCCAGAGGGAGGATAGCTTAAGTTTCAAAGCAACAGAAAAAAACATTTACAGATTTTATTACAAAAATAAGAATGTTTATACTACAAATACATATCTAAAATGAAAAGGCAAAACAATATGGGAAAATATATTAAACATAAATGAAAAAGTTCAATAGCCACTGTGTGTGAAGAGTTTACTTGGTTTGATTTTTAAAAAATGAAGATCCCAATTTACTAAAATAGGCAAAGACCTGTAAATGTTAGCAGACAACTCACATCCAAAGAAATACAAAGAGTAACCACAGGAGAAAATGCTAATTTCCTTTAATAATCAATGAAATGCAAAAATAAAGCAACCCTGAAGTACCATTTTACTTCAGCTAAATGAGCAAACAAAAAAATTAACCACAATTCCTACACTGATGAGATTGTCCTAAAATTGGTAAACATACCAACTGCTGGGGACATAAACTGGAACAACCTTTTTGCACAAGCAGCCTGGCAAGAACCACAAATGCGCTCCTACTCTGACCCAGCAATCTTACTCAAGGGAAAGTATCCTAAGAAAATAATCTGACAAACACAAAAGATTGCATAACAATACACGTAGCAACCTTCAGTGTGGCACTATAGACTACTGGAAAATCAGAAACATCTTAAATGTGAAACACTGGGGAATTGTATAAGTACATTTTGGTATATCAACTCAATAGAGAATTATGCAGTCGTTAAAAAGATAATTATGAAGTCTATACTGAAAAATAGGGAAACAATGTTCTTGTAATCATATTAAGTGGAAAAATCAGGAAAAAGTGCTGCATGCTCCCATGATAATAACTAGGAAAATAAGTACGTCCATACGCATGGACAAACTCTTGACGGGGTTATACAAAAAGAAAAATAGTTGCCTTGTTAGGTAGTGGAATTTCAGTAATTTTTGTTCTAAAAGCTCTTATAATTCTGCTATACTGCTTTTATAATCAACAATAACAGTGCTCCAAACAAATCTCATGAACCATATTATAGCTGCTAAGCTAAGGTATTAACAAGCAGTTAAAAATGAGTTATATCATACATATCATAAATATAAAGTAGTTTCAAATGAGGGATAACATAATGGTAACTTGGGAGCTGGCTTTAAGGAGAGCTTGGTCCATTCCAGTTGGGGCTAGAGTAGGGCCACCACTAGAAAAGGTGGAAAGAAGCTAGTATGCAAACAGGTTTCTCCCTGCCTTTGGTTTTGAACATGCTTTTCCATGCATCAGTGTGTGAGCTTTCCAGTGGTGACTAAAACCTACAGAAGCCCCAAAAGTCAAAATGCAAAGATGTGTTCTGTTAAAACATCTGAACTAAAAACAGAGGCTTTAAGCAAGAAAGCTGTGAACACCTAGCCTCCACAATTTGTGTATCTCTCTGACACTCTTTATTCATTCATTCACTTATCCAGCAGACATTAGCTGGGCATTTATTGTATCAGAATTTGTGGTGGGCAGCAGGGGTAAAGAGAAGAATGAAGACAGAAGTCTCTGCCCCCAGAGAGCACACTGGGTCAAAAGGCAGAAGTACGCATGATCAAGGCTGAAGTCAGGGCAGGGCAGGAGCTGGGGGTGCAGTGCAGGGTGAGTCTGTGGGGGCTACTCTGCTGGTCCTGACTCCTCCCTTGCATGCTGTGGAGATCTGCCCTGCCACAAGAGTCACATCTAGTCCTAGGACCCAGCCATCTCTTTGACTTAACTGGACTTAGGGTAAATCATTTAGTCTTTTTGAGTTTTATGTAGTTCATCTATAAAATGAGAAAAATAATGAACATAACACCAACCTTAGGAGGTGATAGTGAGGATCAAACGAAATAATGTATGTGCAAGAGCACTGTAAAACTACAGAGTGAAACTGCAATATTAGGTATTGAAATTATTCCCTTCTAGGAAAGGAGATTCTTGAGGTGCTGGAAATTAAATAAGCCATGGTAATTCTTCTGTATATTTTTTATAAGTAAAATATTTCATAATTTAAAAATAACTAAACAAATCATGGTACATTTATACAATGGAATAAACATGGTGACATTAAAAATGGTGAGGGGCTGGGTGGGGTGGCTCACACCTATAACCCGGCACTTTGGAAGGCTGAGACAAGAGGATCGCTTGAGCTTAGGAGTTCAAGACAAGCTTGGGTAACACAGCAAGACCCTGTCTCTACCAAAAATTAAAAAATTAGCTGGGCATGGTGGTGTGAGCCTGTAGTCCCAGCTACTTTGGAGGCTGAGGTAGGAGGATCACTTGGGCTCAGAAGTTCAAGGCTGCAGTAGGCCATGATCGCACCACTGCTCTCCAGCCTTAGTGACAGAGTGAGACCTTGTCTTTTTAAAAAAAAAAAAAAAAAAAAAAGTGAAGTTTATTGACATAGGAAGAAATTTACAATATATTAAAAGGATATATGATCACAAAACAGTACATTTTAATGCATGCTTTAGTAGCACTGTGTATAGACATACATGTTTACATTTAAACACATATAGCATAAAATGTATTAAAGGTTAAGAGTAGTAATATTTGGGTGGTAGAATTGTAAGAGTTTTTTTTTTTTTGCTTTTCACTTATATGTATTTTAATTTTTTTTTCTATGATGAACATATAACCCTTGGTTTAAAAACAGTATTTTTGGACTCCAATCCAATAAGAAAGTAACATTCCTGGGGACTGGGTCTGGTCACTTCCCTGGGTTAGAGATGTCACCAGGATCCTTGCTGGAAGGATCAGAGCTTTTCCGAATCTGTCTCAAGGTTAGAAAATCTAAGCTTCCTGAGAGGAAATAATACCTTGGCATCACCTAGAACCCTTTTAATGCTGAAAAATTATTAGTGACAGAAATATTTCAGTTCTAAAGACCTAATTTAACACGTAGTCCTAAACCACTTTTATCTAAAGAGAAAAATTTCACATTTCGAATTTCCAGGTATCCTCAGAAGAATTTTTTTTTTCACATTTCTCCCTACTCCTTATTTACTTCCTCTCTCCTCAGTTTCTGTATTTTTTTCAATTAGGGTCAAAATATCTGTCCAGCCATCAGTCAATAGTTACGAAGAGAGCCAGAGTTAGGGAGGGCAGTAGGAGTGCCGGAATCTCCCTTGGAGCACTTTCTCCCACAATGATGCCTTTGCAGTGACATTTTTTTTTCCCTCACAGCTTTTGGATTTTATTGCAATGATTTTCTTAAGCCAATATTATCACTTGTTGTTTGCTAAGATGATAGTAAGAGGAAGCAAGTGGCGAGAGACCTAGCAGGCAATTGGAGGAAGCTTGGTTTTCATATATGGCCCGTCACCACCAAAGACAGGTCTCCTAGGAAGCTCCCCACTCTCCTGCAGGGTGGGACTTACCTCATCCTACAGGAAACTGGCTAAACATCAGAAAGGCACAATATAATAGAAAAGGCACAGGACTCTATGCCAGAAGTCCTGTTTACAAGCCTGGCTCCCACCTCATTCAGCTGAGTGTCTTTGAGACACTCAATACTTCTGAGCCTTTGTTATTTTCTTAAATTGAAAATATTTTGGCAATTTTTGTTTTCTCACTAATAAGGTCAGATTATAATCATTTCAAAGACAATGGCATGAGAAACATAATAGTATGTATCAATATACTTTGTAAACTAAAACATGGTATCTAAACATAGTATGACCAGTATTTAGAGAGTGAGAAGAAGGAAAGGAATTCTATTTCTCTGACTCTCATGACCTTAAGAGTCTGGGCTAGTTAATAGTGAGCAGTTGGGATGATAATGGCTACCCAGGGTTCAATGATTTGTGAAAGAAATTGCCTGCTGGTTATGGCAAAATGATCTGATCTCCAGCCAGCTTCCCTCTGCATTCTCCTGTTCTCCTCCTGTCCTCCTTATCTTACTTTTCCAAGGGCCTATAAAGAATCATAAGAAGACTCTCAAAGGCTTCCTCACACAGACAAGAGTAAGAAGAGATGGATGGGGCTGAGCTGGGAATTGTTCATTCTCCCTGTGTCTCTACTGTCCCAGCCACTGCCAGCGTGGGGAATTCTGAATGGAACATGACACACTCTTGGCAGCCTTTCTCTTTGTTGAGGCAATATAAAAGCGGCCCAAGAGCTGCCAGCAGAGTGACTGCACATGCTGAGGAGATAATCTGCAGATCCTCCTTCCCTTTCGAGACCACAGCTTGATTTTCCAGGGCCGTCATTCAGATGAAGACTTACAGAGGGCCTGTCAGCAGGGGCGTGCTAGGTGACAACATGCTGCAGGGAGGGGAATTAAATGAAGATTCGTGGGGCAGAAGATCCTCACAAAGCCGAGTTCTCACGAGGGTGTGTGGAGGAAGGACACATCGTTATGAATTTATACATCGTCACAGCAGGTCCCCACCTATGGGTCGAGAATGGTCACTGCCATGGGAATAATAATACCTACTTCAAAAGGCTGTTGTGAGGGCCAATGCGATCATGCTCAGCAGAGGCTGGCCTAAGTGCCTCAGACATAGTAAGTGCTCAATACATTTTGCTTTTATTAGCCATTACCAGCAAAGATTAAGGGAGGTGTGAACTGCACAAGCCAAGCAGAAAAACTACTAAACATAGAATGCAGTTCCGGCTGTCTTTTCTCTTAATAATTTTGTGGAGGTAGGGGCCTCAGTGTACTGCCACAAACAATGGAAGTGGTCTTCTCGTGTACTGAAAGCATTACAGTCATGATTATTAATAGTGCACAACCCAAATGGGGTTTTAAGAGTTATCTATTGTTTTCCTCTACTTTCAAACAAATTGTTTTCTGTTCCATCCTACTTAAATCACCATCTATTTCCAGAGGCAACATAAAATTTGGGAACTGGAAAAGGCCCTCCCACGGGTTCACTTTCTGAATGATATGACCAGGGCCTAGTGAGAGGAAGTGAGTTAGTGGCAGAACTGAGGCAAGGACTCTCAGACCCACTGCCCTCAGCAGGACCAGCCCATCTGCTTTCAGGACAAGCTGGAGACATGAAGTAACTCCTATTAGTCTTGCTAGGTGTGACATAGGACAGTGGCTATGCTTTATAAAGATCTCTTCCGTTAGAAATATTTATAGAAGCATTTACACATGAAACGACATGGTGTCTATGATTTGCTTTAAAAATTGTGTGTGGGGGCCGGGCGCAGTGGCTCACGCCTGTAATCCCAGCACTTTGGGAGGCCAAGGCGGGCGGATCACGAGGTCAGGAGATCAAGACCATCCTGGCGAACGTGGTGAAACCCTGTCTCTACTAAAAATACAAAAAAATTAGCTGGGCGTGGTGGCGGGCACCTGTAGTCCCAGCTACTCGGGAGGCGTGGGAGGCAGGAGAATGGCATGAACCCGGGGGGCAGAGCTTGCAGTGAGTGGAGATCGTGCCACTGCACTCCAGCCTGGGCAACAGAGTGAGACCACCTCAAAAAAAAAAATTGTGTGTTTATGAAAACAGATGAAACAATATTAGCAAAATGTTGATAACTGGGTTATGAGTATGTGGGAGTTCATTATACCATTTTCTCTACCTGTGTGTTCATGAACATTTCAATAATGGAAAATTAAATAATAAAGGTATACATAAAAGTTTGCACTGCATATATTCTTCTATAACCTTTTTTGATCAGGAAACTGTTCCTTGCAGTTAAGTCCTGACGTGGATGTTTAAGTCCACTTTTCTGTCTCTGGGACCACAATAGAAAGAAATTGGGTTGGTCACCAGCCTCTGTAGCTGTACCAGCCTCCACATCCTTTTCCAGGCTGGGAGAAGAACATGTAGAGACTGAAAACTACATAGCACTTTGTCCTATTGCCTTGATTTCATTTTAAATGATCTTAAATGATAGGTTGATATTTTGTCTATCAAAGAGCCAAATGGCTGATAAATGGCTAAAATGGCTGAGAAAACCTGCTTCACAGAAAAAGTGCTGTGTACTCCCAACTGTTCCTCCTGATCCTCCTCCTCATTGGTAGAAGTGGTCTCAGGTTTTCCACAGGACCCATAATTCCAACCCTAGATATCTTTAGGTTCCCTGAACCCTCTCCTTCTCAAGTTTTCACATGTAAGTTCTTCTACATTGTACTTAAAATACTGCAAAGCTGAGAGTAAGGAGGAGGTGACAGACCTGGTTAGTAAACAGATGGCTAGAATCAAAGGCATGAGAGCAAAGTGCTCTGTGTTAGAAGTGCAACCAATTGGATGTCTTATCTAACACACTTGCAGATGACTATTTATTAATATGCACCTGGAGACAAATCTCCATTACTTTTGCCAGTGATGGACAACAAAGGTGTAGATTTTTTTTTTTTTTTTTTTTGAGACAGGGTCTCGTTCTGTCACCTAGGCTGAAGTGCAGTGGCATGATCATGGCTCACTGCAGCCTCAATCGCCCAGGCTTAAGAGATCCTCCTGCCTCAGCATCCCATGTAGCTGGGACTACAGCTGTGCACCACTGTGTTTGGCTAATTTTTAATTAATTAATTTTTGTAGACGTGGGAGCTCACTATGTTGCCCAGGCTAGTCTCAAACTCTTGGGCTCAAGTTATCTTCCTGCCTTGGCCTCCTAAAGCCCTGGAATTGCAGGGGTAAGCCAACATGCCAGGTCAATACAGGTATTTTTAAATGCAGGTAATTCCAAAAATATGTATCATTTGACTTCAGCTACAAGCAACTTCCTGATAGGTAAGCTTTTCTTGAGAACCTCTCTGTGCCTGGCTCTCTACTCCATGATCTCATTCATGCCCCAAAACAAGGTTGATACTGTGGTCTCAGAGCCCCAAAAGGTTCAAGAGCTTACTCAGGCCCACACGGCTCTAAGTGGCAGGATTGGTACTAACACTCAGGTTTTTCTGACTCAGAAGTACATGCTCCATGCTTTTTTTTTTTTTTTTTTTTTTTAAAAAAAGAGACAGAGTCTTGTACTCCAGTCTGTGACCGGGGCTGAAGTCCAGTGGCACAATCACAGCTCATTACAGCCTTGACCTCCTGGGCTCAAGCGATCCTCCCACCTCAGTCTCCTAAGTAGCTGGGACTATAGGCACACACCACCATACCCAGCTTAGTCCACACTCTTTTACCTTCTCCCCTCATCTGGAAATGTCTTCCAGTGAAAGACAGACATGATTCTGTGCCCATTTCTTTTCCCTCACCACACACACAAATATTTGCATCATGTGCCAATTTCTTCTTTATTAACACTAGTATACTGCTGTGGCAAACCAAGCTCTTAGCAGCTGCATATGAACAGATTGATGCCCTAGCTAAATGTGTATCTAGACAGCAGAGAAGTACACATTAGATACAAGAAAATCCTAAAAGATTAAGAAATGTAGTAGGAGGAAGCAGATGTAATCTGTGTGGGCGTCACCTCTGGAGAACTCTTGGGCCATCGCATGTCTATTCTGCCATCCTTTAACTTAATTACATCTGTCTCCTTTTTCTACTAAACCCACCAGGCTCTGCCTGTTCCTTGAAGGATAAGTGAAGTTACGAGCCTGTTATCTTCTTTTGCTTCAACAGCAGTTTAGGATGTCTTCAGTGACATTGAGAGTTCAGTGGCACTTCTGTCCCAGATCCCCATTGCCCTTTCCTTCTGTTTCAATTCTGAGGAGCCTGCTATAAGGCTGGGAAATCTCTGTACCACCTCTCCCTCCTATAAGCAAGCACACTCCATTGGAAGCTACCTACCTTTTTTTTTTTTAATTATTATTATTATTTTTAAATTTATTTTAGCTACCTACCTTTTAAACCAATTTTGGAGGAAATAAAATGTAGTAGTTTTGTAGAGACTATATTTTAGAGTCTAAATGTATTATTTATTTGCTATACATTTATTTCTCCAAATGCAGAGAAATAGGTTCTATTGCTCACCCCCACCCCTCAAGACTCCCTTTGATGCTGACTGGGAGCAGAGTCAGTTCCTCTGCAGTCCCCTCCCACCACCATCCCAAAGCCTTGGGCTGAATGAGCAGTGACAAGAAGTCAGCTGGAGCCCACTGGAACCCACAAATATTCACTGCCTTCATGCATAGCCCTCCTTCCCACTTCCCTTGGATAGTTAAAGACTTAGACTGCAGGTGAATAGCTCAGAAATTCCCTGGGCCTGTGCAGCTGTAAATCCTGAGGCAATGGGGAAGATTAATTGTGCCATGAAGTCAGGGAAGTAATAATTAAACCTATTAAAAAGGAGGTAGCTGGAGAGGGGTGCTGGTGATAGATGATGAGGTAGGAAGTGCTAGGCACAGTCATCTCTAATGGCTATGGCCGGGCCACTGGGAGAGACTTGGTGGGAATCCCAGAGCATAGTGAAAAATATGCTGGGCCTGCCTGGCCAAGCTCCGCCATTAGTCACTGTTTGGAAAAGGCAGAGTGTGCCTGGTTTTCATTCTGGATCACAATAAGAGGTGGGAGGCAGCCTCATAAGTTAGCAATGCAGGGAATGTTACAAGGAGTTAGTTTCAGTATGAAAAAAACATTTGTTTAGAGGCATGGGGTAGAATCACTGAAATGCTGAGATAGCTGCTTCTGCTCCTCCCTTGAGCTAAGACCCCGAAAGCTGAACCAGTACCATCTCCTTGGAGCAGCTCCTGAGGGTCCCTCTAGCCTACAAAGTGTAGTCAGGTGGAACTTATGGGCTTTCCTGACTCAGCCCCAACTCAGCCTTCCTATGCCAGCCACAGAGCAGCCCCATACACCCTTCTGCTCAATCCCACCCTGCCTCTTCTGCCTATCCTATTCACTTGGCTTGGATTACCTTTCTTGCCCATCTGTGGTAGACTTTACCAATGCTCCCTGCTATCTGGTTCTCTTCCACATTCAGGTATGTATTTCCCTACTCATGAGAAGTTAGGCATGGCAAGTGACTTGCTTTAGTTAATGAAAAGTAAGAAGTGATGTGTTACTTCCAGACAGAAGCGTTGAAGAGCTGAAGTGCAGTATTCCATGCTCTCTCTTCCTCCATCTCATCAACTGCGGAAGGTACGTATTGTATTCCAGATGGTACAGCTATAGGAAGATGGAGCCATGGCAGGCCTAGATTAATGTGCTGCCCCTAAGGGTTGCATGGACCTCTGGTAGGCTTTGTATGAATATAACAGTTTGTTGTATTAAGCCACTAAGATTTATGGGCTGTTACTCTATTAGCACCTAGCACATCCTGATAGATGTGCCCTCCAATATAAACCCTCCCAGCCCTTGTCACAGCCTACAATTACAAACCATATTCTAACAAAGTCGTGTGAGACAGATGTCTATTAACAGAAGTTTCCCAAGGAACTTTTGAGCCATCCATGCCTCTTGATGCTCTAAATTCTAGCCCTGGATCTAGTGAGACCACAAAAACCTGTAAACTTGAACCAAATTGCCTTGGACCCACATAGAATTGTGGGTTATCATGGTGCCCTCAGGTTAGTTAATTTGCTTTTGATTAAAGATTGCTGTTAGAAAAAGCACACTGAAGTCTATTACAATCTTTGCTATAAAATTTTATTGATACCATACATTTTGTCACCAGAATCCCCTATTTAAATTCCCTCTTGAGAAATTTCTTTTAGAATTCAGCTACCCTTTCCCTGAGGAATACTAGGCTCCATCTTTTGGATAATAACAATTATGAAAAAAATAGTTAGAAAGAATGAATAAAATCTAGTAGTTGATAGCACAACAGGGTGACTATAGCAAATAATAATTTAATCATACATTTAAAAATAACTAAAAGAGTATAATTGGATTATTTGTAACACAAAGGATAAATACTTGAGGGGACAAGCACCCCATTTACCCTGATGGTGATTGTTATGCATTATATGCTTGTATCAACATATCTCATGTAACCTATAATTACATACACCTCCTATGTACCCATAAAAATAAAAAATTAAATTAAAAAAAGAATGATAGGCTGAGAGTGGTGGCTCACACCTGTAATACCAGCACTTTGGGAGGCCAAGGCAGGCGGATCACCTGAGGTCAGGAGTTCGAGACCAACCTGGCCAACATGGTGAAACCCCATCTGTACTAAAAACACAAGAATCAGCTAGGCATGGTGGCGTGCACCTGTAATCCCAGTTACTCAGGAGGCTGAGGTGGGAGAATCACTTGAACCCAGGAGGTGGAGGTTGCAGTGAGCCGAGATCACACCACTGCACTCCAGCCTGGGTGACAGAGCAAGACCACGTCTCAAAAGAAAAAAAAGAATTATGTATAGTCAATGACAGACACTCAGGCAATGACAGACTGTAGATACAACAGGGGTTCCATCAGATTATAATACCATAAAGCATACCTTCTCTCTGTTTAGATACATAAATATTTATCATTGTGTTAAACATTTCAGTACAGTACCCTCCTATACAAGTTTGTAGCCTAGGAGCAGTCAGCTATGTACCACATAGCCTAGGTGTGTAGTAGGCTATCCCAACCAGGTTTATGTAAGTGCACTCTGATGTTCATGCAATGAAGAAATTTCCTAATGATGCATCTCAGAATGTATCCCTATTGTTAAATGACACATGACTATATTTCTTTCTTTGTTTCAGCCACCAAGAAGCTCTGACTTAAATATGAAACTCTACTATAACAACTATATTAGCCCTTATATGCTGCATGTTTGGGCTCTTTGATCTTGATTTTCTATTTTTATTATATCATCATTTGTTATTATAAGTTAAATAAATCCTTTTTGAATGAAACAAGTTATAAACAAGCAAGCAATAAAAAAATTTTATATCTGTTGCATGCTCAGCTGACTTTGCCTTGGTAATTGGTGTATCCCCTGAGCCTGCCATTTCTCAACGTTGCTGCCTAAGCTCTGCAATTTGTTTCATGGGTCTTATTCTACCAGATTTAATAATTCAGAATTGCCAGTTATGTGGGACAGTGCTTTATGGTGGAAAGGCACTGTGAGCAAAATCAGAAGATCCCTGTTCCCGGCTCTACTACTTCATGTCATGTTCTCTTAAGGAAGTTACTATTAATACTTCTCCTGGCCTCAGGTTTTCTTTTCTTTTTTTTTTTTTTTTTGTTGAGACGGAGTCTCGCTCTGTCACCCAGGCTGGAGTACAGTGGCCGGATCTCAGCTCACTGCAAGCTCTGTCTCCCAGGTTTATGCCATTCTCCTGCCTCAGCCTCCCGAGTAGCTGGGACTACAGGCGCCTGCCACCTCGCCCGGCTAGTTTCTTTTGTATTTTTAGTAGAGACGGGGTTTCACCGTGCTAGCCAGGATGGTCTCGATCTCCTGACCTTGTAATCCGCCTGTCTCGGCCTCCCAAAGTGCTGGGATTACAGGCTTGAGCCACCGCGCCCGGCCCGGCCTCAGGTTTTCATCTACCTCAGAAGGCTATTATGAAGATCAAATGAAACAGTTTCTAGGGCATTGGTATTATTCCAAACAGCTTCAATTACCATAGTCCTCAATATTACAATTAACAAAATCTGCCACTCCCTCTAGCATTATTTTGCTAGAGTACAACTCACTGTAAGTCTTAGATGCCATCATATTTCCTAAGTAAGTATCAAAGGGAACTTAACACCAGATCATCTCACCTAAGGACAGTGCAAAATTATGGGCTCTGAGAATATTATAGCGAAGCTCTGCTTGTATGGGGATGGAACCCATTTCCTTAAGAGTACCAGAGTGTGTAGGTAGGGGAGGAAGTGCCCTGACATGGCCTTTGCAAATGTGGTGGGGGTATTTTGGTTGTCAAAATATCTGGGAGACCACACTGGCAAGTTGTGGGCGGGGCCAGGGATACTACACAACCTTCACCATGTGGGAAAGTCCTACACAATGAAAAGACATCACACCAAAACGACAATACCACCACATTGAGTGACACTGAATGCTTTGAGGTAATTTTATACTCTGGTACTACTAATTAATAATCTGAAGAAACAACTTCATTTTTATACTGTCACCCAGCTTAAGTTGTTAAAATAAATCATCAAAACTAATTAATTGGGAAGCCTTTTGGCTGGTATCCAATAATTTAAGCAAAAGACTGAGAAACTGAAAACCTTACTTTAAAAATCTCGTTTACTGACTGATCCTCCTCACCAGTTTATCTGTGAAATGTAATGGATTAAGAAGACAGATTAAAAGACACCCATGTATGTGCTTCCTCCTAATTTCACAATGATTATTAATAAGGGAGAGGGGAAGCTTTCCTAATAAAAACCAGTAGTAGCAATAATAATAATAATGATAATGATAATAAACAAAATTCTCTTTTGGTGATCTCATAACATGGCACAAAGTACCAAGCATGTGACTCCTAAATAGGCAATTCTAGCTCTGAGTTCTCTCCTGAGCCGTAGTCTCATAAATCTAATGGCTTTCTGAATATGTCTACCTGGATATACCTCAGATACCCTAAAATTCAAAAATATTTGTTATATTGTTGAGCTTAATTAAATTTAACATTTTAGGGCTCTCGTCTGCTTTCAAAGCCCTTGGACCTTCATTATTTTATTTGAGTCTAGTACAAAGGCAGGGTGGCTGGGTCTGCTTTTGAAGACACTCACAGAGGCCATGTGGTCACTAAGATTCAGAGCTAGGACCTGAACTCACACCCACCACCTCTCAGCCCAGCACAATTTTTCCCTGGGTTACTTTGCCTCTCTGAGAGTCTGAGACAGTAACTGCTACAGAATTCAACTGTGCAACCCAGGGTGGAGACAAAGCCCATCCTCCAGAGCAGCATCGTGCCTTCAGCCCAGGGAGGATAACAGGACAGCATGGTCTGCCCAGACAAATAGAAATCCCTGAAAATGAACAGGAAAAGGGAGAAACAGCAGAAGAGCTGGTCAAAAGAACAGCCCTTTAAAATGATTTTACCTTGCAAATTCAATTGCAAAGACAGATGGATGTTTTAGCAAGGCTGGAGAGCAAATTATGAAATCTGCGTTCCCAAGGCAATCGGGTCTGAAAAGTTTCCTTTTAAAACTTCACACTGGATTGAAAATTCAAACTCTATGATTGTGTGAAGTGTTCTAGCTAGATTAACATAATGCTATCAAAACAAGTGATTCACATATTCCGCTCATTTTTCTATTAGTATATGGGCTTTTGGTTAGGGCAATTTCAAAAACACTGAAAAGAGCAAAATGGGATTAAAATTGTGAATCAATTTACTGCTTTCAGTTTTTCTTCTGTTTCTGTTTAATTGAGAGGAACTTACATAGGAAATTGGAGGCTCCTGAGGCTGGCTCACTTATGCACATCACAGAGATGGTATTTAAACATGTTTTCCTAGAAAGCTCTCATAATCCACTTTAAATCTGAAACCCCATTTACCTCTTTATTTGAGCTGTAGACTCACAGGATTACAGAAACCTGTGAAAATCACTTGAACTTGGGCTTCCCAAGACATTTGTTGGTTCACAGTGAACCTCAACCCTGCTACATACATCAGGATGGGTAAGTTCCTTTGCCTGACTATTCTGCCAGACCTGCTTGTCTACACGCTTATTTCCAGCCAACCACTTCTTCCATGCATATATAAATGAAGAAACCACCCATTTTTTCTCCCTCTGATCACTTACAG
The DNA here is from genome assembly GCF_037993035.2 of Macaca fascicularis. NCBI lineage: Eukaryota > Metazoa > Chordata > Mammalia > Primates > Cercopithecidae > Macaca > Macaca fascicularis. Next base: position 23,584,802 of record NC_088384.1, on the reverse strand, counting down.
CAACCACTGGAGACGCTAAGGCAGAATATCACTAGTCTCAAAACCTAGAGCAGACAACTATACTGCTTCTTTTAGTTTTTGTTGTTGTTGTTGTTGTGCATGTTTTTGCATTACTGAGATTGTATAGCAAATTCAAAATTGAATTAAAATTGAAATTTAAAAAATTTCTATTATGAAAATACTAAATTAAAAAACAATGCTTGTGGCAGACAGCGAAGGCTGGTGCACCCAATATTCATTTTCAGTTTCCTCCTACTCTCCTGCCTGCCTCTGCCTATGGGGCTAGAGAGCCAAGTATTTACCTTCCCAACCTTTCTTACAGCTAGGGTTAGTCAAGTGACACTACTGTGATCAATCAGACAAAAGCAGAACTTTTCTGGGATTTTAGAGTAAGCTTTTGTTTTTGTTTTGTTTTGTTTATTTTGTTTGAGACAGAGTCTTGCTCTGTTGCTCAGGCTGGAGTGCAGTGGCACGATCTTGGCTCACTGCAATCTCCGCCTCCCAGGTTCAAGCGATTCTCCTGCCTCAGCCTCCTGAGTAGCTGGGATTACAGGAGTACGCCACCATGCCCAGCTAATTTTTGTATTTTTAGTAGAGACTGGGTTTCACCCTGTTAGCCAGGCTGTTCTCGAACTCCTGACCTCAAGTGATCTGCTGTCCCTGGCCTCCCAAAGTGCTGGGATTGCAGGTGTGAACCACTGCGCCCAGCCTACTTTTTTGATAAAGGGATACAGAAGCAGCTCCCTTTTACTTATCTGAACGAGTCATGAGGTTTGGAGCTTCAGCAGCAATGTTGTGACCATGAGAGGCGAGACTATAAGAAAGGCCAAGAGGACTGCAGAGAAATTGGTCTTATTATTCTTAAACCTCTGAACCAATGTCAGGTGCCTCACAATTATTGTTTTGTGAGAAAAATAAGCCCTTATTTATTTAAACCATCATAAGTCAGATTTTCTGTTTCTTATAGTCAAAAGATTCAATGTAGAAAATATTTAAAAATACAGAAAAAAGCCCTATCTATATATCTTACCTAGTGACTGAAGATAATCATTGTTAACATTTTAGAGTAGTTCCTGACAATCTTTTTGGGTTTTGTTGGTGGTGGTGGTTTCATTTTGTTTTGGTATGGGTTGTTTTGTTTATATTATTGAAATCATATTATATGCACTGATTTCAAAACACAAATACAATAAGACCAGGTTCTTAAAGGCAGATAATAATAAAAAAGACTTTGATGACAACTATTTGCCATTAGGTCTTTGCTTAGATTTAGGTCGTTCGTTACAGATTTAAGGGATGTGTACAATCATTTTCTCAAAGTTTCTAGGTAATAAAAATGATCACTATATTGTTGTCTACAGCTCTGCTTTGTAGAATAAAAGTTGTTTTAGTTTATTAACTCTTCTAATAATATTCTCACCACGTAAAAATACCTAAGCCATTCTTAGGAAGTGCTGGGACAGAACCACACCAGTTATGGCTTTTGGTTGTATTACACTGGACAAGTGATTTTATTGAAATGGAGTATGAAGAATGTAGACAAAGAAACACATTTTCTGGTACTAACAAAGGAGCCAAAGAAGGGCGGCCAACGGGAAGAGCAGGTCCAAACTTCTCTTGGCAGCATCAGCCCACTGAAATATGGGAGCAAGATGAGAAACGGAAGACTTTCAAGCCCAGTATCAATGCTTCCCATCCTTTCCTTCTCTTTGTTCTTTTCTTCTGTATTCTACTGATTCAGTTTCCCACTGTATCAGTTCTTTTTTTTTTTTTTGAAGATGGAGTCTCACAAAAAACTGGTGCCCAGGCTGGAGTGTAATGGCATGATTGTGGCTCACTGCAACCTCTGCCTCCGGGGTTCAAGTGATTCTCCTGCCTCGGCCTCCCAAGTAGCTGGGACTACAAGTGCAAGCCACCACACCCAGCTAATTTTTTTATTTTTTAGTAGAAATGGGGTTTCACCATGTTGGCCAGGCTGGTCTCAAACCCCTGACCTCAGGTGATCTGCCCGCTTCAGCCTCCCAACATGTTGGGATTATAGGCGTGAGCCACCACGCCCAGTCTCCCACTGTATCAGTTCTTCTCAATTCTACCTTTATTGTACATTTTACATTTTAGGTTCCTTACAATCTTCCTTCTATCATCCATCTGTTTTATTCAACCCCCTTTTCCCGTATCAACCTCCTTTCTCAAGATTTTTACTTCTGGCTGGGGGCAGTGGCTTATGCCTGTAATCCTAGTACTTTGGGAGGCCAAGGCAGGTGGATTGCTTGAGCTCAGGAGTTTGAGACCAGCCTGGGCAACATGGTGAAACCCCATCTCTACTAAAATACAATAAATGAGCCGGGCGTGGTGGCATGTGCCTGTAGTCCCAGCTACTCAGGAGGTTGAGGCAGGAGAACTGCTTGAACCTGGGAGGCAGAGGTTTCAGTGAGCTGAGATCATGCCACTGCACTCCAGCCTGGGTGACAGAGTGAGACTCCATCTCCAAAAAAAGAAAAAAATTTTTTTTTTATTTCTATTTCATATCTTTTTGTATCCTACTAAGGATGCCAAACTTTTTATACATTTTTCTCTTCATTCTTACAGTAAGGAATTTTTAAAGGTCTGCTTGTCTTCTGAGAATCACTGTTGCCTCTCCCTTATTCTGTAGCATTTTTCATTTATCTCTGTTTTTTATTGTTGTTGTTGTCGTCGTTTGTTTTTCTTTTTTTTTCCTGTTTGACCTCAAAGAAAGCAAGCCGTATCTAGGCCCAATATTTACCCAAAACAAAGTATGGGCTTGTGCTCCAATGGAGTTTGGCCCCCTTCTCCAAGTGGTTGGGTGCTAGCCAAATCCCTGTCTCAGATCTATAGGTAGATGACAGAATGATAATATATATAGTGCTCAGCTCTATTCCCAGTATATAATAATATCTATTCTAATAGCTAAAATTATTGAAACCTATGTGCCAGGCACTATTTTAGGCATTTTACATTTGTTAATTTAATCTCACAAGTGGGTATGAGTTAAATGTTGTAATTATCCTATTATTCCAGATGAGTCAGAGATGCTACAGAACTTGCCCTAGGTCACACATCTAGAAAGGGCAAGCCCAGAAAGTCTGATGCTATAGTTTAGGCTCTTAACCAGTATACTCAAATAGCATTAAATGACATCTGGGCAATAAACCAAGGCTTCTGTGAGCAAGATACAGGTAGAGAAGGCAGGATTTAGGGAGACACTATCTACATCCAGTGACTTACAAATCATTTCTAGATAGCCCACCTGAGACCTAGTCATGGGTCTCCAGTTGTCTCAGGCTGTCACTTCACGCTCTTAGAACTTGGAGTGGAGGTAGAGGGTAGAGGTAATTTTTTAGGACAAAGTCCTATAGATTCCCCGAATTGGAAAAGATGTATTCTAAACTGGGCTCACTCTGCCTAACCAGTCTCATTTTCCATGTCTCACCAGCATGAACTCTCTACTCCAGCTAGCTTTTTTCTGTGTTCTTCAAGGAATAAACTGAATAGATTACATGCCCTAGAAAAATAATAGTGAAGACAATGATGACTGAGTGTTACATATATCTTTCCTCCAAAGAGCTCACCATGCTCTCATGCCTCCCCTTTATCATTACAGTATTACTTGGAAGGGTGCAAAGTTACTAATCATTCATTTTCCAGATGGAGAAGTGAAGTACAAAGAAGGGTCACAACCTACCCAACATTAGACAGCTGGCTACTGTTGGTATGAACCTGTTTCTTAGCTTAGCTCCTTAGCATCAGGTTCTCTGAGACCTTCAGAGTGAAAACTACCTCAATTTATTAATCTCTGTTGGCTTGGACTTAATTTTCTAAAAATGCCTTTATCATTCTTTCAACAAACATTTACAGTAGTACCACAGGGGGCATCAGGGATAAAAGATGATGAACACAGCTTCCTGCTCACAACCTCAAGGCAGACCCAATCACAACTCAGGGTAGTAAGTGTAGAAATGGAGGCCCAAACACAATATGCAACACCCCCAGCCATTAGCTCACTGTAATTACCACCAATGCTGCCAAAGGCAAAAGAACAAAGAATGCTTTTACACCTTTAACTTTGGAAACGCAAAACAGTACAGATCAACATTGTGTAGGCTAACAACAAAAGGATTCATATTTTCTTTATGATGTGCTTCTTATATGCAGTAGTTCATAAAGATCTGCTTGAAAAAAAGAATTATCACCAATCATTAATAAGACAAGCCAACTGGCTGAACAGTGATTTTTTAAAATCATTAATAAAATTTATTCAGCATAGAAATATGTTCATAAGTAATTCAGTAATGCTTCATCTGTTAAATAAAAAAAATGTTGCATAGCTCATTATAAAAAACTGGATAAGAGACAAAAGAATGAGTTTTCTCTTATGAGGCATCTGCATAAAGTAGGTGAAAAAAATACTACACTAGGGGCTTAGAAACTGCACATACCCATCTACAATCCTTAGAGGATCTGGAAAAAATGGAAATTAGAAAGCAGCAAAGTCACTGTATTCTCTATTACTGAAAGACACTGTACCCCTGAGGGAAAAAAACAACATATGAAACAAGAGAGGATGTTTTGGTCCTAGAGAGGATTGGAGAGGAGGAAAGAGAGAGAATGAATTTGGCTCTGTGCTCCAAATAGATATGAAATAAGTTACTGCAGCATTGCATGGTTTCTCCATTGATGAGTCCCTCTCCTTAATATAATAAAATAATCGAACCAAAGAATTGTTTAATTACTGGGCTGGACCCTGGATATGTCACTCAGATTGATCAAACTCATCACAAATCTAACTATGGCTGGGCTTGGCCACGGAGAATTACAAGTTTCCAGTGTTTTATAATCCAGTGTTGGGTGGCAATTTCACCATCTCATGGTATTTTAAGTTAATCCACACTCTTCATTCTTCCAATCCTGCTCTCTACAATGGTTCACTTAAATACAGACTGACTCTAGTCTAAGTAGTTGTAAAGATTGTACTTCCACGGAAATGTCAATTCTCAAGGTCTGTTAGACTGAACAGCCACTCTCTAATCCCCACTATGTTGATTTAGATGGAAAAAGGAGTCCTGTGCCTTATTCTTCTAGTGGGAAAGGCAGTCATTATACAAATATAGGGTCAGCAAAGTAACTGAAGTGATCTTCTAGTTCTGTGTTTTCCAAACCTTTCTCCACGGAGCAGCTGTGTCTCATAAGATGTTAATGGTGCAGATGTCTTGAGAAGTATGTGTCTTTCATGGTCAAGTGAGTATGAAAGACTGGATTAAACAAAGTTAATATAGGACTTCTCAGAGCCCTTCATATGCTAACATGCAGAATGAATTTCCTGGAGGGGAATCTAGCATTCCAAATCATTTGATTGCAGGGATATGAGAGCCTTATCCACATGTCCTGGAAGAAGAATTCTACGGAACACAATTTGTGATTTAGCTTGCTCATGCTGGCCTTGAACTCCTGGGGTCAAGAAATCCTCCTGCCTCAGCCTCCTGAGTAGCTGGGACTCCAGGCCACTGTGCTAGGCTCTAATTTTTAAAAACATCTTAATAAATTAAGGCAAAACACTTATTGTTTAGATTGATTCTTAAAAAGTTTGATATAACTATAACCATTACAAAGTCAGTCCCTATTAAAAATATCCAGTACAAACAGGAACAATCAGGCCCTATTAAAAATATCTGGTACAGACAGGAAGAATCAGGGCCTATTAAAAATATCTGGTACAGACAAGACTGGGCCTTGGAGATACAAGTAGCTTTTCTGTACGCTAGGCTAGAAAAAGGCTGTCATGAACTGGAATCTTAGTCATTTCGCTAAAACTTTGATATATGAGAACATTTATAACTAAGGGTCTCTGAGAAGTGTAAGGCATGATTTCACTGGGTGCAGGGATAAAGCCCGGGGAACACAGCATTACACTTACTCCAATGTAATGGTAGCAACAACCAATCAACCTCCCCTAATCCTTGCTCCTCTCAACAATAAGGACGTTGTGCTTTTCTCAGTGCTTCTCTAGATAATACTGTCCAGTAAGGTAGCAGAGCACTTGAAATGTGGCTAGTCCAAACTGAGATGTGCAGAAATGTAAAACAGACATAGGATTTCCAATACTTAGTATGAGAAAAGGAATGTAAAATATCATTAATTTTCATATTGATTACATGGTGAAATAATACTTTTTATATACTGGGTTAATAAAATATATTATTAAAATTAATTTCACCCTTACTTAACTTTTAAAACTCAGCCACTAGAAAAATTTAAATTACACATGTGCCCCACATTTTCTTTCCATAGGCTGTCACTTAAGCTGGAGGGCAGTGGTGTGATTATGGCTCACGGCAGCCTCAATCTCCAAGACTCAAGTGATCCTTCTGCCTCAGCCCCTCTCCAAGTAGCTGGGACTACAGGTTCAAACCACCATGCCTGGCTAATTATTTTTTATTTTTATTTTTATTCTTTTTTCAGGGATGGGGTTTCATTATATTGCCCAGGCTGGTCTCAAACTCGTGGGCTTAAGTGATCCTCCTGCCTCAGCCTTCCGAAGTGTTGGAATTACAGGTATGAGCCACTGCACCTGGCCACCTTCTTCATTTCTAGATCCCTGGAACTTAGCTCAGAGCCTGGCTCACATCAGAGCCTCTGTAAGTCTGTGTTGAACTAATTTGATTTTCAAGGGTTGGCTGTTAAGGGCTAGACCCTCTTTCCTGTTAGAAAGTATAGTAGGCCAGGCGCAGTGGCTCACGCCTGTAATCCTAGCACTTTGGGAAGCCAACGTGAGCGTGGATCACCTGAGGTCAGGAGTTCAAGACTAGCCTAGTGAACATGGTGAAACCTCATCTCTACTAAAACTACAAAAACCTAGCCGGGTGTGGTGGTGGGCACCTGTAATCCCAGCTACTTGGGAGGCTGAGACAGGAGAATTGCTTGAACCCAGGAGGCGGAGGTTGCAGTGAGCCGAGATTGCACCATTACACTCCAGCTTGGACGACAGAGCAAGACTCTGTCTCAAAAAAAAAAAAAAAAAAAAAAAAAAATACAGTAAAGAGAAGACAACACGGGTTGTTTTGAATTATTTTGAGTTGAATCACAGTTCTAGCAAACTGCTTAATTTCTGTAAACTTCAATTTGCCCACCTAAGAAACAGGGTAAGGTAAGCATTAAATGAATAAGTAAAGCACACAGCTGACTCCTGTCACCAAATTATGGAGCAGGATAGAACTTTGCTATCTTTTTCTTTTTTGAGACAGGGTCTCATTCTGTCACCCAGGCTGGAGTACAGTGGCTCAATCTCGGCTCAATGCAACCACCACCTCCCAAGCTCAAGTGATCCTCCTAACCTCAGCCTCCCCAGTAGCTGGGACACAAGCACATACTACCATGCCTGATTAATTTTTGTACTTTTTGATAAAGATGGGTTTCACCATGTTGCCCAGGCTGGTCTCAAACTACTGGGCTCAAGCAATCTGCCCACGTCAGCCTCCCAAAGTACTGGGATTACAGGTGTGAGGCACCACACCTGGCCTGGAATTTATTTTACAAGATTTGTCTAACATTGAGACCCACTTACAGACCTAAACACAAGATTTTAAGTAAGTTGTGCCTGACAATGAGAGCCAGACTGTGTAAGAAGTAAGACAACTGAGGAAATCATCATGTTCGGAGAACTGTGCTCACAAAAACTGCAAAGATGCCTAACTGCCTTGGACATTTAGCCAGATCTGGACAGCCATATTCAATCTCTCTCTCTCTGAACACAATGTGATTGTTCCATGTAACAACGCACCAAATGCTTTACGTACTTATGCCACTACTCCCAGTGACAGCAATCTCAAAGTTTATCCATACAATAAGTGAACTGAGGCAGATGAACTGTTCCCGATGGAAATCCCATTAACAGGGGCAAACTAAAGTTTAGCCAGTCCATAAACCAGAAGTTCTCAACCTTGGGGTAGACATTGCGATTGCTGAGAAAGATTTTTAAAATCCCAGTGTCAGATCTAGATCCCAGACCAATTAAATCAGAATCTCTGAGAGTGGGCATCAGTGTTTTGTAACGCCAAAATGCAGCCACAGCTGAAATCCACCTCTGTAAACCCTTTCTCATTCCAAGATGTTCTCAAACACTTGCAAAGAGCAGGAGCTTGGCGGTCAGGGATCTAACCTGGCTCTGGCATTTCCTGGCTGTGTGATCTTAAGCAAGTTACTTACCCTCTTAAACTTCATTCTCCTCAAATGTAAAGTAGAGCTACTATTACCTTCCTCATGAGGTGCGGTAAGGATGAGGTGAATACTTACGTAGAGTGCCTGGCACACAGTGTGGACTTAAAGGGCAGTAGTTGCTACCATTATCATTATTCTCTTCACCTCAGGGGAAATGATTCCTGCATGTAAGGTTGATGTCACTTTCTCCTACGTTCACACTACATTGGCAGGGGAGATGATGCACGTAAAAGTATTTTGTAGACAGAGGCTCCTCTGAACTTAATGTGAATAAGAATCACAGGGGACCTTGTTAACATACAGTGTGATTTCCTAGGTCTAAGGTGGGGCCAAGGGAGATTCTGAATTTCTAATAAACTCCCATGAGATGAGATGCTACTGATCCATGGGCCACATTTTGAGTACCAAGACTGTAGGTGGTAAAGCTCTTTACAGAAGTAAAGTACTACTAGTATTTCCTTAACATGCTTTTGGGGAATACCACCATATTACCTATTTTTTTAAATCTTCTGTTTATGAGACTTTATAGCAAGCTTAAAATCTACAAAAGAACTGTCTAAATCAGATATCCTATATGGAAAATTCAAAGTTTAAGCGGATTCCTTTTACATTATCGTCTTCCTTTCTCTTTTTTTTTTTTTGCCATGAGTCAACATTTGACTCAATTTAATGAGCACATACCTAAATCACAAGAGTGTGGAAAACACACTTGTCTTCCCCCATTTCCCAAATTAAAGATATTTCTCCCTTTGCTCCCAAGGAAAAGCAGAAGATCATTACAGTCTCTTGGGAGCTTGGGGCTTCTTCCACCACTTTATAACAACAAACTGCCACTTTGATGCTTCAGAAACTTCCTAGTTTTATCTTCATAATGATGATGGTGTTTCTCAAAAATGTCAATACTTTTGTTTTAGCATAATAATCCTGTGAGCACCCTATCAGAATGTTAGCAACATTTTGTTTTATACATATGTATCTAGCTTTACACATAAATATGTCTTTAAGAAATTGGGCATGAAACACTTATGGGTGAATGCAGATGCAGACAGAATGTAGATGCAGAAAGATAGCTGGCTATTTAAGGTTTTCTATGAAAGATAATTTTGAAAACCAGCCTTGAAAGTCTTTTGGAAAATCCGGATATTCCTTTTGCTACCTGAGTGGACTGGATCACCTCAATTGTTGATCACTTCTATAAGGTTCCTTTCAGTCCTATGGGTTCTGTTTTCTGGGTTTTTTGTTTGTTTTTGTTTTTTACTTTACTTTTTACTCTGGCGACAACTTTATCTGTCACCAGAGAAGAGCAGACAGGATAAAAATTAGTTTAGATACTTTTTTCCCAAACTACAACATATAATTCTAAAACATATATAGCTTCTGCCTGAGGAGCCAAAAGTCATTTCTGTCAATTACTCAGAATATGCTCAATTATCCCTTTTATCAAGCCCTTTTGTCATGAGGTGATTCTGACTAACAATGGCAATAGCCAGGGTAGCCAGCAAATACTGGTGATGCCTACTATGGAAGTATGTATCTCAGTGCTAGGTGGTGGAGATGTTCAGGCAAGGACAGTGAATTTAGAAATCCAACAAGGTCTTTTTTATTTGAAAAATTTATCTATTAATTTAGTATTATGTTGAAAGGCTTGCTTCTGTTTCTAAATTAAAAACACATTTTTTTTCCTCTAGGGTACATGTTGTTGGCCAAAGATCAGTTACCTAATTAATTCTGTGAGATATAAAGATGCTGCTTGACTTGAGATGGGATGTCCTGATGAATCCATCATAAACTGAAAATATTTAAAATCAAAATGGTCATTTTGTAGACAATGATGGGCTATGAAAAACAAAATACAATATCCAAAAATCACTGGCAACACAGTTCTGTACGCTGTAGCACGTCGGTTGTTTACCATCATGATCTCACAGATGACTGGGGGCTGTGGCTCACTGCTGCTGCCCAGCATCTCAAGAGCATATCACACCACTTATCACTAGCCTGGGGAAAAAAAAATCAAAATTTGAAGAATGGTTTCTACTGAATGTATCACTTTTGAACCACTGTAAAGTTGAAAAATCTCAGTCAAGTCATCCTAAGTCGGGGACTGTCTATATATGTACTTACTCTGTGACCTTGGGTATATTATTTACCCTGTCAAAGTATCAGTTTATTCATCTGTAAAATGGTGGTAATACCTATTAAAAAGCGTTGTTTTAAGGATTAAGTAATATCCAGATTCAGGGTTTAGCACAGCTCCTGGAATGGAATCAGGCTCAAGAAATGGCTAATGTTATAATTTTTCTTATTAATATATAGCCTGAATCTTCAATTGTTTTAATGATTATTTTCTTCTGCCCTTGAACTAATTCCTAAAACAGCACTGGAGAGGACACCATTCATTACTCAAAAGATTCAAAAAATTCAATTTCAGAAATTTAAGGCCATTATGCCAAGTAAGCCACAGGCAGACCATTAGTGTTGTGATACCTTGTTGAGCACAATTTCCAACAGTTATACTCTAAGAAAAAAGAAAAATGCTCAGCTATCTGCAATAAAAAGAGACACAAGGAAGGAATGAGAAGATATAAGACAATCAACTGCAAAAATTGAGATCTTGGAGTCCAATATGTGAATTGCTACAGATACATATCCTTGAAGGTATCCTGTTGGAGGCCCTCATGCATTATCAGATTTCTAGCTTCATAAAGTCACACATTTTAATAAGACAAATCTTTTGATATGGAATGACTGAAGAGAGAGACACATTTATTACCAGTCATCCAGCAGTCTCAATATACTTCAATTAGCACAATTCTCAGCCTGGTAACTTCAACAGGACCCTGACTGTTATACAGCAATATACTAACAGCCAGGATAAACGTGTTCTCTTCTTGGCTCAGTCATAAATCTGTTGTGTGATCTCATGTTAGTCAAAAAGCCTCCCAAAACATTACTTTTTTCATCAGTAAAGTAAGAGTTAGACTGAATATTTTTCAAAAAAGCCTTTCCCGTTCCAACATTCCATGGTTCTAAGATTCTTTTAACTCTAGCTTATACTAATGTTCTGATTTTCTAACACGATTCTGAAAATATTGTACCCCCTAAGAGCTTTATTCAGATCATTGGTTAACTGTACTAAAGGGCAGAGGCTACCTCAAATCCTTCAACAAATACAACTGTACCGTAACAAGTAGTGTAGTGAAACCACTTACACAGCAGGTGCTAAAATAACATTATTTCCTTCAATGTCATTTTGTTGATGAGAAAAAAATAATTGGTTGCTTCAAACATCGTTTCTCTAAAAGTCACCGTTTCCAAGAACCCTATAGACAATGTTAAATAAGGACTTACTATATATATGATAATATAAATATACGAGACATTTGTAATGGCCGGGCATGGTGGCTCACACCTGTAATCCCAACACTTTGGGAGGCCGAGGTGGGCAGATTACTTGAGGTCAGGAGTTTGAGACCAGCCTGGCCAACATGGTGAAACCCCATCTCTACAAAAAAATACCAAAATTAGCCAGGTGTGATGGTGCATGCCTGTAATCCCAGCTACTCAGGAGGCTGAGGCAGGAGAATCGCTTGAACCCAGAAGTTGGAGGCTGCAGTGAGGTGAGATCGTGCCATTGCACTCCAGCCTGGGTGACAGAGTGAATGTGACTCCATCTCAAAAATAAATAAATTACATATATATATGAGAGACATTTGTAATGTCCTTCCCTGGTTTTGGTATCAGGGTACTATTTGCTTCATAGAATGAGTTGGAAAGTATCCCCTCCTCTTCAATTTCCTAGAAGAGATTGCAGAACTGGTGTTAATTCCTCTTTAAATGTTTGATAGAATTCTCCAGTGAAACCATCTAGGCCTGAAGATTTTTTGGGGAGGATCTTAATTATCAATTCAATTTTCTTATTAATTACAGCATTATTCAAATCATTACTCTTAAAGGAATTGGTCTGTATTATTTCAGTTGTCAAATTTATGTCTGTAGCGTTGCTTACACAATTTCCTTATTTCCCTTTTAATATTTGCAGGCGCTACCATGATATTCTCTGTTTTTTCCCAATATTAGTAATTTGTGTTTTTTTTTCTCTATTTTTCTATTGGTTTTGCCACAAGTCTCAATTTTATCGATCTTTTCAAAGAATCAGCTCTTAGTTTTTTATTGCTTTTCTCTATTTTTCTGTTTCTCTGTTGTTTTATTGTTTTCAGTTTCATTGATTTCTGCTCTTTTATTATGTGCTCTCTTCTGGTTGCTCTTTCTTTATTATTTTGCGCTCTTCTATTTCTAGTTTCTGCAGGTGGAAACTTAGATCGTTGGTTTGTGATTTTCCCTGTTTTCTAAAGAGCATTTAGTGCTAGAAAGTTGCCTTTCAGCACTGCTTTAGTTGAGTTCCACAAATTTTGATATGCTGTATATTTTTTCATTTCCCTTGAGACTTTCTCTGTGACTCAAGGATTATTTAAAAGCGTGTTGTTTAATTTTCAAGTGTTTGGAGATTTTCCAGACTTCTTTCTGTTAATTCATTTCTGGTTTGGTTGCATTACGGTCAGAGAACATCCTCATTATGATTTCAATTATTTTAAATTTGTTGAGGTTGTTTTATGGCCCAGAATACAGTCTATCTCAATAAATGTTCTGTGAGTGCTTGAAAAGAATGTGTATTCTGCTATTGTTGGGTGAACTGTTCAATAAACGTCAGTTAAATCCTTTTGTGTAGTTGAGAGCTTTTACATGTTAGTGATAGGAAAGTCTACTGTATTTACCCATATTTTTGCTCTTACCATGTTCTTCCTCCCTTTTTGATACTCCAAAATTCCTTCTATCATTTCCTTTCTGTTAAGAGCATTTCTCTTAGCCATTGTTTTAGAGCAGGTCTGCTGGTGACAAATTATTTAATTTTCCGTTAACTCAGAATGTCTTGATTTCAATTTTTGCTGAATATTGAATTCTGGGTTGATACAGTTCTCTTCTTCTGGCACCTGAAAAACATTCTGCCACTTCTCCTGGCCTCTATGATTTCTGATAAGAATTGTTCTATCATTCTAACTGTTTTTCCTCTATGGGTTTGTCTCTGGTTATCTGCCATTACTTTTCTTAAGTTTGACTCCAATGTGTCTTAGTGTTGACTTCTTTGGGTTTATCCTATTGGAGTTCATACAACTTCATGAATCTATAGGTTTATGTTTTTGCCAATTGTGGAAAATTTTCAGCTACTATTTCTCTAAATAACTTCTTAGTCTCATCTCCTTTCTTCTCTTTCTGGGACTCAAATAACATAAACATAAACGTTGGATCGTTTATAGTTCCACATGTCCCTAAGGCTCTGTTCATTTTTTTTTCAGTCTATTTCCTTTCTGTTGCTCAGATTGGGTAATTTCTATTGTTCTGTCTTCAAGTTCACTGATTCTTTCCTTCGACCTGTTTATTCTGCTACTGATACCATCTGTTAAGCTTTTTATTTCAGTGATTGTATTTTTTTTAGTTCTAAACTTTCCATCTGGTTCTTCTTTATATCTTTTACATCTTTGCTGGGACTATATTTCTGTGTGGAAGTTGTCAATTTTTTCCATTTGTTTCAAGCTTATTCAAAATTGCTCACTGACGCATTTTTATAATGTTTACTTTAAAATCTTTGTCAGATCTTTTGAGCATCGGTATCATCTCAATGTCAGTATCCATTGGTTGCCTTTTCTCATTAAATCTAAGATCTTCCTGGTTCTTGGTATGATGAGTGATTTTCTATTGAAACCTAGGTATTTTTGACATTATGCTATAAGATTTTAGATCTTATTTGAATGTTGTGTTTTATCAGGTCTCCTCTGACACCACTCTGGTAAATGAAGTGAGGTAGGGGCGGGGGACTGCCATCTTGTTACTACCTTGGTGTGAAAGTCAGATTCTCTACTTGGCCTCTGTTGAGGGAACTCAACACCAGCAAGCTCACCACTACGTCATTCTCTGGGTTCTCTTTTATGGGTTAAGAAAATGCTTATTTATATTATAATAGGATTCTTTACAAAATATGCACAATAACTTATTAAATCCATTAATGAATTAAATTTCAAAAATTTTACCCTCTAAATGACTAACACATAGCTTTTAATAGACAGAGTTGTTGAGGAGTAAAACCCCAGGGCTAGGAGGAGTTTTAGAAGGCAAGTAAAGGAGAAATCCCAGGAAGGCTGCGCGGCAGACAGGAGAGGGAGTTCAAATAAGTCAAGTAAAAGGACAAGTCAACTGATTTGACATTTAGAAGATCAATGATGACTTTAGCAAAATAAATTTAGAAGAATAGTGGTAGGGGGAAAAGCCAGATTTCAGGCAGTTGAGAAGTAAATAAAAGTTGAGGAAGTAGAACTTTGTAAAAGAGTACCTAAGAGAAGTCAAGTTGGAAAGTGAAGGGGAGAAAATATAGGGAATTCATATCTGATGTTTTCTCTTACCACTGTAATTGTTATTATATTAGTGTCATTTCAAAAGAAAGATCAATAAATCTTAGAAACAGGATATATGAAATTAATACAAAAAATCCAAAATTAATTACTCTTATATCTTCCTAAGACTGATTTGAATGTACATACTATAAAGCAGTGCTCCTCAAACTACATCGATAAAGGGTCAGTTCTGGGGTTTTTTGTTTTTCACAATCCATTGCAGAATAATACTATTGTAAAATACAGTAAAATATCATCGCAATGACCAGTTGCTGTAAAAGTTTCAAAATGCTGTCTATTTTTTGATAAAATATAATAAAATTTCAAAGCAATGACTAGTTGCTATTAAAGTTTCAAAATGTTTACCTTTTATTTTTTGGTATGATGTCTCCTTCTGTTGCCCAGGCTAAAGTTCAGTGGTGTGATCAATAGCTCACTCTAGCCTGGAACTCCCAGACTCAAGCAATCCTCCCACCTCAGCCTCTCAAGTAGCTGAAACTACAGGCATGCGCCACCACACTCAGCTAATTTTAAAAATTTTTCTGTAGAGGTGAGGTCTCATTATGTTGCGTAGGCTGGTCTCAAACTCCTGGCCTCAATCGATCCTCCTGCCTCAGCCTCCCAAAGTGCTGGGATTATAGCTGTGAGCCATAGCACCCATTGATTCTGCACTTATCTCCTCATGGACAGGTAATATGTAGTTCATGAATTGGCACTGGCCTACACTTGGAGCAGTCCTCTTCTCTAAAGCTGAACTCAGGTTGCTCAGATTCAAAACCAGATTCAAAACTCAGGTTGCTTAAATTCAAAACCTAACTTATCAAATGAACTCTAGATGTCCAGGGAAATGTCTAACATGAGAGCATTCCACTTCTGTGTCCCTGCCTGGATTAGTCAGGGAAGGAGAGGTTATGGTGTCACAAAGAATGCTCCAGTCTCGAAGGTTTACATGTTTAATTCTTGTTCACTTTGCATGCCCAAGGTGATTCAATACAAGGCTCTGTTCTGTATACCCATTACTTTAGTGGCCATGGCAGGTACACAGAGACTGGAGAACTGTACACACGCTTTCCATGGCCTCGCGTTTTATTGGCCAGAAGTAGTAATATGTCCTTGCCGAGGAAGCTGGAAAACTAGGGCATACTGCTTAAATCATAAGCAACACAGAGGATGGACTGCTGAGGTTCTACTGGAAAACAAGTATAAAACTACTTTTCTCCTCACCCCTCCAGGGCGCTGAATTAAGGAGCATGGAAAGATACAAGTGACTCTTACTTAACTAGTATTCTATTGGCTATTATTGGCCTTTAGCTTCAAACTGACTGGCCACTAGCATCCAAATGCCAGCTGCATTTGCTGGAGTCTTGTATAAGTCCTTTGGAGCCCCTACGGAAAGACCTACCCATGGCACAACTCCCTGATGTGAGAACTCTCATATCCCACTTGCAGAGTTACATTCCACAGTCTCACGCTGCAGAGGCTTCCTCATCCTGAGGCAGTGCTCTTGAGAAGTGTCCTAGGGAGTTGTCTCAAGCTAACTTCTATACTGATTCACAGGAAATTCATGCATCCACCACTGGCCAAAGAGTGCCAGTTCTCTTTACTGATCCCTCTCTCTCTCTCTGCTTTTCCTCTCTCCCTTCTCAGAAGGGTACAGGCAGCAGATCAGCAAGTTAACTACATAATCACATCTCTCTGTAGAACGTGACTACCATTCCTGCAAGAATCTTAAACACTGTGAGTAGTTCTCTTAGAGGACCCTCTTGGTTTGGAGGGAGAATATCCCATTCTGTTCTCCACAGGAGCTTGAGCGTCCTTACAACATGGTGGATGAATTCTGCCTGCATGAATGAATAATCCATGAGGAAGAGTGCCAAGCAGAAGCTGTGTCCTTGTTATGACCTTGCCTCAGAAGTCATATGGTATCACTTCTGCTGCCTTCTACTGGTTAGAAGATAGTCACTACGGGCCAGGCACGGTGGCTCACACCTGTAATCCCAGGACTTTGGGAGGCCGAGGTGGGCAGATCACCTGAGCTCAGGAGTTCGAGACTAGCCTAGCCAAAATGGGGAAATCCTGTCTCTACTAAAAATACAAAAATTAGCCGGGTGTGGTGGTGGGCACCTGTAATCCCAGCTACTCAGGAGGCTGAGGCAGGGGGAGCACTTGAGCCCGGGAGGCAGAGGTTGCAGTGAGCCGAGATCACACCATTGCACTCCAGCCTGGGTGACAAAAGAGAAACTCCATTAAAAAAAAAAAAAAAGAATATAGCCACTATGTCTGGCCCACATTCAAGGAAAAGAGGAATTAGGCTCTACTTTTTGAAGGGAGAAGTGTCAAGGAATTTGTGGACATATTTTAAAACCATCATGCTCCTTAAACACTTTCTAACAAGTTTAATTCATTCTGTGGAATGAACTACAGTATCAATCAGCCAGAGTCTGAAGAAAACAAATGTCTGACACAGAAATCATTATAATTTTGAGATACTGTCGAAAGCTGTTAGAACTCTTTGTTTTTATGAATGCTTAATAATGGGTAAAAGGATGCACTGCTAGACTTTTGGGAAATGAGACCCAAAAATTTTCAAATGCTCCAATAAATCTCTTTCTGTCACATATTTTAAAAAACACTGAGCAAATGTTTACAAGTATTTGCACAAGGGAAGCTTTAATGACTAATAAAATAAGAGTTAAAAGTGTAATATTCCATATCTTTTCTTCTACCCAGTATCACCATCAAGATGCCTATTCTGGCAGAAGCCCGTTCCTCCATCTGCATAGATGATCAGAACAGAAAACAATCCAGGAATATGTCGCTGTTCAGAATTGTAAGTATACTGATTTGGTCAATACAGCCCTGGCTTTAATAGTTTGGAAAAATCCTGAGGCTTATCAAGGCCAAACAACTTGTCCATAGAAAACCCCACAGGCAGTACATTAGAGACCCTGTGCCCCTCCGGCTCCACAGCCAGAGTCCTTTATCACTAGGCGTCGTTTCCTCTCCAAAACACCAAACATTAACTCAATGTGCAGGAAAGATCTGAGGTAGCTTCTATTCCATTAAAAGGAAATCAATATTGTTGAACTGAACTCAGATACGAACAAAGAATAGAGGATAGCTCAAGTGAATAGAGAATAACAATGACCACTAGTTCTCAAAATACAGATACTTAAAAAGACAAATACAAGCATGAATCACGAGGCTCCAAATTTTCCTGTGTGTTAACTATTAGGATTGTATCTTCATTTCTGAGGTGGGGGGATTTTTATCCTGATTTTGGGGGTTGGGGGGAGATGGGGCGGAGTTGAAGCGATTGAAGGAGATGGAGTATAAACATGTTACCAAAACAAATACATTTAATGATGCCTTCTGTAGATCATACATTGTGCTTGAGGACACAACCCACAGTCTTGAATGGCCTAGTACCAGGCCTTTAGAAGAAATTCACAGCCTAGATGTGAGGAGAGGCATGTAGGGAAATAAGAACAATGCATTATAATACAGGAAACAACAGAAAACAAAACACAGTTTATAAGAAAGTAGCAACTGCTTCCAGGACCCGGTGAGCTCCATTTCTGTGGTACATTCATGAATTAAGATGACACTGGTAAGCAGGATAAACACACAGTAACAAGGATAGGATGGCCTTAATCACTGTTCTTATTATTATGCTTAAGGGCATTTTAATCAGGACTGCTTTTAGGAACCATGAGCGCTAGGATGAGTATTTAAAAAATATCAAACTGTCAAAATTTAAGGGGCTTTCCATTGCAGTAGGGAAAATAAGGAGAGTAAACCTGATACCAGGAAGGAAAATACTGCAAGGAAGGAAACACTTTTGCCCCAGCATTAGAAACATCAGGCTTCTACAGTACTTGGTCACAAACCAGCTGTGATTTAAATCCCTTAGCTTCTCTGAGCTGAAGTTCCATTTTTTTTCTAAACATTAAGGGGACTGGATTATACAATCCCCACAGTCCCTCTCTAGCTCCAAAATTTATAATCCTAATGATGTTCCAAGGAAAATCTCTTTCCCCTCTGAAGTGCCATCTCTCTCTGCACAGCTCCCTTTGGCTTCAGGGCCTGAGTCAAATCTCCTCTCTATAGGCTGAATTCATACACATGACTGCGTTCACAACACCAACTACAGTCCCCCACATGATTTCTGTAGAAAGATCTGCCACATGTCAGCAGCTCCCATGATAAGGAGGGTTGTCTTTCCCAGCAAGGTGGCCAAGGTAAAACACTTGCTTATGGGCTCAGGTCTGGGTGTAGTCCTGGCTGCCTGGGTGATCTTGGATATGTAACTTCCTCAACCATAAGGTTGAGAGGGTCTGCTCTGACTCTCTGCAGGGTTGTTGTGAGGACAAACTGAAGTGATTCATAAAGCACTGTACAAATTCAGAGTATCACAGTGATGACTGAACACACTGGATTCAGGAAATCCTTCAGCTGGAAGTCTTGCTAGGACAGAGGTACATGCTGTATTCCTCCCTGAGAGGAAACCTGATGTAAAACAGACTCAGCTTCAAGGCTGATGTGCCTCTGAATCTCCCCTTAGAGCAGCTAACGGCTCTAGAACTAATAAGGTCCCAGTGGAGTTTTTCTTTAAAGAAGCTTTTAATGTTACCAGGAACTGACAGTAACGCTGTCCACATCAATCCCACTCAGACCCCAGCCTCTGGAACACATGACCTTAGAAACTCTGACTGCAGAACTTTTCTGTCACTTTCCACTTAGGTCAACATTCTTGCCACCCACTGTCCCATGTCAAGTTCTAAGAAGTTAAGATCTGTACCTGTTAAAATTCACTTCTAGACTTCCAAAAAAGACTTTCATGGAACTGTAGGCATTTCACACAGTTAAGCTATCCATGGACCTGGACTTCCCAGAAATGGCCAACTTCATGTAATCTTCTTATCCATAAAGGCAAAGATTAATTAAATGTGTAACTAAACATAATTAATTTTTAGAACTCTCTTACATATTTATTTAAATAAACCCATAAATCAGAAATGAGGGGTTTTTTTTCCCCTCAGTCTGATCTTCTTGAGACTTGATTTTTTTACTTGGAAAATAGTTACTGTAAATATTATAAACTCTGGTTAACCAGCATGCTCAGAGAATATAAAGTTTTAGTAACCTTTTAAATGCAAAAGAAGAGGAGGAGGAGGACAAGGAGGAAAAGAAAGAGGCGGCGGAAGAGTGATAACAATAAATATCAAATATATAAATGCAAGCAGGTTTTATTAATTGTACTTTTAACAGATGATGAAACACATTCAGAGAGACCCAACAGCAAGTAAATTACAATGCCAGAATCAGAACCCAAATTTGGCTCACTCTGAAGTGCTCAGTCTCTGCTTCATTCAGGTCTCTGCTCAAACACTACTTCCTTACACAGGCCTTCCTTGACCACACAACTGAAAATGTCCCAGCTGTCAGCCTGGCTCCCTCCTTACCTGCCATCAACTTGCTGCCCTTTTCAGTCCCCTTACCTGCCGTTAGTTTCCTTCATAGTACTTAGCTGTACGTTTGTTTAAAAACATGTCTCCTGTTTGACAGAATGCAAGTTAAGCAGGGATTTTAAATTATTCACTGCTTATCTCTAATGCCTAGAACAGCATCTGAGACATAATTGGCACTAAATGAACAAATGAATAAAAGACCCTAAAATGCATGCATTTTTCATTATGTCTCACTGAAAGGGAATAGTAAGAAAGCAGATATATATCTACACTGCATTATGTCATAATTCTTTCATGATCTGGGTGGTATGATTATAGAGTAAAGGTTCAAATTGATTGTGGAGATCACTCAATAATATTTTTACTAAGGGAAAAGGGTAGCTGTCTCCTAGAAACTGAAGGAAACCTTTACAACTGTAGCAGTGTGCTCTTTTTCACACTAACAATCTCTCCTTCCTATCAACTCTGATATAAAAATACACAGGACTCTTTTCATGACAAGTCCAAGAATTTGGTTAGGTTATTTTTGCCATATAAAGGACAATTTAATACCAAAACAAACCTCCCAAATGAAACAGTTAATTCCACAACCACGAAACCTCTTCTGACTCACCAAGAAAAGCGACATCAACACAGAGGCAAGGGATTCATTTATTACACCAAAAGAGTCTGTTTAGTACTTCGTAAGTAACTATAATTTTTGGTCATTTAAATAATTTTGCATTTAATGTAGGCTCTACTTCCAGATTTTTCTGAAATTGATGGAAGACATACTAATAAAAATGCATTTCAAGAAAAAGGAATTAAACAGATTATGAACATCTCATTTCATCTGGGTTTATGTGAGACCTAACATTCATTATTCTTACCAGACATTCTCCCTGGGTAGGTAAAACTTTTTTAAAAAGTTATGCCTCCAAAGTACATCTTGAAGGCAGACATCTGCTTTATTCAGGCAAAGTAAGTACCCAATAAGTGTTGGCTCACCAGATCATGTCTATCTTTCACATAGCAAATATTCCGAGTTCTAAGTCACAAATCTAATACTCAACAATTCCGCCTAGAACAGAAGAGTAACCATGTCTATGGGAGAGGGAAGGGTTGGGAAGAGATCTGTTCTTCTTCCTGATATCCATGAGCAGAATACTGTTGCACAGATCTATTTTGTGTTTTCATAATTACCCAAATTCTCTTCTTTTGTCAGAATTCATTCTCGGGAACCGCTTGAGCAATATAGCAATCGTGCTCTGAAATGACTCGTAAACCACAAACACAAATATTTAGGCCAAGAATGTGGAATCCATTGCTGTCACATTCCATTATTTCTGGTGGAGCAATTCACTAACATTTTGGAATCTAGATCATAAATTATGCAGAGCCTCAGCAAAAGAGCTGAGGACACAAACTGCTGTAATAAAACTCCTGTTACTGGAGCCATAAAAACAGAACAAAGGAAAGGCAAAGAAGAAAAATCATGGTTGGACTTCTCTGACATGCCTTGTCCACCATTGTTAATGGTTTCAAAAAACGATAATGTAACATTTGGAAAACCATCAGGCAAGCCAAAAATGATACAATAGGCATACTGTCATTCATAAACATCACCACCACCATGAGAGTCCCCACAATAAAATTAGCTTTTTGAAGAATGCCTGAATGTTGACATAAATTAAAGTGCCTAAATGTACATACAACCAAGCCATCTGTACATTTTTCATGACTCTCAAGGGGTGTGAAATGTCCTTCAACAACAGCACTTGGATAGTGGTCGCATTTTCTGTTGGGACGTATCATAAATGTCAGAGGGAGAAAGAGATCTGTGTTACATGTGAACTGAAGCAAGTCACTTTCCCTCTCTGTGGAAACTGATTTAATGGCAGAGCTGGGACTAAAACCCACATCTCTTGACTCCCAAGATAAAAATGACTTTTATTTTGCAGTATGATGCCTCCAGCATGGTAGGGGCTCAAAAATTACTTTGTGAATGGAAGAATGGCAGAATAAATGGATAGGTGAGTAAATGAATAAATGGACAAATGAATAAAGAAGTAACAGAACCATTCCCTGTGGTTTGATGCTCATAGTCAGAAAAGGTCAAAAAGGGACATATCATTGAAATACTTAGAAATAAAACAGAGAACTGAAAAGCCAGATGGTCCATGCTTAGCAACCATTCCAAAAAGCCATTGCTAACTCCAAGAACTCTTTCTTTTCAATTATAACATTGTGTTGGAGAGCACTGGTATATCTATCTCAAGAGAAATAATGAATGTGAGAACAAAAATGGGTGAACATGTTTCTTAAATAAGACTGCTATAATTTGACACCCATTTAGTATGACTCCCTTTTTCAAGATTTACTGTAAATGAGGGAGAATAGAGAAGGTGAGGGAGGGGCCAAGGACAAAGATGGACTAAAAGTCAGGCATTCACTTTATGAGCACAGCACTGCTTGTGCAATTTTTACAAACATATTTAGAAGAAAACAAAATGCTTTTCGAGATCACACAGAAGGTCTAAAATGTTAAAACAGGGAAAAAGGGCTCAGCAAAAGTTAAAACCATATAAGGGAAGAAAGTTATTTTTTCACCAGCAAAGGAAAAAACTTTTCTTCTAGTGAATCTTACAGCACAAAAGACACTGGCCTCAATCATCTGTTTAAGTCAGGAATCTTCAAATTTTTTTAAGAAGAGAAACTACTTAAAAATTTCCCAGAGCCTTGACACTACTCAGAGAAGGAGGGAAAGAGAGTAAAGAAAAAGATGGAAAAGAGCCTAGTGGTCCCAGTGGTACCCCCAAGGCAGGAGGAAGTTTCAGTCCAATACCAGCCACTATTTCCTATACTGTGCCAGGCACCATGCAAAATGCTTCACATACATCAACTCATTTAATCCTCACAAGAGCCACACCCTTCATTGCTATCCTATAGATTCTATTCTTAATTCTATTTTACATCTTACATAACCTTCCCCAGGCCACACAGCTCATAAATGGCAGAGCTACAATTCAAACCAGGGCCAGTCTAATACCAAGGCTCAGGTTTTTCTGTCTCCTGGCTGCCACAGACTCCTGAGAGAATCTCAGGAAGCCAACCGTGGCTTTACCAGGCTTAATAGTAGAAGATGGTCTGGAAATCTATCAGGTATACCTTCAAGTTCTTTCAAAACTATAATTGGAGATATGAGTTTCAGAAATCTGGGTTTACCATTACAAAATAACTGGCAGTTTTCCTTCTTTGGTAAAAGTGTTCTGGAAAGCCAAAATTGCTGTGCTATGGTCATTCCTTAGCCAAGTCTGCATTTTAACATCCAACTAATTGATGTGAGTGGAGACATCTGTAAGCTTATTTTTAAAAACACAAATCTCTCTATATGTAATAACAGCAGTACCATTTACTGAGTGCTTGCTATGTGCTAAGCACTACTCATCAATTTACGAAGCATCAAAGATTAACAAGCTGAGAGTTAAGCACTAGGAATACAAATGCATCAAATGGGGACCCCATAGCATAGCCTCTCTGGAGGCTTACAACCTTAATGGGGAGACAGACAAGCAAGGTGATCACTGCAGGGAAATATGCAAAGGGTGCGCCTCACCATCTGGGCACAAAGCACTGCAAGGTGCAGAAAAGCACTGGTTTGGATTTGAAAAAGCTTCTTAGAGGAAGGGGTGTTTCCTCACAACAATCCTATGAAGTTGGACGGAACCTGATGGTCAGAAAGGTTAAGTAATGCAAAGGTACACAGCTATGAAATAAGTTGAGCCCAAGGTCACCTCACTTTAAAACCACACTTTCCAACACTTCCTGTAGCATCACAGAAAAATAATCTCCTTAAAGCTCTTGCCACATGATTACCTTTACCTCACAGGGGAAAAAACAAAACAAAAAACCACACTAACTTCTAGGTACCCCATAGAGTCATATTGATACGGCTTTAGTCATTAAAGCGTTTTCACATTCACACTTTCATTTGAGTCTAATAATCTTGTGAGAAGCAAATACATTATTATTGTTCCCCTTTTTTACACATCACAAAACTGAGGCCCAGGAAAGTAACATAACTTGTTCAGGGTCATGCAAAAGGTAAGAACTCACGTTAGACCCCTTCAATGTCTAACTCCTAGTTCAGCCATCTTGGCACCACTAAACATTAGATATACCACCTACTTGAGTCTCTCCTTGTTGGTACCTACAACTGATTGCCTTACTCCGAGATCAATGAACGGTGGGGGCAGAGTTAGCATCCGGGGTGGGTTTCTCCTGGTCCAGATTTGATTTGGATTGTTTTACGGATCTCTTTCATTTGAAATGTCTCATCAGAAAAAATGTCAGCCAGTCATAATGGAGAGTTTTTCAGCAAGAGATGAAGACATCAAATAACAACATGTACTGCTAGCCCCTGATAACCACCTGCAACTTTCAAGGGATCAGAATATTGTAAAGGATAAGAAATGTTATGTATTTCAGTAGCATTTTCGCCTTTCTTTTAGCACCTGGTTTTGTGTTAACAAATGATATACTCTTTCCACATATGATACAAACAACGATGATAATAATGATTACAACAGTTTGGGGTGTTTATTATGTGTCAGATATTGTTCTAAGGGCTTTATATGTATTAACTTGTTCAATCCTCACAGCCACCTCATGAGATGGGTGCTATAATTGTCCTTATTTGGGAAGGATGAAGAAACTGAGGCAGAAATCAGCTAAGCATCTTGTCCAGGCTCTGGAAGCCAGTAAGTGGCATAGTTGGGATCTAAAGCCAGGCCATCTGACTCAAAGCTCACGTTCTTCACAGAATGCTACATGTAGGAGGATTCTATATCCCAGTGGTGTGTGGGACTGTCCCAGTGATAAATAAGGTCACCCTAGCTATAACAACACTGTAAAAGCCCCTAACACTGGCTTGAAGGCAAAACATTTGTATACAGGGCTTCTTGGTAATCAAAATGGAGAGAAATCAGTACTGAAATCCAGTGGTTTCTCTGCTACAAGAAGAAGGGAAAGGAACAGTCCAATAAGGATGCTTATGCAGAATACCACAGTCACAGGGGATAATGATCATGAAAATATTTAGTAAAGGATTTAGCACACAGGTGCTTCTTATTCCCTCTGTCACATGCACAGTTGTGTGAGTTCTTCACTGATGAACTGACACAAAGAGGATGTCTTTCTCCATCAGGCATTTAAGAAGTACCAGGAGTTGTCAAGGCAGACATGCCAGCTCGCTGGATGGTGCCATGAACTGGAGAATGCCATCTGTTTTATCAAGGTTGACAATCTGAAATTCCTGGTTAAACTCCAGATCTCCTTGTTGTGAAGGGCTTGATAACTTTTAGTCCATTACCTTCTGTTTACTGAGTCACAGAGCATATTATATCTCCCTCTAGAGCACTCCAACAGCTGGGCCATGTTATAAGCTGTCTTTGTCTTATTTGGGATTAGATAATGGATTGGTGGAACCTTCCATTTGAATCAGGGAAGCACAATTACAGAATAACTGTTGTTTCAAATAAGTGGCCAGCTCTGACAATCTGGCTCAAGAACACAAATCCATTACTTTTTTGTTTTGTTTTGTTTTTTGCCACTGGGGCTGTTCTGATGAGGGCTTGCTTTACAGGCATGTTGGGCACATAACAACAAAGCATTTACTTCACTTTTTAATTGCTCTTGGAAACATTTTAAATGGCACCAGTGCAATTTTTACTAGAAAATGAAAGCATTCACTTCCCAGAGTAACTTAACTCTTCAGTAGGATGGCATAAAGGACCACTTTCAGAAATCTGTTGAAAACTGAAAGCCTGTATTCAGGAGCTAACAAAGCTATTTGAAAGTCAAGTTGAGAACAGGCTTAGTCAGCAATATGAACCAAGAGTTGCATTCCAGCTTTCATCTAATTCAACAAATGTATTTTCTGCTGTGTCAGAGACAGCCTTAAGAAGAATTTCTGGAACAACATGCAGAAATTGATTCTCAGTAAAAAAAGCTACTTTTTGAAGTTACCATGAAATTACTAATTATGCTCAAAAGTCTTAAACACTTGAATCTCTTGTGTATTTCATGCTGAAAAAGAGGGGAGACTTCAGGTGGCAGTGTATGAGCAGCCACGTGTCCACCTCGCATTAGGTCTGTATGTGTGTTTACGTATAGCCGTTATGAAATAGGGATGAGTGAATGAGGATGAAAAGAAGCTGTGGGTAAAGAGAAATGCTCAATTTCCAGTTATAATGTCACATTGTCCTACTCACTTAGAAATGCTAGAGCTTTATCTCTTTTCTCAATAATTTTAGCCATTTTCTTTAGAGAGGTGGTGTAACATAAAGAACACAGACTTTTGATTCCAACAGCTCTGGGCTCACACCCCAGCTCTGCCACACACTTACTATGAGATCTTTGACCAGTTAACCTCTCTGTTCTTTGGGTTTTTGATTTCTAAACAGGAATAATAAGCCCTATCTTTCTGAATTATTAAATTAAATAATGAATCACTGCATAAGAAGCTACACCAAGTATAGTGTTCACACACTGGAGGCATTCAATAAGTGTCATTCCTTTATTATTATTATTGTGACTTCTAAGCTACTTCAAAGGTGTGTTGGAGAGATCACAAAGGCCTTTTCATATATTCTCAATGGAAGCTGTTATTTGAATATCTAGAAAAGTGGAACTGCATTAGTTTCCTAAGACTAGATGTTAAATACAGAGGAGAATAGACTATTAAGTTCATGTACTTAAAAGAAGAAACAGTGTGATATCCTAGTGATTTTCTTGTCCAAAAGTCATAAATATTAGGGTTCTTCAAACCTGCACAAAGGACCTCATTTTAGTCATGCTTTGTAAACTTCTTGGATGAAGATCCAAAAAGTTAATGTATTATTTAGTTAGCCTGCTAATCAGACTCTCATTTAGCTATAGGGCAAAGAACCATGTAAAGGAGGGAGAAAAATCTGCTCAATTCAGTCTTCCTACTAACTGTAAGGAGTAAAATTAAAATGATATCATAAAACCTAATCACTGCCTGATAGTTTAACTATTTCTCAAGTTCATTATATTTCTGGTTCACGTAAAAGGCTTTAAGAATGAAGCTCTAGGTCGGGTGCAGTGGCTCACGCCTGTAATCCCAGCACTTTGGGAGGCCAAGGCGGGCGGATCACAAGGTCAGGAGATCGAGACCATCCTGCCTAACACCGTGAAACCCCATCTCTACTAAAAATACAAAGAATTAACCAGGTGTGGTGGTGGGCACCTGCAGTCCCACCATAGTGCAGTCACTATGTGATATATGTGAAATCCAAAAACTTGTTAAACTTGTTAAAAACTTAAGACATGAACATACACATTAGCCTAGGCCAACGCAGGGTCAGAATCATCAATATCATTGGCTTCCACCTCCATATTTTGTCCCACCAGATGGTCTTCAGGGGCAATAACACCCATGGAGCTATCATCTCCTATGATAACAACAGAAGCAGACAATAGAATGTTGGTTACTAGAGGCTGGCAGTGGGAGGTGGGGAATGCAGAGAAGGGAGATGTTCATCAAAGGGTACAAATTTCCAGTTAGACAAAAGGAATAAATTTTAGTGATCTGTTGCACCGCATGGTGACTGTAGTTAATAATGTATATTTCAAAATTGCTAAAAGGGTAGATTTTAAATGTTCTCACCAGCAAAAAAATGGTAAGTAGGTGAGCTGATGAATATGTTAATTAGTTTGATTTAATCTTTCTGCAAGGTATACATATATCAAATATCACATTGTATCATATAAATATATATACTTTGTCAATTAAGTTAAAAAGGAAAAAGAAAAAAGAAAGGCATACTATTACAATCCTACTCTGTCCCAGAGTGCAATGTGTTTTTAAAAAGAAGTCTTTAAATAGAGTATAAAATATTGTCAGGAAGGTATAAAATCATAAGCATAGAGCTCAACAAATTTTCATAAAGTTGAGGACAGCTATGTAACCCAACCACTCAGATCAAGAAGCAGAATATTAGCAGAGTCTCTGAAACATACTTCTTATCATCAAAGACATTTACTGCCACAATCATGTTGGTGGCTTAGAAACTTAGAATCTTCACCTCTAAATATTATCTTCAAATAGAATTCTTCATGAAGGAGAACCACAGAGGTGATCTGAATAATCGTTTGTTAAATCACCTCCAAATATCTACCTAAAAGATCTGATTCTGATGCTCTATATTTTCTGCTGCTATTTTGATTTTCTCAAAAAAAATCATTCAAAAGCATATTCCTCTAACGTCACCCCAAAACAGATGGATTTCTTAAGGAATGAACATAAGACTAAAAGAAGAACCAAACAATTCCAGAAGAAAGACCCCAAAGCCCAGTGCAATCACATGGCATAGGTCCAGTGTGCAGTGTCCAGCACAGATGGTAGAACCCAGGGTCACATCTGCACTCACCATTGCTGGCAAAGCAAAAGGCTACACAGGAGCTGTTGCAGATGGAAAAATTTAGGGACAGGCAGGTGTGGGAGGTGCCAGTGCCAGGTATGGGTTCAGGAGCCAATGACTAACACCATTGCAAGGCTCCCAGGTTCACTGCATAGTGCTAGGTAGCACTGCTCACAGAACATGGCGAAAGAACAGCTGAAGGTAGGGTGAGTACCAAAGCAGCAGTACCCCCAGGAAGTAGTGCCCACCTAGGTCTAGGAAAACAAAATTGTGTTCAGAAATAAATATTCTCCAAAGTGATCACTCAAATATTCCTTTCTGAAGTCCTAACAGAAGTGTTATCAATGCTCAGAACTGGGCTGCCTAATGGGAAAAGTCCCCATGGGGGTTTTTGACTCATAAACCTATTCAGCCTCATATGTTCATAATCATTTGTGTAAAGAAGAAAAAACCTCCAAGCACTAATTAGAAAGATAGAGCTGTTGTGTTTTCCTCCTGATCACCTTATCTTCTTTATTCAGTTCTTGAAGACTCAGCTATTAAAAGAAATTAAGTAATTCATCAAGCCCATTTCAATTACCTGCTGCTGATAACATCAGATTACAATTAGCATCTACAAATGAACCAAGTGCCAACTGCCAAACTGAAACATAAGCTAATTTACTGCTAGA
Organism: Macaca fascicularis; assembly: GCF_037993035.2. NCBI lineage: Eukaryota > Metazoa > Chordata > Mammalia > Primates > Cercopithecidae > Macaca > Macaca fascicularis. The sequence goes on along the minus strand of NC_088384.1, from coordinate 23,555,559 downwards.
CTCTGCCTGCTGCAGACACAACTTTGGGACCTGGCAGCAAGCATCTACTTCATTATTCCAGCAACAGTTTTGCCACCTCTCTTGCAACAGTCCAAAGTGCAGCTCTGACCAAGATTTACTGCCCCGTCTTCCTCTGATCACATGTTTACACATGCACTGTATCTGTAAGCAAATCACAGCTCCTTTTAAATAGCAATGTCTAGACAAGCTGGGTGACAAATCTTGACCTAAAGGAGAGAATAAATATTATTAATATGTATTAGGCACTGATAGGTGTGGGGCACAGCACAGAATGTGCATGCCATAACCTTAATGAGGGTGTGAATCATTTTCTGTGAGGCCTCTGGTGCTTGTTCAGAAAAATCTCCTACTTCGGTTGATGCTTTCCATTTCTCTTTTCTCCTTTTACATGGGGATAGGACATTCTTGTTCCTTTCTTTTAGATGTCTAGAAAAATCTGTTTCAGGGCCTGTGACGTCTCAGTTTTTTACATTTATATTTTCCCTTTTCATGGCCCTTAATAGGAACTGCTTTAGATGAAAAGCTGAGGTGTGTGGTTTGGCTTCCTATATCAACGGCATTATTAGACTTTGACAGTTTGTGTAGTCTTGTCTATGCCTCTCAAGTAGAAAAACTAACTGGTCAATAAATGGGTGGGGCTCAGAGGGGGCCCGCAGGCTGTAGCAAAAGACAACATGAAGACCTGAGTTTGGATCCTGCCTCTGCTGCTTATAAACTATATGAATTTGGGCCAGTACCTTTACTTTTATGCCTACCACATAGCTTCATAGTGAGAATTAAATGAAATAATGTTTGCAAAGTGCCTAGCTCAGTGCAAGTAATCAATAGACAATAGCTTCTCTAGGAAAAGAGGAGAAAGGGCCACTCCCTCCTGGCGGTACATATACTCCTCTAGGAATGCTTGCTGTCTTCTCACTGGGCATGAACAGGGACCACTGCTTCAAGGTGGGCCATAACTCTTCTAGTGGTGCTTCCTCTTTTTCATCTTCTTATGGATGGAAGAAAGGAGAAGAAGCATCTTTGGCCTTTAGCCCCAGCCCAGGTAATCCTAGCATGGCTCCCACTCAGATCCATAATGGGGATGTTCTCTTGTGGAAAGATCTGTGGACATGGAATCCAAGAACTGAGGTCTTATCCTGGCTGTCCCTCATACTCTATAATCTCAGGTGAGTCACAAATGTTCCTTAATCTCTCAATCGTCATCACTAAAATAGAATAATAATGGTTTACCTCCAAGGGCTACTGTGAGAACAAATAAGTACTATAAAACACAAATATCGATACACTTCTATGTGAGGTCTCACAGACCTTTTGACATATTAAGAGGTTATTCAGAATATGACCCCATATATCATTCTGAGAATCTCTAAAGGAAAACATCTGGTTAGTGTATTGACTACCTATAATTAGAAACATTTTACCTATAAAGCTAGACCTCTTTCCATAGAAAGGTTCCATAAAATATCATCAAGTTTCTATAGATTTCCATAGCAAGAAAATCCAGTGTATAACAACTAAAATGTAAAAAACATTAAAGAGAGTGATTGCTATATTACAGACAAATTTTTCTCCTACAAAAGTAACTTTTAAAAAATTTTTATTTATTTAGAATACTAAGTTTCATGTGTGTTCACAGTGATGATTTCATTCATAAAATCTACTTAGGAATAATATAGCTAAGGTAGGATATGTATGTGTATTATATAGATAATATGTAACCTTATTCCACCTGACCTTGGGAATCCAGAATTTTCTGATTCAGACTGCCAGATTTTAATGTTCAAATATGATTTTATAAAAGTAATTTAGGTAATATTTCTTAAACCCTTGACTTAGAACAGCTGAGAGTCACCATTTCTGGTGACTATCATTTTGCTGCACTGTAAATAAGAGGAATGATACATAACCACCACAATTGCTACCAAACTTTTACTCCAACACATGACTCCCAGGATGGTTTGAAAAAAGGAGAAAAAGAGGCCAAGCATCATTTTATGAGATCTTAATTAACCTTTTATGCTTTGGGTCTCCAGAAACTCAAGAAATTTTTTAAAAACCTTGATTTTATTTTTTTTAACTTACTTGGACCTTGATTTTTCTCATATGTAAAATCAATTAGTATTCTCAACCTCACAGGTTCTGAGAAGAATTAAATATGAAAATGGATATAAACATGTGACACAGAGTAGGTTTCAATAATCACTTGTAGAATGAAAAACCATTAGCTCCATGGGGGCAGGAGGTATTAATATATTGATTTTATTCATTAAGAGATATTAATATGTCGATTTTATTCATTAAAAGATACCACAGAATGAGGCAGGCAGTTCCAAGATGGCCAAATAGGAACAGCTCCAGGTTACAGCTCCCAGCATGAGCGACACAGAAGACGGGTGATTTCTGCATTTCCAACTTAGGTACTGGGTTCATCTCACTGGGTCGTGTTGGTCAGTGGATGCAGGATAGTGGGTGCAGCCCACCGAGTGAGAGCCACAGCAGGGCAAGGCATTGCCTCACCCAGGAAGTGCAAGGGGTAAGGGAATTCCCTTTCCTAGCCAAGGGAAACCTTGACACACAGCACCTGGAAAATCGGATCACTACCACCCTAATACTGCGCTTTTCCAAGGGTCTTGGCAAACAGCACACCAGGAGATTATATCCCGTGCCTGGCTGAGAGGGTCCCACACCCACGCGGCTTCCCTCATTGCTAGCACAGCAGTCTGAGATCTAACTGCAAGATGGCAGTGAGCCTGGGGGAGAGGCGCCCACCACTGCTGAGGCTTGAGTAGGTAAACAAAGCAGCCAGGAAGCTCGAACTGGGTAGAGCCCAAGGCAGCTCAAGGAGGACTGCCTACCTCTGTAGACTCCACCCCTGGGGACAGGGCATAGCTGAACAAAAGGCAGCAGAAACCTCTGCAGATTTAAATGTGCCTGTCTGACAGTTTTGAAGAGAGTAGTGGCTCTCCCAGCATGGAGTTTGAGATCTGAGAACAGACAGACTGCCTCCTCAAGTGGGTCCCTGACCCCCGAGTAGCCTAACAGGGAGGCACCCCCCAGTAGGGGCCGACTGACACCTCACATGGCTGGGTAACCCTCTGGGATGAAGATTCCAGAGGAATGATCAGGCAGTAATATTTGCTGTTCAGCAATATTCACTCTTCTGCCGCCTCTGCTGCTGATACCCAGGAAAACAGGGTCTGGAGCGGACCTCAAGCAAACTCCAACAGACCTGCAGCTGAGGGTCCTGACTGTTAGAACGAAAACTAACAAACAGAAAGGACATCCATACCAAAACCCCATCTGTACATCACCATCATCAAAGACCAAAGGTAGATAAAACCACAAAGATGGGGAAAAAAGAGAGTAGAAAAGCTGAAAATTCTAAAAATCAGAGTGCCTCTTCCCCTCAAAAGGAATGCAGCTCCTCGCCAGCAATGGAACAAAGCTGGATGGAGAATAACTTTGACGAGTTGAGAGAAGAAGGCTTCAGATGATCAAACTTCTCTGAGCTAAAGGAGGAAGTTCAACACATCGCAAAGAGGCTAAAAACCTTGAAAAAAGATTAGACGAATGACTAACTAGAATAACCAATGTAGAGAAGTCCTTAAATGACCTGATAGAGGTGAAAACCATGGTACGAGAACTACGTGACAAATGCACAAGCTTCAGTAACCGATTCAATCAACTGGAAGAAAGAGTATCAGTGACTGAAGATCAAATGAATGAAATGAAGCAAGAAGAGAAGTTTAGACAAAAAAGAGTAAAAAGAAATGAACAAAGCCTCCAAAAATATGGGATTATGTGAAAAGACCAAATCTACGTCTGATTGGTGTGCCTGAAAGTGACAGGGAGAATGAAATCAAGTTGGAAAACACTCTGCAGGATATTATCCAGGAGAACTTCCCCAACCTAGCAAGGCAGGCCAACATTCAAATTCAGGAAATACAGAGAATGCCACAAAGATACTCCTCGAGAAGAGCAACTCTAAGACACACAATTGTCAGATTCACCAAAGTTGAAATGAAGGAAAAAGTGTTAAGGGCAGCCAAAGAGAAAGGTCGGGTTACCCACAAAGGGAAGCCCATCAGACTAACAGTGGATCTCTCGGCAGAAACTGTACAAGTCAGACGAGAGTGGGGGCCAATATTCAACATTCTTTTTTTTTTTTTTTTTCTTTTTTTTGAGACGGAGTCTCACGCTGTTGCCCAGGCTGGAGTGCAGTGGCGCAATCTCGGCTCACTGCAAGCTCCGCCTCCCGGGTTCCTGCCATTCTCCTGCCTCAGCCTCCTGAGTAGCTGGGACTACAGGTGCCCGCCACCGCGCCCGGCTAATTTTTTGTATTTTTAGTGGAGACGGGGTTTCACTGTGGTCTCGATCTCCTGACCTTGTGATCCACCCGCCTCGGCCTCCCAAAGTGCTGGGATTACAGGCTTGAGCCACGGCGCCCGGCCAAATATTCAACATTCTTAGAGAAAAGAATTTTCAACCCAGAATTTCATATCCAGCCAAACTAAGTTTCATCAGTGAAGGAGAAATAAAATCCTTTACAGACAAGCAAATGCTGAGACATTTTGTCACCACCAGGCCTGCTCTACAAGAGCTCCAAAAGGAAGCACTAAACATCGAAAGGAACAACCGGTACCAGCCATTGCAAAACCATGCCAAAATATAAAGACCATCAATGATAGGAAGAAACTGCATCAACTAACGAGCAAAATAACCAGCTAATATTATAATGACAGGATCAAGTTCACACATAACAATATTAACCTTAAATGTAAATGGGCTAAATGCTCCAATTAAAAGACACAGACTGGCAAATTAGATAAAGAGTCAAGACTCTTCAGTGAGCTGTATTCAGGAGACCCATCTCACGTGCAGAGACACGTATAGGCTCAAGATAAAGGGATGGGGGAAGATCTACCAAGCAAATGGAAAACAAAGAAAAAGCAGGAATTGCAATCCTAGTCTCTGATAAAACAGACTTTAAACCAACAAAGATCAAAAGAGACAAAGAAGGCCATTACATAATGGTAAACGGATCAATTCAACAGGAAGAGCTAACTATCCTAAATATATATGCACCCAATACACGAGCACCCAGATTCATAAAACAAGTCCTTAGAGACTTACAAAGAGACTTAGACTCCCATACAATAATGATGGGAGACTTTAACACCCCACTGTCAACATTAGACAGATCAATGAGACAGAAAGTTAACAAGGATATCCAGGACTTGAACTCAGCTCTGCACCAAGTGGACCTAATACACATCTACAGAACTCTCCACCCCAAATTAACAGAATATACATTTTTCTCAGCACGTCACTTATTCCAAAACTGACCACATAGTTGGAAGTAAAGCACTCCTCAGCAAATGTACAAGAACAGAAATTATAACAAACTGTCTCTCAGACCACAGTGCAATCAAACTAGAACTCAGGATTAATAAACTCACTCAAAACCGCATAACTACATAGAAACTGAACAACCTGCTCCTGAATGACTACTGGGTACATAATGAAATGAAGGCAGAAATAAAGATGTTCTTTGAAACCAATGAGAACAAAGATACAACATACCAGAATCTCTGGGACACATTTAAAGCAGTGTGTAGAGGGAAATTTATAGCACTAAATGCCCACAAGCGAAAGCGGGAAAGATCTAAAATTGACACCCTAACATCACAATTAAAAGAACTAGAGAAGCAAGAGCAAACACATTCAAACGCTAGCAGAAGGCAAGATATAATTAAGATCAGAGCAGAACTGAAGGAGATAGAGACACAAAAAACCCTCCAAAAAATCAATGAATCCAGGAGCTGGTTTTTTGAAAAGATCAACAAAATACATAGACCACTAGCAAGACTAATAAAGAAGAAAAGAGAGAAGAATTAAATAGATGCAATTAAAAAATGAAAAAGGGGGTATCACCACCGACCCCACAGAAATACAAACTACCATCAGAGAATACTACAAACACCTCTATGCAAATAAACTAGAAAATCTAGAAGAAATGGATAAATTCCTGGACACATATACTCTCCCAAGACTAAACCAGGAAGAAGTTGAATCCCTGAATAGACCAATAGCAGGCTCTGAAATTGAGGCAATAATTAATAGCCTACCAACCAAAAAAAGTCCAGGACCAGACGGATTCACAGCTGAATTCTACCAAAGGGACAAAGAGGAGCTGATACCATTCCTTCTGAAACTATTCCAATCAATAGAAAAAGAGGGAATCCTCCCTAACTCATTTGATGAGGCCAACATCATCCTGATACCAAAGCCTGGCAGAGACACAACAAAAAAAGAGAATTTTAGACCAATATCCCTGATGAACATTGATGCAAAAATCCTCAATAAAATACTGGCAAACCAAATCCATCAGCACATCAAAAAGCTTATTCACTAACACGGTGAAATCCTGTTTCTATTAAAAATACAAAAAAAAAAAAAAAAAAAAATTAGCCTGGCAAGGCGGCGTGCACCTGTAGTCCCAGTTACTCGGGAGGCTGAGGCAGGAGAATGGCGTGAACCCGGGAGGCAGAGCTTGCAGTGAGCCGAGATCGCGCCACTGCACTCCAGCCTGGGCAACAGAGTATGACTCTGTCTCAAAAAAAAAAGAAAAAGAAAATGGCCATCTTTTCTTTTATGTTCAAAAAACTGTAGTTGCATAACAATAATTCTATAGCCTCTGGTTTTTTGGTGGCCTTCTTTCTCATTCTAATTTAAGAAGTTTGGAGTCAAACCTCAAATGTGCTGCAGAGTAGGTTACTAGACTGAAGGCTCAATTAAAGTCCTCTCACACTGAAAACCATGCATCTTATTTACTGGGAAACCAGGCAGAATTACCTCTCATCTCACTTTAGGATGAACTGCAATTAGGAAAGTCAGTAGGGAGACAATGAGAATCATGACTCAGTTTCTCCTCTCTTTCTCTGTGATGAAGGTGACTTAGTGTACACCTGCAGTAGATACAAAGGTGAGTACATTTCATGAGCCACTTCCCACACACATCAGTTTCAGGCCTGATCGCTTCTAGTATTGGGTCAAATACGAGAGGTAGAAGGTGCTTCCCACCAAGGCCTGAGGTCAGATACCTAATAATTCAACTAAGGAAAACAATCAGTTTAAAAACAACTGTCTCTTTTTAGTCAGAAAAACATTTTATATCTAGAAAGTAACTTATTTGGGAAGAAAAGGGAAACAAAACTAGTGTTAGTTCATTTGTTCACCTATTCATTCATTCTTTTGATCAACAAATATTTGTCGAACATTAGTTATGTCGTAGATACTGTGGTATCTTTGTTTATTATTATTATACTTTAAGTTCTAGGGTACATGTGCACGATGTGCAGGTTTGTTACATATGTATATATGTGCCATGTTGGTGTGCTGCACCCATTAACTCGTCATTTACATTAGGTATATCTCCTAATACTATCCCTCCCCCTGCCCCACCCCATGACAGGTGTGTGATGTTCTCCTTCCTGTGTCCAAGTGTTCTCATTGTTCAGTTCCCACCTATGAGCGAGAACATGCGGTTTTTGGTTTTTATTACCTTACATGGCAAAAGGGACTTTGCAAGTTAAGAATCTTGAGAAAGGGAAATTATCCTGGACCATCCAGGTGGGCCTGATGTAATCACACCAGTCTTTACTGGAGAAACGCAGGAGTCAGGGTCAGAAGGGAAGGTGATGTGATGACAAAAGCAGAGATTGGAGTGATGTGTCCTGAAGGAGGAAGATGGCAGCTGACAGGGGCAAAGAAATATATTCTCCTCTGGACTCTGAAAAAGGAACTAGCACTGTCAATATTTTGACCCTTACCCCAGCAAAACTGATTTTAGACTCCTGACCTCCAGAGCTGTAAGATAATAAATTTGTGTTGTTTTAAACCACTAAGTGTACGGTAATTGCTTATACAGGAATAAGAAATTAAGGCAGACAGCTAGAGGAGTGAGGCTGTCAAGGGAATTAAGAAAGCTAGGAGTTAACCTAGAAAAAACGATGTTTCACGTGTGGGCTCACTAACTTTGAATGATCAGCATGAAAATGAGACAGAATACCTACTAGGCAGTTGGAAATGTGAAAGTGATGCTCAGGCAGGAAAGATGTCAGAGCTGGTGAATACAGAGTTGGAAACACTGTATACTGGAGCAGTTGTCAAAGGTTGGGGGTACAAAACCTATGGGATGCAGCAAAAGCAGTATTAAATTTATAGGTATAAGTGACTACCTCAAAAAGGAAGAAAAACTTCAAATAAACAATCTAATGATGCATCTTAAAGGACTAAAAAGCAAGAGCAAATCAAAACCAAAATTAGTAGAGGAAAAAAATAAAGATCAGAGCAGAAATAAATGAATTTGAAATTAAGAAAATACAAAAGATAAATGAAATAAAAGTTGGTTGTTTGAAAAGTTAAACAAAACTGACAAACCTTTAGCCATACTAAAAAAGAGAGGATACAAATAAATAAAATCAGAAATAAAAAATGAGACATTACAACTGATACTGCAGAAATCCAAAGGATCATTAGTGGCTACTATGAGCAACTATATGCCAATTAAGTTGGAAAATCTAGATGAAATGGACAAATTCCTAGATACATACAACCTACCAAGATTGAAATACGAAGAAATCCAAAACCTGAACAGACTGATAGCAAGTAATGAGATTAAAGCTGTAATAAAGTCTCCCAGTAAAGAAAAGCCCAGGACCTGATGGCTTCAATGGCTTCATTGATGAATTCTAACAAACATTTAAAGAGGAACTAATACCAATCCTACTCAAACTGTTCCAAAAAACAAAGAAGAGAATACTTCCAAATTCATTCTATGAGGCCAGTATTACCCTGATACAAACACCAAAGGCACATCAAACTACAGGCCGATATCTCTGATGAATATTGATACCAAAATCCTCAGCCAAATACTAGCAAACCAAATTCAACAAAATATTAGAAAGATTATTCATCATGACATAGTGGGATTTATCATAGAGATGCAAGGATGGTTCAATAAACACAAATCAATCAATGTGATACATCATATCAACAAAATGAAGGCCATTTCAATTGATGCTGAAAAAGTATTTGATAAAGTTCAACATCTCTTCATAAAAACGCTCAAAAAAATGGGATATAGAAGGAACATACCTCAACATAATAAAAGCAATATACAAGAGATCCACAGCTACTATCATACTAAATGGGGAAAATCTGAATGCCTTTCCTCTAGTATCTGGAACATGACAAGGATGCCCACTTTCACCACTGTTATTCAACATACTACTGGAGGTCCTACCTAGAGCAGTCAGACAAGAGGAAGAAATTTAGGACATCCAAACTTAAATGGAAGAAATCAAATCATCCTTGTTTGCAGATGACATGATCTTATACTTAGAAAAATCTAAAGACTCTATCAAAAAAACCACTAGAACTGATAAAGTCCGCAAAGTTGCAGGATACAAAATCAACATACAAAAATCAGCAGCATTTCCATATGCCAACAGTTAATAATCTAAAAAAGAAATAAGAAAGTAATCTCATTTACAATAGCCATACATAAAATTAAATGCCTAGGAATTAACCAAATAAGTGAAATAGCTCTATAATGAAAACTATAAAACACTCATGAAAGAAACTGAGGAGGACACTAAAAACTGGAAAAATGTTCCACATTCATGGATTGGAAGAATCAATATTGTTAGAATATCCATACTACCTAAGGCAATCTACAGATTCAATGCAATCCATATCAAAATACTAATGACATTCTTCAAGGAAATAGAAAAAATCAATCCTAATATTTACATGAAACCACAAAAGACCCAGAATAGCCAAAGCTATCCTAAGGAAAAATAAGAAAACTGGAAGAATCACATTACCTGATTTCAAATTATACTACAAAGCTATAGTAACCAAAGCAGCCTGTAATGGTATAAAAACAGACACATAGAGCAATGGAACAGAATAGAGAACCCAGAAACAAATCCACACACCAACAGTGAACTCATTTTTGACAAAGGTGCCAAGAACATACACTGGGAAAAGACAGTCTCTTCAATAAATGGTACTGGGAAAACTGGATATCATATGCAGAAGAATGAAACTAGACCCCTATCTCTTGCCATATCTAAAAATCACATCAAAACTGATTAAAGACTTTAGATCTATGACCTCAAACTATGAAACTACTATAAGAAAACACTGGAGAAAATCTCCAGGACATTGGTCTGGGCAAAAATTTCTTGAGCAATACCCCATGAGCACAGGCAACAAAAGCAAAAATGGACAAGTGGGATCACATCAAGTTAAAAAGTTTCTGCACAGCAAAGGATACAGTCAACAAAGTGAAGAGACAACCCACAGAATGGGAGAAAATATTTGTCAACTACCCATTTGACAAGGGATTAATAACCAGAAAATATAAGGCACTCAAACAACTCTACAGGAAAAAATCTAATAATCTGATTTAAAAATGGGCAAAATATTTGAATAGACATTTCTCAAAAGAAGACACATAATGGCAAACAGGCATAAGAAAAGGTGCTCAACATCACTGATCACTACAGAAATGGAAACCAAAACTACAATGAGATATCTCACTCCAGCTAAAGTGGCTTATATCCAAAGGACAGGCAATAACAAATGCTGGCAAGGATGTGGAGAAAAGGGAATCCTAGCACACTGATGGTGGGAATGTAAATTAGTACAACCACTATGGAGAACTGTTTGGAGGTTAATCAAAAATACTAAACATAGAGCTACCGGCCGGGCGCAGTGGCTCACGACTGTAATCCCAGCACTTTGGGAGGCCGAGGCAGGCGGATCATGAGGTCAGGAGTTCAATACCAGCCTGGCCAATATGGTGAAACCCTGTCTCTACTAAAAAATACAAAAATTAGTTAGACATGGTGGTGCGCGCCTGTAGTCCCAGCTGCCTGGGAGGCTAAAGCAGGAAAATCACTTGAACGCAGGAGGCAGAGGTTGCAGTGAGCCAAGATCACACCACTGCACTCCAGCCTGGGTTACAGAGTGAGACTCTGTCTCAAAAAAAAAAAAATAGAGAGCTACCATATGATTCAGCAATCCCACTGCTGGGTATATACCCACAAGAAAGGAAATCAGTATGTCGAAGAGATATCTATACTCCAATTTTTTTTTGCAGCACTGTTCACAATAGCTAAGCTTTGGAGCAATGTAAGTGTTCATCAACAGATGCACAGATAAAGAAAATGTGGTACATGTACATAATGGAGTACTATTCAGCCATAGAAAAAGAATAAGATCCTGTCATCATTTGCAACAATATTGATGGAACTGGAGGTCATTATGTCAAGTGAAATAAGCCAAGCACAAACAGACAAACATTGCATGTTCTCACTTCTTTGTGGGATCTAAAAATCAAAACAATTGAACTCAGGGACATAAATAGTAGAAGGATGGTTACCAGAGGCTGGGAAGGGTAGTAGGGGCACCGCAGGGAGCAGTGGGAATGGCTAATGGGTAACAAAAAGTAGAAAGGATGAATAAGGCCTGCTATTTGATAGCACAACAGGATGACTATAATCAATGGAAACTTAATTGTACATTTGAAAATAACTAAAAAGTGTAATTGGATTTTTTGTAACACAAAGAATAAATGCTTGTGGGATGGATACCCCATTCTCCATGATGTGATTATTTCACATTGCATGCCTGTATCAAAACATCTCATGTACTCCACAACGGGTACCTACTATGTACCCACAGAAATTTTTTTTAAAAGGTTGGGGGTAAAAATGATAAAAGGACATATACAAAGAAAGAACAGAAAAGAATCAAGGAACAAAATATGACAACTCCGATTCCGGAGCAAGATGGCTGAATAGGAACAGCTCCAGGCTCCAGCTCCCAGCGCCAGCGACACAGAAGACGGGTGATTTCTGCATTTTCAACTGAGGTACCGGGTTCATCTCGCTGGGGAGTGCCTGACAATCAGTGCTGGTCAGCTGGTGCAGTCGGACCAGCGAGAGCTGAAGCAGGGCGAGGCATCGCCTCATCTGGGAAGCGCAAGGGGGAAGGGAATCCCTTTAGAAACTGAGACACACAACACCTGGAAAATCGGGTAACTCCCATCCTAATACTGCCCTTTAGAAAGGGTCTTAGCAAATGGCACACCAGGAGATTAAATCCCACACCTGGCCAAGAGGGTTGCACGCCCACAGAGCCTGCCTCATTGCTAGCGCAGCAGTCTGAGATCTAACTGCAAGGCAGCAGCAAGGCTGGGAGAGGGGCGCCCGCCATTGCTGAGGCTTGAGTAGGTAAACAAAGCCTCCAGGAATATCGAACTGGGTGGAGCCCACCGTAGCTCAAGGAGGCCTGCCTGTCTCTGTAGACTCCACCTCTGGGGACAGGGCATAGCTAAACAAAAAGCAGCAGAAATCTCTGCAGATATTAATGACCCTGTCTGACAGCTTTGAAGAGAGCAGTGGATCTCCCAGCACGGAGGTTGAGATCTGAGAATGGACAGACTGCCTGCTCAAGTGGGTCCCTGACCCCTGAGTAGCCTAACTGGGGGACATCCCCCACTAGGTGCAGACCAACACCTCACAGGGCGGAGTACACCCCTGAGACGAAGCTTCCAGAGCAAGAATCAGACAGCAGTACTCGCTGTTCAGCAATATTCTATCTTCTGCAGCCTCCGCTGCTGATACCCAGGCAAACAGGGTCTGGAGTGGACCTCAAGCAATCTCCAACAGACCTACAGCTGAGGGTCCTGACGGTTAGAAGGAAAACTAACAAACAGAAAAGACACCCACACCAAAACCCCATCAGTACGTCACCATCATCAAAGACCAAAGGCAGATAAATCCACAAAGATGGGGAAAAAGCAGTGTAGAAAAGCTGGAAATTCAAAAAATCAGAGCGTATCTCCCCCTCCAAAGGAACACAGCTCATCACCAGCAACAGAGAATGACTTTGACGAGTTGAGAGAAGAAGGCTTCAGTTGATCAAACTTCTCAGAGCTAAAGGAGGAACTATGTACCCAGCGCAAATAAACTAAAAATCGTGAAAATTGCCATACTGCCCAAGGTAATTTATAGATTCAATGCCATCCCCATCAAGCTACCAACGAGTTTCTTCACAGAATTGGAAAAAACTGCTTTAAAGTTCATATGGAATCAAAAAAGAGCCCGCATTGCCAAGACAATCCTAAGTCAAAAGAACAAAGCTAGAGGCATCACGCTACCTGACTTCAAACTATACTACAAGGCAACAGTAACCAAAACAGCATGGTACTGGTACCAAAACAGAGATATAGACCAATGGAACAGAACAGAGTCCTCAGAAATAATACCACACATCTACAGCCATCTGATCTTTGACAAACCTCAGAAAAACAAGAAATGGGGAAAGGATTCCCTATTTAATAAATGGTGCTGGGAAAATTGGCTAGCCATAAGTAGAAAGCTGAAACTGGATCCTTTCCTTACTCCTTATACGAAAATTAATTCAAGATGGATTAGAGACTTAAATGTTAGACCTAATACCATAAAAACCCTAGAAGAAAACCGAGGTAATACCATTCAGGACATAGGCATGGGCAAGGACTTCATGTCTAAAACACCAAAAGCAACGGCAACAAAAGCCAAAATTGACAAATGGGATCTAATTAAACTAAAGAGCTTCTGCACAGCAAAAGAAACTACCATCAGAGTGAACAGGCAACCTACAGAATGGGAGAAAATTTTTGCAATCTACTCATCTGACAAAGGGCTAATATCCAGAACCTGCAAAGAACTCAAACAAATTTACAAGAAAAAAAAAAAAACCATCAAAAAGTGGGCAAAGGATATGAACAGACAGTTCTCAAAAGAAGACATTCATACAGCCAACAGACACATGAAAAAATGCTCATCATCACTGGCCATCAGAGAAATGCAAATCAAAACCACAATGAGATACCATCTCACACCAGTTAGAATGGCAATCATTAAAAAGTCAGGAAACAACAGGTGCTGGAGAGGATGTGGAGAAATAGGAACACTTCTACACTGTTCCTGGGATTGTAAACTGGTTCAACCATTGTGGAAGACAGTATGGCGATTCCTCAAGGATCTAGAACTAGAAGTACCATATGACCCAGCCATCCCATTACTGGGTATATACCCAAAGGATTATAAATCATGCTGCTATAAAGACACATGCACATGTATGTTTATTGCAGCACTATTCACAATAGCAAAGACTTGGAATCAACCCAAATGTCCATCAGTGACAGACTGGATTAAGATAATGTGGCACATATACACCATGGAATACTATGCAGCCATAAAAATGGATGAGTTCATGTCCTTTGTAGAGACATGGATGCAGCTGGAAACCATCATTCTCAGCAAACTATCGCAAGAACAGAAAACCAAACACCGCATGTTCTCACTCATAGGTGGGAATTGAACAATGAGATCACTTGGACACAGGAAGGGGAACATCACGCACCAGGGCCTATTATGGGGAGGGGGGAGGGGGGAGGGATAGCACTAGGAGTTATACCTGATGTAAATGACGAGTTGATGGGCACTGACGAGTTGATGGGTGCAGCACACCAACATGGCACAAGTATACATATGTAACAAACCTGCACGTTGTGCACATGTGCCCTAGAACTTAAAGTATAATTAAAAAAAAGAATAATAATGTATTTATCATCTAAATACATAAATATAAATATATAATAGCAATAAAAAATATGACAACTCCCACATTTAACAAGTGGCAATACAATGGAAAGGAGCTATTAAAATAATATAGGATATCTGAATAATGAGATAGAGGGAAGCCTAGGAGAGGAGGCAGAGTAAAAAAGGCAGCTTCAGAAAAGTATGTATGTTACAAACCAAGATTTGGAAAGGGAACAATCTATACACACATGTATATATTTACATATATGTTTGCACTGACATGTGTTTATGTATGTAGTACAAAGGTCTGGAAAGATTATAACCAAATTATTAACAATAGTTGACTCTGAGGAGTGGGACAAGGGAAGATATTAATGTGAAGGGGTGAGCCTCCTTTTTCTATTTTATAAACTTTTATATGGTAAGAATTTTTTACAAAACTAAGTGCCACTTTTGTAATTTTTAAAAATTGTTTGTTTTTTGAAGGGAGCATTAAAAAGTCAATGCAGAAGATACAGAAGGAGCAGCCAGGAAGAAAATCAGAACAGTGGTGTTTCACAGAAACCTAAAGAGAAGAGAATTTCACAGAAAAATTAGCAGAGCATGTCAACTACTGATACTGATTAGGGAAATTTAGAAATGTCAAAAGATCTTTCAACTCAGCCATGAAGAGATCACTGCTGATTTTCTGTCAGAGAAAAACCCCAAATATTTTTACATTAAACACTTCATGAGTCAAAGAGAAGTCACAAACCAACTCAGAAGATGTTAAAAACTCAATAAACGTGAACGTAATACATAAAAAATTATGGGATGCAGGTCAAGTAGTGTTTAGAGAAAATTTTGTATCTGTAAATGCTTGTATTATAAAAAAAAAAAGAATCACCAAGTGCAGTGGCTTATGCCTGTCATCCCAACACTTTGGATGCCAAGATGAGATGATCGTTTGAGGCCAGGAGCTTGAGACTAGCCTGAGGAACATAACAAGGCCTCATTACAACAACAAAACAACAAATGAAAATTAGCTGGGCATGGTGGCTGATGCCCACCATGGGCAGGTTGTTTGAGCCCAAGAGTTTCAGACCAGCTTGGGCAACATAGTGAGACCATGACTCTACAAAGAAAGAAAGAAATTAGCTGGTCGAAGTGGCATGCGCTGCGCCTATGGTTCTAGCTACTTGGGAGGCTGAGGTGGGAGGATCACTTTGGCCCAGGAGTTTGAGGCTGCAGTGAGCCATGATTGTGCCACTGTATTCAGGCCAAGGTAACAGATGGAGAACCTGTCTTGGAAAGGGAAGGGGAGGAGAGGGAAGGAAAGGGTAGAGGAGGGGAAGGGAGGGAAGGGAAAAGGAAGGCAGGAATGGAGGAAGACAGGAAGGGAGTGAGGGAGGGAGGGAAGGGAAGAAAGAAAGGAAAGAAGAAAGGAAGAAAGAGGAAGGAAGGAACGAACGAAGGAAGGAAGGAACGAAGGAAGGGAGGGAGGGAGGGAAGGAACGTGGCTAAGTTTTACATTTTGCTGCTACTCATATCTGATAAGCATAGCAATAAGGTCACCCTCTCTTTGTCCTCTCCCCATCCTGAATCCCTATAGGCAAAGAACAAACCATGTGGCTCCAGGCACAGGGATAAGTTTAGCTCATACTTCCAAACACATCTTCCATTCATTATGTACCCACATCTATTTGAAGACAGGGATAAAAAATTATCTTCTAAAAAATTGCCAGTTACCAATTACTTGTTGTCTTTTACCACTACATGTAAATTCCCCCAAATTATAAATGTTTTAATTGTAACCAAGTACTATCAAAACAGCAATTGTAAATCTATCATCTTTAAATAGATCTTTCATGAAAATAATTTTGCATTTATATTAAAACTATCAATATTATTTTTTGAATCACATAATTTTGAGGAAAAAATGCATTTCCTGTGCGGTTAATTCACCAAGTAAAGAAATCCCTGTAAGGAAAAATCCTTTCAGAAACGTTCTCATCTATTGATGACTGCTTAGCAGCTTCTCTTTCATTTAAACCAAACATAGCCTATATCATCATTTCATGTCTCTTCTCTCTAATTAGATAAATCTGGTTGCTCTTCTCTCTCTACAGATTAAAAGGTTGGGATGTTTTGTTTTTCCAGTATTTCAGAATTCTAATCCTTACAGCACTATGATGACAGGAAGAATTGTGTGATTTAGAGAAGGCAGGCTCCAAGGAAATATATCTAAAGAAAGAGGTCAGGCATGGTGGCTCATACCTTTAATTGTAGCACTTTGGAAGGCCGAGGTGGGGGGATCGCTTGAGCCCAGGAGTTCAAGATCAGCCTGGGCAACATAAGAAGATCCCTGTCTCTACAAAAAATAAAAAAAAATAGCCAGGTGTGGTGTGTGTGCCTGTCGTCCCAGCTACTAGGGAGGCTGAGGTGGGAAGATCACTGCAGTGAGGTGTGGTTGTGCCACACCATCCTTGGCATGTGTACTCCATCCTCAGTGACAGACGAAGACCCTGTCTCAAAAATAAAAGGAAAAGAGCACACACAATAAGGATATTCTTTTAAATATAAACACACAGATTCCTCTAAAAGATAGTGATCTACTCCAGCTATTTCCAGCTCATGACTTTGACCTCGGCTCTTGCAGGCAACCCTGTTCTTACCCAGATTGGAGGATGCTCGCCCCTCTGCAGCCCGGTCCTTGAGATCCTCAGCAATGCCCAGCTGCTGCTCATGGTACTGTTTAGCTCTCTCCAAATCCTGCATGCACCTGGCAGCATGGCCTAGTCCAGCATAGGCCCGCATCTCAATAGCCTTCTCCATCAACTCCTGGGCCAGCTCCAGGACATAGTTGTGGTAAGACATGGCCTTGTCAAAGTTCCTTCGGTAGTGATAGGCACTGCCCAGGTTGCTGTAGGCCCGGGCCTCTTCTCGCTTGTTCCCCAGGTCCTTGGCTATCTTCAGATGCTGTTCATGGCACTGCACAGCATTCTCAAAGTCACCCATGGCAATATACACAGCTCCCATGTTGCCAAGTTCTCGGGCTTCAGAAAGTTCATCTTTGGATTGCTTGGCAAGAAGAACACACTGTTTGTGACTGGCCAGTGCATTGGGGTAGTCTCCAATGGCTGTGTACACATGGCCCAGACTGCTCAAAGCTGATGAAGCAGCCTGAAGAGAAAAGCATAAAGTGGAGAAATGAAAACACATCAGAATGGTTTTGTATGTTTTGGCAGATAAAATTTTACAGGTTGCTTGTAATTATCCAATCCAATTGCTAATGGTACTTCTATCAGTTTTCCACAGACCTACGCAGAATTGATAAAGAACACATCCAAACAGCAAGTTCCTAATAAAAAACAATGATACTTTAATCAGTAACTTTCTATACCTAATCTTCCTAGAAACAAGTTGTATTACATATAGCCTTCATTTTAAAGACTCATTGACATTTCTAATATTAATTACGATATTACATCTCTGTTAATACCTATTGACCTCTGTGGTATAAGAAAATGTATTAAAAAATCAAAATTAGGCCGGGTGTGGTGGCTCACGCCTGTAATCCCAGCACTTTGGGAGGCCGAGGTGGGTGGATCACGAGGTCAGGAGATTGCAACCATCCTGGCTAACACGGTGAAACCCCGTCTCTATTAAAAATACAAAAAAAAATTAGCTGGGCATGGTGGCGGGCACCTGTAGTTCCAGCTACTCGGGAGGCTGAGACAGGAGAATGGCATGAACCTGGGAGGCAGAGCTTGCAGTGAGCCAAGATCATGCCACTGCACTCCAGCCTGTGTGGTGACAGAGTGAGACTCCATCTCAAAAAAAAAAAAAAGAAAAAGAAAAAGAAAAAGAAAATCAAAATTAATTACTACATATAACAGACCACAGGAAATTCATAAGAGAAATCCATGCTTGGCTTTTTGCACTCCTGGGTATTTTTCTATTCTTGTCTTCTTCCACAGTAAATGGATATCTTAATGGTAAGAGAGATGTTTACCATGATGCTGATGATTTTGTGACCCAGGGCTTACTGGAGAGGGTCCTGCTCTCTTATCTTTGTTCCTTCAATGTAACTTCATCAGTGTTGGTTACTGTGGAGGGCTTAGATTTGGATGAGTCTCAGAGGAAAAAAATGGGTGGGTTACAACCTGCACTGCACTCTGAGTGGGGTGGTCTCCATTAAGCCTCACCACCCCTTTTCAGGCTCACGCTGGCTCTTCAAGCATTTCTTTTCCTCCCTAGAAGCGCTTCTAATCCCAGCCTCTCTGTGCAGAGAGATGCCATCTTCCTAGTCCTCTCACATTGCTTGCCACTCATTCTTTTTTTTTTTCTTCTTATTTTGGCCAAGGAAAAGTATGCAAACCCTTTTTATCTTAAAGGTTTTAATGAAACTGACTCTATGCTGGTGTAGTGAACCACAAAGGGACAACGAAAATACAGGAGATGTTACATGGTTTCTAGAATCTTAAATACTTGCAGTCTTATATTCTAGTCCTTGGTTTCTAATTTCTTTGCAGATATAAAAGGGAAGTTATGCTGGGATTTTTCTGCCCTTCTTTTTATCCTAAAACTTGGAAGCTTGCCTACCCTTTCTTTCCTTCATTACCTGCCTATGGCTAGAGCCATGTGGCTGCCTTTCTTCATGATGCTCTCTCTTAGTAAGTGAGTATGTGATCCTGCCAGAACAAAGGGTGTACTCTGTTACATATAGGCAAGTAATTTTCCTAAGGGCCTCCTGGCTAGGGAATAACAAGGAGGGGATGCTGTCCCTCCTGGAGTAAGGGCATTTCTTTACGAAATGTGTTCTATGTCTGTGCACTTCAGAACACTTTTATTAATATTTTATAGATATAAGTGATTTTCTACCCTATTTTCTTTGCCTATGAAATAGCAGTTCTTGATCAAAATGACTGGGGACACTTTTTTTTTTTTTTGCCCTTCTTATAATTTTTTATTGTTATTATTATACTTTAAGTTCTAGGGTACATGTGTACAACGTGCAGTGGTGCTTGCAAATAGCATATTTGCAAAAAAAAAAAAAAAAAAGCCCCATATTGTTTTAAGTTGCTTTTATCATTTCACAGATGTTCTAACAAAAAGACTTAGAAAATAGAGAGGAAATAAATACTTAGAAATTTACTTTTCTGTTTCTTTTTTTCTGAGTGGTGGAGAGCAGAAACAATTCCATGCAAGTCACAATGCTGCAGCAGTGTGCTTCTGGCAGAAGCAGCAATGAAGTCAACAAAGAGCATGTCACTTGTACGTGTACTGGCCTCAAGCTTCTACTTTGTGAGCCTCTTTGGGGCTGAGGTTAGGACTTCATGTCAACACATTGTATAAGGGACTTTCTACTGCTTCTACCTCCACCCATACTCTATCCCCCAAATCTTTTTTTCCTCCTTTGCTGCAGGCCTAGAGACTCAGCCTCCTTCCTCTACTTCAGTAGTTGGTCCTCCCTTATTCTTTGTGGGTTCTCCACCACCTGACTAGGGAGGACACAACCCACTCCTACCCAGAAATCTTTGTTACCCTCAAAGCAAAACATGCAGGCTCTTTGACTATGGAATTATTGTAGCTTAGAATCAGATACACCTTGTTCAGAACTGCACTGCCCTTTACTAGCTCTGAGAGCTTTAGCAACTTAACTTCTCTGAGCCTTGGTTTTCCAGACATTTTTAGGCCCAAGCAGCAAGCCAGGAACAGAGTATTTTCAAACCCAGCCATGAGCCCCTGTCAAATATGTAAACCATAAATAATTCACTAGATAATTCCAAATAGTAGATCTGGTTGGAGGCCATGAGCCTTTGAACACTGCATGCGATAGATTTATAGGTCTCGGGGCAGGCACAACACCCCAGGCGTCGCTGTTCTCAGGAACTTCTGGTTTATGGCAACTCCAAATGATAGCCCTGGGATCTTCTGCTTCTGGTTCTTCATTTCTCTAAATGCCAGGGAGACATAGGAGCTGCTTGCTAAAGCTCTCTGAACATAAGGAAGGGAATATTTAGGCATTTCTCCTCTGGGGTGTGGGGGAAAAAGGGAAAGATTATTACACTGGCTCTTTCCTGGCATCCTCCAGTTACCAGGCAGTGCTGCCAGGCTGGGACTCTTCATGACGGGTGTCCTGGAAGTCAGTATCTCTAGAAAGGATGTAATTTATGAAGCACACATCACTGCCTCTGAAACTAGAGAGGCAGCTTGGTACAGTATAAGAATGGAACAGGATTTAGCATCAGAGGCCCTGGCTATGTAACACTAATAAGTCTTTTACTTCTTCACTCCTGTTTTCTTTATTTGTAAAATGTTGCTAATGACAATACTGTACATACTTCACAGGGCTGAGATGGCATCAGATGAAGCAGTGCGTGTGAGTGCCTTTAGTAAACTATAAAGTGCTCTGTGAATGCATCACTAAGGTGTAGATGGATGTTTTATGACTGCAAGATGACTGGGCTGAGTTCTGTTAGCAAGCAGAAGCTAGTAATGGCAACTGAAAACATCAATCATTATGACCAAACATCTATATTCCTATCAGTTGCTACAGGAAATAAAGTCCAGTGTTTTACAGCCCCTGGGCAAATAACATGTGATGATATTTATCAGCTAAGTGAATTACAAATTAATCACTTGTCTTTGTTCCTGTTCCTGTAGAATAAGCTTAGATCTGAAACATGGTTTCAGGCTGTTAATGAGAATCTGAAGACCCACTATCTATGGGGAATCATAGGCCCCACCTCAAGCAGATGCTGCATTTGCCACCAAGGTTCATGCTGCCTTTGTATATTAATATCTTTGAGATTTCTGTGCTAGAATAGCAGCAGCTGCTTCCCACAGTGGAAATATTCTGGAACATCTGTATTTGAATACTAAAATGCATACAAACAGTTATGCTAACAAACTATCTGGTTGGAATAAGACAATATTTTTCTCTTTCTACAAGATATAAATTACTCATGTTCTTGCCAAAGTATAATTTCCAGCTGCAGATTTAGGCACATAGGATCAGTTACCTCTTGCTCTGTGACCTGAATATTTACAGAAGAATTGCATCTGACAAGTTAGTTTCATGTGATATAAAACTAGAGTAAGAAATTTGTTCATATTTCTTCAAACCACCTTTAAAGGTTTTTAGTTTGAGAAATAAAGTTTAAACTACCCAAACTATAACCACATCGATGACACTGCCATTAAATATTATGCTGAAGATTTAAACACGTTTTCCTTCCATCTAGCATGTTTCTCCCTTACCATATGTATTTTTCATAAGGGTTACATTTTGTGGGAGGATTACATGCTTATAGTGTTATACACAGAATATTCAATATAATTGCTGATTGATTCACTACATGCCATTGGAAAAATGGGAAATGTACCTGCAGCTAGTACCAGAAATATAGCATTTCTTTTTTACTGCCCGAATCTACATGTTCCGTGTGTTCTCTGCCAGTTCAGTGCCCATAAACCCAAAGTCCTAGATTAACTGCCCAGAACCCAATAGGCAGAGATACATAGAAGAATAAGTATAGACTCTGGAATCAGGCACTCACTGATTCAAATAACACACTGTGATAACACACATTTGGAACATCTTTGAGACTTAGTTTCCTCATCTGTAAAATGGGAATGTTAATATCTTACAGAGCCTTCACGAGTACTAAATAATATAGTATTTATAATGACCCTGGTTCAGAACTCAGCAATAACAAGATGCTCAAAAATTTTAGATTTTAGTTTTTCTTCCTATCCCACCCAAGATAATACTCACTTAGCTTTTATTCATTTCAAAGATGTGATAGAAGATAACCAGAAAATAAACCATAAGGTTATGTCACCACAACTAAAAAGACAATACAAGAAGCTTGCCCCACTGATGGTAAAAAATGTCATCAACTTCATATACTGAAGACCAGCATATGATTCATACTGCTCTTCTGCAAATATATGCATAAGAAAATTCACCCTTGTAGTGCAGCACCACTGGTGGGCACCTGTAATCCCAGTTACTGGGGTGGCTGAGGCAGGAAGACTGTTTGAGCCCAGGAGTTTGAGGCTACAGGGAGCTATGATCACACCACTGCACTCCAGCCTGGAGGACAGAGCGAAACCCCATCTCTTAAGAAGAAGAAAAACTAAGAAAAATCCACCCTTTACTTAGGGACATTTTGGAATCCAACACATATCCAATACATAATTCAACACATATACAATTAGATGTATATCCAACACATATACAATTAGGTGTATATCCAACACATAATCTTGGTAAATGCACTTTACTTCAAAGAGTGAAAGTTTAGGCCGGCATTGGAGTGTTTGGAGTCTGTTGGTTGGTTTGTTCCTTTGTTCATTCATTCTTGCATTCAAGAAAATTCTCTAGGCCCAGAAATAAATTCATGTACCTATAGCCAACTGATTTTTGACAAAGTTGCCAAGAACATACATTGGAAAAAAAAGGTAGTCTCTTCAAAAAAAAAAAAAAAAAAGTGCTGGGAAAATTGAATATTAACATGCAGAAGGATGAGACTAGACTCCTCTCACCATATACAAAAATCAATTCAAAATAGATTAAAGACTTAGCTATAAAACCTGAAACTATGAAACTGCTAGAAGAAAACATAGTGAAAAAGCTTCATGAAATTGGGCTGGGCAAGGATTTTTAAAACATGAGCTCAAAAGCACAGGCAACAAAACCAAAAATAGACAAATGAGATTACCTCAAACTAAAAACTTTTCACAGCAAAGGAAACTATTAAGAGAGTAAAGAGACAATCTATACAATGGAAGAAAATATTTGCAAACTATACACCTGATAAGGGATTAATATCCAGAATATGTAAGGAACTTAAACAACTCAACAAGACAAAAACAAAATAACCCAATTAAAAAATGGGCAGGTCGGGCCTGGTGGCTCACACCTGTAATCCCAGCAGTTTGGGAGGCCGAGGCAGGTGGATCCCCTGAGGTCAGGAGTTCGAGACCAGCCTGGCCAACATGGTGAAACCCCATCTCTACTAAAAATACAAAAAATTAGCCAGGCATGGTGGTGCATGCTTATAATTCCAGCTACTCAGGAGGCTGAAACAAGAGAATCGCTTGCACCAGGGAGGCAGAGGTTGCAGTGAGCTGAGATGGCGCCACTGCCCTCTAGCCTGGGCAACAAGAGCAAAACTCTGTCTCAAAAAAAAAAAAAAAAGGGCAAAAGACCTTAATAAACATTTCTCATAAGAAGACATATAAATGGCCAACAGGTATGAGAAAAAAAATGTTCAACATCACTAATCAAGGAAATGCAAATAAAAACCACAATGAGATACCAGTTACAAAGGCTATTATAAAAAGATACATGAAAACAAGTGTTGGTGAGGTTTTGGAGAAAAGGGAATGCTTACATGCTACTGGTGGACTTGTAAAACAATACAACCATTATAAAAAACAAAGTGGAAGCTCCCTCCTCGAGAAACAAAAAAATAGAACTACCATATGATTCTGCAATCCCAATACTGGTTATATATCCAAAGTAAATAAAATCCGTATGTCAAAGAGATTATCTGCATTCCCATGTTCACTGTAGCACTATTTACAATGGCCAAGATAGGGTATCAACCTAAGTGTCCAACAAGAGATGAATGGATACAGAAAACGTGGTATGCATATACAATAAAATATGATTCCATCACAAGAAAATTAAAATCCTGTCATTTGTGACAACATGGACGAACCTGGAGAACATTGTGTTAAGTGAAATAAGCCAGACAAAGAATGACAAATTATGCATGATCTCATTCCTATGTGGAATCTGAAAAAAAAAAAAAAAAAAAAAAAAAAAAAAGTTGGTACTCTAGAAGCAGAGAGTAGAACAGTCCTTGCTAGAGACTGCAGGGGAAGAAAAAAGGGAGGATTCTGCGGGGTTGGTTAACAGGTACAAAGTTACAATTAGATGGGAGGAATAAATTCTGGCGTTCTACTGCACAGTAAGGTGACTATGGCTAACAATAAAATACTGTATATTACAAAACAGCTAGAACAGAGGCTTTTGAATGTTTCCACCACAAATAAATGGTAAATGCATGAGGTAATGGATACACAACTATGACTGGATTATTATACAACATAGATATGTATCCAAACATTAAATTGTACACCATAAATATGTACAATTACAATGTATCCATTAAAAAGAGAAATAAAATTTTTTAAATGAAAATTCTCCAGACTCACCTAAATATGACAACTAATCTTTGACAGCATACAAAGGTAGTCACATGGAGAAAGGATAGTCTTTTCAACAAATGCTGCTAGAACAACTGGACATCACATGCAAAAAAATGAATTTAGACACAGACCTTACACATTTAACAAAAATTAACTTAAAATTGATCACACCTAAATGTAAACTGCAAAGCTACAAAATTCCAAGACAATATCAGAGAAAATCTACATGACCTTTAGATATAAGACCAAAAATATGTTCAATGAAAGAAAAAATTAAGTTGAACTTCATTAGTATTTAAAACTGTGCTATGCAAAAGATAGTGTTAAGAGAATGAAAAGTCAAGCCACAGATGGAGAGAAAATATTTGCAAAACACATATATGGTAAAAGACTTGTATCAAAAATATAAAAGCTCAATAAGAAAACAAACAACTTGGTTAAAAAATAACAAAATATCTGAAGAGACATCTCATTAAAGAAGATATGCAGATAGCAAGGAAGCATATAGAAAGATGTTCAACATCGTATGTCATTAGGGAACGGCAAACTAAAACAACAATGAGATGACACTACTTACATATTAGAATAGCTAAAATCCAAAAGAACTGACAATATCAAATGCTGACAAAAACGTGGAACAATAGAAACTCTCATTCATGGCTGGAAGGAATGAAAAATGATACAGCCACTTTGGAAGACAGTTTGGCCATTTCTTAGAAAACTCAACATGGTCTTATGATGTGTTCCAGAAACTGTACTCCCAGGTATTAACTAAAATGAGTTGAACACGTGTCCACACAAAAACCTGTGCATGACTGTTTATAACAGCTTTATTCATAATTGCTAAAAACTGGAAGCAAATAAGACATCTTTCAAAAGGTGAATGCAGAAATAAACTGTGGGATATCCATACAATGGAATATTATTCAGGGCTAAAAACAATGATCTATCAAGCTGTGAAAAGAAATGGAAGAAATTTTAAATGTATACTGCTTAGTCAAAGAGGCTTGTCTAAACAGGCAACATATTGTATGATTCCAACTATATTACATTCTGAAAAAGCCAAATGTATAGAGAGAATAAAAAGATCAGCAGTTGCAAGGGAGTTGGGGGAATGGAGAAAAGATGGAGCACAGGGGATTTTTAGGGCAATGAAACTATTCTGCATGGTAATACGGGACACATGACATTATAAATTTGTCAAAACCCACAGAACTATACAATACAAAGAGTGAACCCTAATGTAAATATTGAACTTTAGTTAACAATTATATATCAATATTGGTTCATCAGTTGTAACAATGTACCATACTAATACAGGATATCAATAACAGAAGAAAATGATTGGGGGAGAGAGAAAGGATATGTGGAAACTCTACACTATTTGTTTAATTTTCTGTAAACCTAAAACTGCTTGAAGAAAAGTATATTGGGCCAGGTGCGGTGGCGCACGCTTGTAATTCCAGCACTTTGGGAAGCCGAGATGGACAGATCATCTGAGGTCAGGAGTTTGAGAACAGCCTGACTAACATGGTGAAACCCCGTCTCGAAAGAAAGAAAGAAAAGAAAGAAAGAAAGAAAAGAAAGAAAGAAAGAAAGAAAAGAAAAAGAAAGAAAGAGAAAGAAAGAAAGAAAGAAAGAAAGAAAGAAAGAAAGAAAGAAAGAAAGAAAGAAAGAAAGAAAGAAAGAAAGAAAGAAAGAAAGAGGGAGGGAGGGAGGGAGGGAGGGAAAGAGAGAGAGAAAGAGAGAGAGAAGGAGAGAGAAGAGAGAGATGAGGAGAGAGAGAAGGAGAGAGAGAGAGAAAGAAAGAAAGAAAGAAAGAAAGAAAGAAAGAAAGAAAGAAAGAAAAAGAAAGAAAGAAAGAAAGAAAAAGAAAGAAAGAAAGAAAGAAAGAAAGAAAGAAAGAAAGAAAGAAAGAGAAAGAGAGAAAGAAAGAAAGAAAAAGTAAGTTAGCCGAGCGTAGTGGTGCATGCCTGTAATCCCAGCTACTCAGGAGGTTGAGGCAGAATAATCGCTTGAATCTGGGAGGCAGAGGTTGCAGTGAGTCGAGTTGGCACCATTGCAAACCAGCCTGGGCAACAAGAGTGAAACTCTGTCGAAGGAGAGGAAGAGGAAGAGGGAGATGGGGAGGGGGAGGGGGAGGGAATTTGAAAATATATAAATTGGAGTTTTCCTCCTTGGGGGAATGGGTAATTCTAGGAAACGGAAACAGCATTAGCAAAGACACAAAGTATGTCGGAGTGTGTTATGATTGAAGAATAAGAAGACATTTATACCTGGGAGCAGGGGTAGTGGCTGGAGAGGAGTTTGTAAAGGTAAGTTTAGATGAATTCTGTCTGTCCATCAGTTTGTAAAATCTAAAACATTTTTCATATATGTTGTTTCATTGATTATTATAACAAACCTTTTAAGTGTACATTATTATTTCACCCATTGGTGAGATAAGTCTAGACTCAAAGAGGCAAAGACTCAAAAGAGATAAAGTGGCATGTCTAAAAGTACACAATTAATAACAACACCAGGGTTCAGATCCACATATGTCAGACTCTAGCCCTTGCGCTCTTTTGACTACATAGTTTAGCCTCTATTGATGAATTTGCAATCCCCATAGATAGGGAATGGGAGCCACAAAAGGTTTAAGTGGGGAAGCGACATGACCATTTGTACTTTCACATATTTCCATGAAGTAGATGAAAACTAGGAAGATCTGTAATCACAACAGCAACAAAATACTGTATAAAATAATGCCTAACAAAGAATACAATTGCACTAATTTTAAGCACTAATTTAAGCACTAATAATACTTTTAAGTAGGTTTTTTTTTAAGCACTAACAATACTTAAAGTAGGTTTTGGTTTTTTTTTTTCTTTTTTCCTTTTGAGACAGAGTCTCGCTCTGTCGCCCAGGCCTGGAGTGCAGTGGCACAATCTCAGCTCACTACAACCTCCGCCTCCCAGGGTCACATGATTCTCCTGCCTCAACCTCCCAAGTAGCTTGGATTACAGGTATGTGCCACCATGCACAGCTAATTTTTTTTTATGTTTGTATTTTTAATAGAGATAGGGTTTTACCATGTTGGCCAGGCTGGTCTTGAACTCCTGACCTCAGGTGATCCACCTTCTTCAGCCTCCCAAAGTGTTGGGATTACAGGCATGAGGCACCACGCCTGGCCTAGGGTAGTTTTTAAGGCCATTCACAAATGCTGACTTCTCTCTGTCCAGGCAGGTAAGATTACACATTGCTGCCTGCATGAAGTCAGATGTAGGTGACTATGTGACCTGCTGTGGCTAATAAATAGGATCACTTCCAGGTAAAGTTTTAGAAATCAATGCATGTATCACCACATTCTCTTTGCTATAGACTGTTCCAACAGAGTTGATCTTCAAGGGAGAATGATGGCAATGTGGAATAGATCCCTGGGCTGATCTGTAATGAATATACAGTGGGCACAAGAAATAAACCTTTGTTGTTTTAAGCTACCAAAATGTTGAGATTGTTATTGTAGTATATCCTGGTCAATCCTGACCAATACAATACTGAGCATAAATTAATAATTTCATGCTCCAGTTATCATAGTTATAGTTAACACTATCTAGTGATTCTACATGTGCCAATTAACACAGATCTCCAGATGATAAAATTTTGCACATTTTTATAGAAAAAACAAATTTAAGAATTAGGTTCTAAAATCAGAGATTTAGCTAATCTTTGAAAACTTGTATTAATTTAGATACAAAGGTCTGCCTGGTAGTAACTTATCCAGATTGCAGGGCTTTCAGGGAGAATCAATAGCTACTCAAAAATAAACCTGTAGAAACAGAAAACTGAATCATGTTCTTGGAGTTTAGTCTTAAATGACATATACTCTCTATTTAATGAGAGTATTACTGCCTGAAAATCTACCCTTAATGCAACTGAGCTGATGAAATAATTGTATATAAAAGGTTAAATAATGTTCATAAACTTTAAGTTGCTTACTCAATAGTCACACAAAATTAATTGCACAAGAATAACCAAATACATTTTATAATCTATATTATTGAAGACACTGGCCATGATATCACCCAATATCATCTTTACAAGGATGATGGAAATTTTTTTTTCAGATCTCAGTGCTTCCACCGAGCAGCTACTGTGGTTTTTATCTTAAGAAAAATGTGAATCTTTGAAGTGATCACATTTACTTCTTTGCGGGGCCACCAGTAAGCTTGTGACCAGATGCAGAGCCTCCCTTTAACAACCAGATAGAATCCTAAAGTATGAACATAGTCTGCCCTAGTTTCAGTTCATCATTTGGCCCTAATCCTTTCATTATTCTGATCTCTCCCAATTTAGGATTTGCTCCCACAGATCCTTCTTGGATCAAAGTGGACCAATCAATGAAATATACACACAAAAAACACAATTAAATATTAAGAATCTTGGTAGGGAAAAAACTTCCTGAATGGGATCTCTAAAAACTGTGAACTCACATCCATGGACTACAAAGAAGAGGCTTAAATACCACATAAACAGGGAAATTTTTAATTACATGGTCTTTAATGGTCTTAAATTATTTCCACACTGTATGTGCTCAATAGCTGGTGTTGGCTTTACTACCATCAATCTAACCAGTTTGTTCCAATGCCTAAGCCTAGGGTTGGAGGTATATTTTGCAATCATTGCTGAATAGAAAATAGTGATTTGTACATATCTAAATTCTTTTCTACCTTAATAGTGGGAATAGTTGGTTTGATTCTATTACTCTGAGCTTAGAGAGCTGTTAGTGATAGTTACAGCTTCTCCATGGTAACCTGTCAGCCTTTTCTAATGCTGTGGGACCAGAGGAGCTTTCATAATAATTATTTTTATCAAAATTATATTAGGGTTGGAAGAACAATATGTCAGAAAGATCTATTGCCTAGACCTAAGAGTTACTATCACAGGTGATAAATTGTTTATAATGCACAGCATTAATACAGCAATCTTTTCAAATCAAGAATTTGTAAATGTCCTTTGCAGATGCAAATTAACAGATTAATAAGAAAACAAGCTTTCTGGTATGAGAAGCTGGAATGACAGATTAGCTATTAAGAGCAATTTATAGGTCATAAGATATGAAAGTTGGCAAGAAACACTACCTCTGCTGGCTCTATAAATAGTAAAACTGCATTTAGTTTCCCAGAGGTATCCTGTTAGACATTTTAATTATACCATAAAAACTTCCAGAATTTATAATGATTTCATTTTTTTAAAAAACTTGATGCTCAATGTAAACTTGATGCAATACAACAGGCATCTGTGCTATGTGCTATAAATGCCAACTTGCAGCCAATGAAGAATGCATGCTACTTCCTCCTGAAGGACTATAAATGGTGAGGCTGATGAAAACATCGGAGGAAATAAATGTTACTCCCTGACACCTCCTCCAGGATATTTAAGGATTCTCCTCTTTCACATGCTAACACCTTCCATTGTAGCCATGCTATCTATCTAGGAAGACGTTTACAAAAGACTGCCTTCTAGCTGGGCATGGGAAGGCCGAGGCTAGAAGGATTGCTTGAGCCCAGTGAGACCCTGTTTCTCAAAAACACAAACAAACAAACAAACAGAAAACAAAAAATGAACTCCATTCTATGTAGCTCTTTGGCCACAAAGTGATGACTACATAAAACTTCTAGAGTCTTGATAGTTCTATTAGGGAGTCGAGTTTGTTTGGGGTTAAATTCTCTCACTCACTTGAAATAATTAAGATTATTTTTGGAAATTTATTTCCTACTCTCAGTCTCACCTAAATTTTCATTTTTACTTGGGGGAAGTGGAGGGTGGATAACCTAGCTTCACAAGCATTTTCAATGATACAATTCACTAGTTTCTTATGGAATAATTTGACCTGGATTAGGAAACATATTCTATCACGATGCTATCCAATCAAAACTGTTCCAGTCCACACTTGCCAGCCAACCTGAATTTCAGTGGGCTATAAAACATTATTCTGTAGGGAGTTGGAATGTAGTCAATCACCCTTCAAAGACAGTATTTACACCAAATCATAAAATCTGGCTTTGGCAGGGCAGGATATAATGAAGAAACTCAGAGAGAGAGAGATGGAAAACACACACGTGTACAAGTGCACATATGAGAGGCAGAGAAAACGTTTCTGGAAGGAAGAAAACAAGAAACCTTTAAATTGGGTGGAAAGGGATCCTCAAGGTTCCTGGAGAGATTTTAGAGAATTAAGAAACAACTGAGAACTTCTGGCTTCCATCCATGAAAGAATATCATTACAGCCTTCCTGCTAAAAAAGATAGCTCCTAATATAGGCTAAGACCTCCTGAAATGCATGGCTTTTGAATGTTCAGGAACAAATGACATCCAATCTCAGCTCTCTGTACTTTCACTAATTCTAGCAGGTTTAACCTCTATCCCCTGTTGAATGATTCCAAACCCAGATTTCACAACAAATAAGAGACAGAGAATTTTACAGCTGGAGGAGGCCTTACAGATCACCCAGTCCACAGATTTTCAAACTTTGTTTAAACCAAATTACAAATACATGTTATTTGTATGATTAAAAGTATAGCTGTTTAGGTTAAGTTGGACTAGGATCTACTTTTCTCCTCAAGCAGCCCTTAAGGAAACCTGTGGCACTCTGTAGGACTCTTCAGAGCAGAGTTTGAAAACCACTTACCAATAAACCCCTTCAATGTCCTTTTTTTTTTTTTTTAATGTTGTAGAGACTGAGTCTCGCTCTGTCACCCAGGAGTACAGGGATGTAATCATAACTCACTGCAGCCTTGAACTCTTGGGTTCAAGTGATTCCCCCACCCTCAGCCTTCTGAGTAGCTGGGACTACAGACACATACCACTATGCCCAGCTAATATTTTTATTTTTGGTAAAGATGGGGTCTCACTACATTGCCCAGGCTGGTCTCCAGTCTGGCCTCAAGCAATCCTCCCGCCTTAGCCTCCTGAGTAACCAGGATTTCAGGTATGAGCTATCATGCTTGGCCCCCTCAATGTATTCAGGTGTAGAAACTACGACCAAGAGAGTTCAACTATCTTGGCTGAAGGTCAGCCCACTAATGACCAGTGAAGGCAGGACCAGAGCCAGGTCTTCAGGACCCCAGCTGGTACCCTCCTCATACTGCTTTGATGACATTCTATTAGGCCATTTCTCTGTCACCTCAAATCAAGTCCTCATTGTCTTTGCCAATGCTCTTCTACTCTTTTGGCTTCCATAACTAATATAAGAAGCAAGTGCTATCATGATTTCTTCCAGTCAAAACTCAGCATTATCATTGCCTTTTTCTTGTTCTTTGACACTTTCCTTCAGCAGCCATCCAAGAGCAGCTTTATTAGACTCCTGAAATTATAATGATACTAGTTTTCATTTAATTATTTTTATTTTAATGCCAATTATCTATATGCAGGATCTATTTAGAATTTGACAATTTTAAATAATAATTTAAAAAATTAACAATGTTAACAGATGGTATTTTAATACATTTTAAAACATAGTGCTATGCTCTCTAAAATCTCAGCCAGCTAT
Source organism: Macaca fascicularis (assembly GCF_037993035.2). Classification (NCBI taxonomy): domain Eukaryota; kingdom Metazoa; phylum Chordata; class Mammalia; order Primates; family Cercopithecidae; genus Macaca; species Macaca fascicularis. The sequence goes on along the minus strand of NC_088384.1, from coordinate 23,523,129 downwards.
TACTGGCAAATTCAATGGCAAACTTAGATAACTTCAATTAAACTTTAGTAACTTTTCTAACAACTACTGATTCTGTTCCCTGCATAATAATGGACTTAGAAATCATAGGGGCTAATACAGTGATTAGAACTGCCTAGGTTTGAATCCTGTATCTACTGGCTACCTTCCCTTAATTAAGGAAGTTACTCTCTCTGTCTTTGTTTCATTATCTATAAAATGGGGGTAACGATATCCACCTTATGGGCTTGTTATGACCACACATTTGAAGAGCTTAGAAATTATGTCTGACACATAGCAAGTATTTAATCACTAGTAGCTATTATTACAGCTAGTAAATACCAATAAAACTGAGTACATTAAGCAATTTAAAGTCATACATTTACATTAATTTAATCTGTTTTGTATATTTATTTAAAATTTAAATGTACCAAATTACTGCCCTCCTTCTTCCTCATATTAATGAGAAAACCTAGAAATGTCATTTCCCTTGTGTGGCATTTGTCAGTGTTCCTTTGGTACAGAAATTATTTGGGTATGCAAGCACATAAATATTCCTTTTGGAAATCCCCAAAGAAAGAAGTCATTATGCCAAGATCTTAAAACAGAAGATAATATGTTCACTGAAGAAAAATTAAATTTTTAATTAAGATCCTAAGTTACGTTTTTAAATTTTCTTTTACCAATTTCCTCAGGTGATTCTGATAGTAAAATTATTATTTTTGATTTGCTTACCATAAAAATACACAAGTTAACATTAAATATAGGTTATACTGATAGATACAATTTCTAATTACAAGTATGATCAAATTATTCATATTAATTTTAACTTTTTCAGTGGTATGCTTGTTTTAAATGAAAATTAATACTAAAAGTATGTGCTAAGTTTCAAAGGAAATATGTTCTGTAACAAAAAAGAAATGATTCATGTATATTCTATTTAACATAATAAGAAAAGGTATAGGGTGCAGGTGAAGGGAGGGAGGCATAGCATGAGACAGTTGAGATGGAAGCTTCCTGATGCCAAGGGTTGTCTTACTCATCTCTGTAACTCGGGGTTTAGCATAATGCCTAGCACCTAGCAGATGCTCAGCAAACACTTGAGGAATCAAATCGACAGTCATGGGACTTTAGGTCTGCACAAGGATATAAAAGAAAACTCCATCCCTCCAAAGTAAGAATGTCAGAATGAATATGTGGTACCAATGTCTTTCAACTCCTAGTCCTCTGTAAGCAAAATTCAGCTACACAAAAATTCACTCTTGTTTATTTTTCCCTACAGCTGCAAGAATATGAAACCCATAAACAGAGGCTGTTTCTGAGCTGCCATCTTGTCTGTCTACACAGAACTCACAGTCCCTCATATCTGCTCTTGTTTTTCTACCTGCTGCTCTCCACGCTCTTAATCAATCTTACAAAATCTATTCCTTTTTACCTTTGTAAAGGTAAAATGATTAAACAAGACATGAAATGATTAAACAGGAGCTGCTATTATGTTTGTTATAATACTCTTTTTCCTAACAATTGTAATGGTATCCAAAATCATAGTCTGAGAAAATATATAGAACACAAATTCTTACTAGGTATAAATAAAATCTTTCTTAGAAAAAAATGATCTAGTAGTAAGTAGGACTACTATTCATTGAGCACCAGGCATACCATATTTAATAAAATCAAAGTTGCTGTCAATTATAAGAATTTACAATATGTACCACAAATAAAGGAAAAAATTGTTGTAATTAAATAACTACAGTATGTTTACTTACAGATTATAAGACCATCTTGATTTCAGAGATATTAAAATGTAAAAAAAGTATACCTTAGAGTCAATGAATTATGATATATCAGATGCTTTATTTACATTATCTCAAATACCCACAGGATCCTCGGAGGTAAGATTTTTACCCTCATTTTGCAGATGAGGAAACAAATATTAAGTGACTGGTCCAAAGTCAAATAACTAATAAACAGCAAGTTTGGGATTTAAATCCAGGCCTCCCTGACTGCAAATCTGTGCATTTCCATCATATTGCACTCCTTCCTCCATAAATCTCACAAAAAAAATAAAAAACAAAAAATGAGAAAGAAGGCAAGGACATTTTCTCTAAAAAGGACTCTATTAGTTCTGTTTACAATTTAAGTGCTTAGAATAGCTTAGCAAGCAAATGTTTCTAGTTTGTAATATTTTTTTAAAATGGTATTGTCAAATCCTATCATAAAATGGATATAGACTTAGAATTTTATTAAGACTAAGGAAGAAAAAATCTGCAACAATTCTATTACACTGATTTTTTTGAGCAACTTACAATTTTTTACTGCCTCCCCCCCCAGATATAAAAATTACCTTTGGAAGTCTTCAAGTTTGCCAACCTGCCCATAAGTGTAGAAAGAGATGCATGTTATTTGATTAATATTATCCTCAGGATTATATATAAATGCAAATATATGGAATGAAAAGCTTTGAGAATGTTCCTAGCCTAGGTCTGGCTAATGTGTCTGGCTTGCCTGAAAAATCCCTCAAAGCTGCACCCGAATACCTGTAACTACAGACATTAAGAGGATGGGCTATGCTTCGGGTATAAGTTTATTCCATTCAGGGATACAGATGGTTTTCAGCAGTGACACTGGGCTGTGAGTTCAGAGGACCATTTAAATGTGCCTTAGTAATGCATGTATGATGAGAGCTCTACAGGAAGAAAGAATTAGATCAACTCCTAGAATGGCAGGGCACATTTCCAGAAGGTTCCATTCAAAGTATTATGGTATTAAATAGAGACTGCTGGAAATCATGTAGTTTTATGGAAACCTCAGAAGCCTCTTTCTGAAAAACTCTGGGATTAGGAATGGTTTACTTTGCTGCTAGTAAATGGTGAAAGGAGAGGTGATGACTGGGTCAGTATTAAAGAGAGAAATCAATGGAAGGCAGAGGTGAGGTGCTGAGTGATGGTACTTCTGATGGTGTCCCACTCCAGATGGGAGTAGGATACAGCCCTTTCCTGTTCTGGCTTCTTCCCAAGAAAGTAGCAGCACATTTTCCCCACAAAGCACATGTTGTACCATTTCTAATTACACCTAATCAGCTTATTTGCTTATTTTACCTAATGTTATAGTTCAAAACAGTAGGAGAGAGGGAATAAATAAAGAACAGGAGGGTAAATAAATGTTTTGTTTCCCAAATTCTAAGATTACTCTACTGGTAGTGACTTTATTCTGTAGTTGTTTATGTGGCTGTAATATAAGAAAAATACATAGAAATGTTGAATAGAGGAACTATCACTGAGCAAGAGTGAGAGGAACTATCATTCAGTGAGGGTAAGAGGTTAAGGTTAACTTGTTATCTATAGAGGGATGCAAAATAAAGGCTGGAAAGAAGTGAAAAATACTAACCTATCAAAATAATTTGTCATAAATGTTGAAGTATGATAATTTGAATTTCATTTAAAAAACACAGAATCTTTATTTGCATTTGATGAGCTATCAGAAAGACATAACTTTGATTTTAACATAATTTTTGGTATAACAAAATTAAACTTCCTGAACCAATGGTAAAAGGCAGAGGCCACTATACACAACCACTATATACTATACACACTATACACAACACTATACACTGTAGGCTCCCCTCAGAATTTGTCACTGCTTCTGAGCACATCCAGATGTGTCCAGGTGGGTTACATTTCCCCCAGGATGCTTCTTCCAATATCATCTCTCTAACAAGATAAATAGTAGTCCTCATACTTCTCATGGGTGCCATCAAAGGCAAACCAGAGTACAGCATTAAACACGTGTTAGGTACTTGAGAGCAATGTGGTGATTAAGTCAGCTGGGGGCATCAAGGACGTGCTTCAGGGGTTTGGTAATAAGAGTCTGGGAGATATATTCATCATTGGATATTTAATAAAATCCTCTGCATAACAATGCCCACTGGGAACGCTAAGTAACTTGCACATATTGTGAATACCAGCTGCGTTCAAAGGTGATCACCCTCGCCACAATGGCAGAATCTAGACTTACATTTTAAGCACTCTGCTTTAAGAAACATCAAGAAAACAAATGTTTGCAAAGCAAAGTTTATTCAGTTGATTTATTCACCACTCAACAACACTGAGTGCCTACTATGTGCTAGGTCCAAGAAATATAAAAATAAATGAGACAAGGCATCTGCTCCAAACTTGCTCACAGTTTAGGCAGAGGCAGACTGGAAAAAAGTAAGTGCAATAGACTTCTAGGTAAATAGAGCAAATGGAAACCCCTAGTTTGCAACTTCTGCTAGAAACCCTAGTAAAACAATAGTGGAAAAAAGTGTTTTAAGGCTATAAGCCCATAAAAACAAAAAGACTGAAAAAGATGACAGTAGATGAAAGATATCCACAAAATTTTAGAAGATGGAAAACAGATGGATGAATGGTAGCTAATTTAGTAGGACAGGGAAAACGGAAACCAAACTGCCTGCAAGGAAAGGTGCCAATAAAAGGCAAGTCAAGCCCAGCTGCAGGACCCTGGAAAGGAGCAGGAATTGAGACACTAAGGGCTTCTGAAGTTCAGGGGAAGAGGTACAGGTCTGAAAACAGAGGATGGGATATAAATTTATATAAAAAGCAACTTACATAAAAAGGACGCTAGGTCTGCTCCCCTAATCTGGCAAAAGATGGGGGCTAAGATGGGGGCCTACTGTCTGGAGATGTTTAGAGATGAAGACGGAAATGAAATGCTACACTAAAAACAGGAGGGGTCAGTGAAAGTCTGCATCCTGAATAGTGAGATTCTCCTCACCCAGTATCCTTCTCACATTACAAGCCCCTTTGTTCTGCTCAGTTTCCAGAATGCTGGCAGTCATGCTGGAAGCCCCTATGGAAATTGGCCCAAAGAAAAGATGTGCACAGACTAACATGAGGGGGATTCCCCAAATAAGAAAAACCTCACAATCTTTTCAACCTGCATTGAAACCCATCTGTGAACAAGGGCCACCCAACCACACATAGGCACTAATTCGTTTTTAGTGCCTCACTCCTCATATGAGCAAAGATTACTAGACATTTGAGGAAAACTCTAATTTGAAAGACAGTGATCAAAGTGAACAAACAGAAAAAAGGAACTCAGGAGAAAATGAAAGGGCTGAAAAAAAAAGACCTTCAAAAAAAAAATACAAAGTCTTGCCAGGCACAGGAAGTGCATGCCTGTAATCCCAGCACTTTGGGAGGCTGAGGTGGGAGGATCGCTTGAGGCCAGGAGTTCAAGACCACCCTGGGCAACACAGCAAGAACTCATCTCAAAAATAACAAATACATATGCGTGTAAAGTCTTCAGAGACATAACATACTACAGCCATGCACCTTTTGAGTGCCATACAAAAGGAACATTCATAAAACGAGAGAAGTCTTCAGAATTTTAAATGATAGCATAAAATAATACATGAAGGAGAACAAATCCAAGAATACTACTACTTCACAGGAAATAAGATTTTTTAAAAATCCAAAAAAATCATAAGGAAAGGGGAAGAAAGATAAAATTACAGGATCAACCCCAGAAGCCTAATAGCTCACTAATATGAGTTTATATATAGAAAACAAAGAAAATGGTGAGGAAGAAATTATCAAAAACTTAAGAATTATTTTTTCCCAGAAATTGAACACATGAGATTCTACACAAAGGGGAAAAAAAAAAAAAGACCTTCTGTGAAATTTCAGGTCACCAGGGACAAAGGAAAGATCTCCAAATATTCTAGTAGAATTTGGCTTCTCAACAGTAACTGAAAGGTAAAACACAATGGATAAAATACCGTCAAAATCCTGGGAAAATGGCATTCCAATCTAGAATTCTATTCCTAGCCAAACTACCAATCAAGCTTGAAGGTAGAATTAAAGAATTTTAATACACTTAAAGTCTCAAAAACTTTACCTATATTTTGCTAAGGCAAAAAGAGAATATTTAAAGAAAAAAAAAAAAGTGCCATCATAATCAGTCAATTAACTGGGTGTAGCACTCAGCTTTGCTTTTCTTATCAGGAAGCTTAAGTAGTTTCAAAAAGATTCAACAAATCTAGATATTACTAGAGCATGGTGCTGGGCACTTTATAAGCAACAGAATTAAGAAGGTACTGTTATTCTCCATTTTACAGTTTAGGCATAAAGAGGTGAAGTAAATTGCCCATGGTCACCATGGTCACACAGCTGAAAGGTGTCAGAGATTCAAAGCCAAGCTGGCTGTGCCCACAACCTGTTCTCTTACCTGCAGTGTGCATTCTAATAGCTTCTTAAAATAACAGTTACCATCTGCTGAGGGGTTATTTTGTGTTAAGTACTGGTCTAAACATTTTACATGTATTAATGCATTTAATCTTCACCACAATTCTATAAGACAGATACTATTTTCATCCCCACTTTATAGCAGAGAGGTTAAGTAACTTGCCCAAGGCCATTCAATTAGTAAGATTCTGTGCTAGGATTTGAGCCCAGTCATTCCAGCTCAAGATCTTGTCCTCTGTCACCACTAGACCATATCACCTCTGAAGTTATCTGGATTCCTCTAAATCTGTTTCCTTATGTCTAATGACGAGTATGTACTTCTGAATCTACCTCTGAGGTACGTTAGTGTAGCAAATGGTGGCCAACCAACATGTTTTATTTGGCTCACATAGTATGTTGTTTAATTAGGAAACTCACGTGAAAATCCAGCTTTCCAATTTCCGTGAAAACAACAACAATAAAATAACAACAGATCTGACAACACTGAGCCATATTCCCACATAGGAAAAGTCACCTAACTGAATAGTGGCTATCTCTATTAGAGAGTATGTATGCATTTTCAAGTTCCCCACAGATCCCATCACTCCCCATATCTAAACACATTTCACTCATCCGCAGTACTGCCTGGTTCCTTTGGGAGCTCGTGTTTTGAGGCCCCTGTTCTTATTTTGGGTCTGTCCCACTCTGGGCCACTTTTTCTGTCACCTGCACAACAGCCTCTACCCTCTACATTCTTCTAATTCTACTCATTGTCCTAAACTATAGCTCTGAATATGCCATCCCCTTGCTTCAGAAACTTTGATAACTTCCCAGTGCATATGACTCTAACCCCTAGGCCTGGCAAGTAACGATTTTCACAGTGTAATTCCCACCACCTTTTTAGTATCATCTCCTTCCTCAGAACCTAGACCTCCTGGCATATTTGTTGCTCTCTGAACAATCACCTCATTTCCTGCTTCTACGCCATGGTTCATAATTGCATTAAAATTTTAATTATAAGAAACATGTTTAAATGCAGGTTTACTTGTTTCAAATTATGCTGAAGATGTCTTCGAAAATCCTGGTTATAAAATAAATGGATAAATAAAGAATTACCAGCTAAAAAGAGATGAAATAATTGGTTTAGAAATTACACAGTTCTGGTTACTATAGAAGATGGCCAAATAGGAAAAGCTCCAGCCTCCAGCTCTCAGAGTGAGCGACACAGAAGACGGGTGATTTCTGCATTTTCAACTGAGGTACCGGGTTCATCTCACTGGGGCGTGCTGGACAGTAGGTGCTGATCAGTGGGTGCAGCACAACCAGAGAGAGCTAAAGCAGGCTGAGGCATTGCCTCACCTGGGAAGCACAAGGGGGAAGAGAATTCCTTTTCCTAGCCAAGGGAAACACAGACACACAACACCTGGAAAATAGGGTAACCCCCATCCTAATACTGCACTTTACCAAGGGTCTTAGCAAATGGCACATCAGGAGATTATATCCCACGCCTGGACTGGAGGGTCCCACACCCACGTAGCCTCCCTCATTGCTGGCGCAGCAGTCTGAGATCTAACTGCAAGGCGGCAGCGAGGCTGGGAGGGGGCACCCGCGATTGCTGAGGCTTAAGTAGGTAAACAAAGCCGCCTAGAAGCTCAAACTGGGTGGAGACCACTGCAGCTCAAGGAGGCCTGCCTGCATCTGTAGACTCGACCTCTGGGGACAGGGCATAGCTAAACAAAAAGCAGCAGAAATCTCTGCAGATGTAAATGTCCCTGTCCAACAGCTTTGAAGACAGCAGTGGTTCTCCCTACATGGAGGTTGAGATCTGAGAAGGACAGACTGCCTGCTCAAGTGGGTCCCTGACTCCTGAGTAGTGTAACTGGGAGACATCCCCCACTACGTGGAGACTGACACCTCACACCTTGCACGGCTGGGTACACCTCTGAGACAAAGCTTCCAGGGCAAGAATCAGACAGCAACACTTGCTGTTCAGCTATATTCTATCTTCTGCAGCCTCCGCTGCTGATACCCAGGCAAACAAGGTCTGAAGCGGACCTCAAGCAAACTCCAACAGACCTATAGCTGAGGGTCCTCACTGTTAGAAGGAAAACTAACAAAGAGAAAGGACACCCACACCAAAACCCCATCAATACGTCACCATCATCAAAGACCAAAGACAGATAAAATCACAAAGATGGGGAAAAAGCAGTGCAGAAAAGCTGCAAATTCAAAAAATCAGAGCGCATCTCCCCCTCCAAAGAAACACAGCTCATCACCAGCAATGGAACAAAGCTGGATGGAGAATGACTTTGACAAGTTGAGAGAAGAAGGCTTCAGTTGATCAAACTTCTCAGAGCTAAAGGAGGAACTACGTACCCAGCACAAGAAACTAAAAACCTTGAAAAAAGAACGGAAGAATGGATAACTAGAATAACCAATGCAGAGAAGTCAATAAACGAACTGATAGAGATGAAAATCATGACAAAAGAAATACATGACAAATGCACAAGCTTCAGTAACCGACTCAATCAACTGGAAGAAAGAGTATCAGTGCTTGAAGATCAAAGGAATGAAATGAAGAGAGAAGAGAATTTTAGAGAAAAAAGAGTAAAAAGAAATGAACAGAGCCGCCAAGAAATATGGGATTATGTGAGAAGACCAATCTACATCTGATTGGTGTGCCTGAAAGTGACGGGGAAAATGGAACCAAGTTGGAAAACACTCTGCAGGATACTATCCAGGAGAACTTCCCCAACCTAGCAAGGCAGGGCAATATTCAAATTCAGGAAATAAAGAGAACACCACAAAGACACTCCTTCAGAAGAGCAACTCCAAGACACATAATTGTCAGATTCACCAAAGCTGAACTGAAGGAAAAAATGTTAAGGGCAGCCAGAGAGAAAAGTCGGGTTACCCACAAAGGGAAGCCCATCAAACTAACAGTGGATCTCTCAGCAGAAACTCTCCAAGCCAGAAGAGAGTGGGGGCCAATATTCAACATTCTTAAAGAAAAGAATTTTCAACCCAGAATTTCATATCCAGCCAAACTAAGTTTCATCAGTGAAGGAGAAATAAAATCCTTTACAGACAAGCAAATCCTTAGAGATTTTGTCACCACCAGGCCTGCCCCACAAGAGATCCTGAAGGAAGCACTAAACATGGAAAGGAACAACCAGTATCAGCCATTGCAAAAACATGCCAAGATGTAAAGACCATTGATGCTAGGGAGAAACTGTATCAACTAACAAGCAAAATAACCAGCTAATATCATAATGACAGGATCAAGTTCACACATAATAACATTAACCTTAAATGTAAATGGGCTAAATGCTCCAATTAAAAGACACAGACTGGTAAATTGGATAAAGAGTTAAGACCCATCAGTTTGCTGTATTCAGGAGACCCATCTCACGTGCAGAGACACACATAAGCTCAAACTAAAAGGATGGAGGAAGATTAAGCAAATGGAACACAAAAAAAGGCAGGGGTTGCAATTCTAGTCTCTGATAAAACAGACTTTAAACCATCAAAGATCAAAAGAGACAAAGAAGGCCATTACATAATGGTAAAGGGATCAATTCAACAGGAAGAGCTAACTATCCTAAATATATATGCACCCAACACACGAGGACCCAGATTCATAAAGCAAGTCTTTGGAGACACACAAAGAGACTTTGACTCCCATACAATAATAATGGGAGATTTTAACACCCCACTGTCAACATTAGACAGATCAACAAGAGAGAAAGTTAACAAGGATATCCAGGAATTGAACTCAACTTTGCACCAAGTGGACATAATAGACATCTACAGAACTCTTCACTCCAAATCAACAGAATATACATTCTTCTCAGCACCACATTGCACTTATTCAGAAATTGACCACATAGTTGGAAGTAAAGCACTCCTCAGCAAATGTACAAGAACAGAAATTATAACAAACTGTCTCTCAGACCACAGTGCAATCAAACTAGAACTCAGGACTAAGAAACTCAATGAAAACCACTCCACTACATGGAAGTTGAACAACCTGCTCCTGAATGACTACTGGGTACATAATGAAATGAAGGCAGAAATAAAGATGTTCTTTGAAACCAATGAGAACAAAGATACAACATACCAGAATCTCTGGGATGCATTTAAAGCAGTGTGTAGAGGGAAATTTACAGCACTAAATGCCCACAAGTGAAAGCAGAAAAGATCTAAAATTGACACCCTAACATCACAATCAAAAGAACTAGAGAAGCAAGAGCAAACACATCCAAAAGCTAGCAGAAGGTAAGAAATAATGAAGATCAGAGCAAAACTGAAGGAGATAGAGATACAAAAAACCCACCAAAAAATCAATGAATCCAGGAGTTGGTGTTTTGAAAAGATCAACAAAATTGATAGACCACTAGCAAGACTAATAAGAAAAGAGAGAAGAATCAAATAGACGCAATAAAAAATGATAAAGGGGATATCGCTACCAACACCACAGACATACAAACTACCATCAGAGAATACTATAAACATTTCTATGCAAATAAACTAGAAAATCTAGAAGAAATGGATAAATTCCTGAACACTTACACTCTCCCAAGACTAAACCAGGAAGAAGCTGAATCCCTGAAGAGACCAATAGCGGGCTCTGAAATTGAGGCAATCATTAATAGCCTACCAACCAAAAAAAGTCCAAGACCAGATGGATTCACAGCTGAATTCTACCAGACGTACAAGAAGGAGCTGGTACCATTCCTTCTGAAACTATTCCAATCAATAGAAAAAGAGGGAATCCTCCCTAACTCATTTTTTGAGGCCAACATCATCCTGATACCAAAGCTTGGCAGAGACACAACAAAAAAAGAGAATTTTAGACCAATATCCCTGATGAACATCGATGCAAAAATCCTCAATAAAATACTGGCAAACTGGATCCAGCAGCACATCAAAAAGCTTATCCACCATGATCAAGTGGGCTTCATCCCTGGGATGCAAGGCTGTTTCAACATTCGCAAATCAATAAATGTAATCCAGCATATAAACAGAACCAAAGACAAAAACCACATGACTATCTCAGTAGATACAGAAAAGGCCTTTGACAAAATTCAACAGCCCTTCATGCTAAAAACTCTCAATAAATTCGGTATTGATGGAACGTATCTCAAAATAATAAGAGCTATTTCTGACAAACCCACAGCCAATATCATACTGAATGGGTAAAAACTGGAAGCATTCCCTTTGAAAACTGGCACAAGACAGGGATGCCCTCTCTCACCACTCCTATTCAACATAGTGTTGGAAGTTCTGGCTAGGGCAATCAGGCAAGAGAAAGAAATAAAGGATATTGTTAGCAAAAGAAGAAGTCAAATTGTCACTGTTTGCAGATGACCTGATTTTATATTTAGAAAACCCCATTGTCTCAGCCCAAAATCTCCTTAAGCTGATAAGAAACTTCAGCAAAGTCTCAGGATACACAATCAATGTGCAAAAATCACAGGCATTCTTATACATCAATAACAGACAAACAGAGAGCCAAATCATGAATGAACTCCCATTCACAATTGCTTCAAAGAGAATAAAATACCTAGGAATCCAACTTACAAGGGATGTGAAGGACTTCTTCAAGGAGAACTACAAACCACTGCTCAGAGAAATCAAAGAGGACACAAACAAATGCAAGAACATACTATGCTCGTGGATAGGAAGAATCAATATTGTGAAAATGACCATACTGCCCAACGTCATTTATAGATTCAATGCCATCCCCATCAACCTACCAATGAGTTTCTTCACAGAATTGGAAAAAACTGCTTTAAAGTTCATATGGAACCAAAAAAGAGGCCGCATTGCCAAGACAATCCTAAGTCAAAAGAACAAAGCTGGAGGCATCACGCTACCTGACTTCAAACTATACTACAAGGCGACAGTAACCAAAACAGCATGGTACTGGTACCAACACAGAGATATAGACCAATGGAACAGAACAGAGCCCTCAGAAATAATACCACACATCTACAGCCATCTGATCTTTGATAAACCTCAGAAAAACAAGAAATGGGGAAAGGATTCCCTATTTAATAAATGGTGCTGGAAAAATTGGCTAGCCATAAGTAGAAAGCTGAAATTGGATCCTTTCCTTACTCCTTATACGAAAGTTATTTCAAGATAGATTAGATACTTAAATTGTAGACCTAAAACCATAAAAACCCTAGAAGAAAACCGAGGTAATACCATTCAGGACATAGGCATGGGCAAGGACTTCATGTCTAAAACACCAAAAGCAATGGCAACAAAAGCCAAAATTGAGAAATGGGATCTAATTAAACTAAAGAGCTTCTGCACAGCAAAAGAAACTACCATCAGAGTGAACAGGCAACCTACAGAATGGGAGAAAATCTTTGCAATCTACTCATCTGACAAAGGGCTAATACCCAGAATCTACAGAGAACTCAAACAAATTCACAAGAAAAAAACAACCCCATCAAAAAGTGGGCAAAGGACATGAACAGACAATTCTCAAAAGAAGACATTCATACAGCCAACAGACACATGAAAAAATGCTCATCATCACTCGCCATCAGAGAAATACAAATCAAACCACAATGAGATACCATCTCACACCAGTTAGAATGGCAATCATTAAAAAGTCAGGTAACAACAGGTGCTGGAGAGGATGTGGAGAAATAGGAACACTTTTACACTGTTGGTGGGACTGTAAACTAGTTCAACCATTGTGGAAAATAGTGTGGCGTTTCCTCAAGGATCTAGAACTAGAAATACCATTTAACCCAGCCATCCCAGTACTGGGTATATACCCAAAGGATTATAAATCATGCTGCTATAAAGACACATGCACATGTATGTTTATTGCAGCACTATTCACAATAGCAAAGACTTGGAATCAACCCAAATGTCCATCAGTGACAGACTGGATTAAGAAAATGTGGCACATATACACCATGGAATACCATGCAGCCATAAAAAAGGATGAGTTCATGTCCTTTGTAGGGACATGGATGCAGCTGGAAACCATCATTCTCAGCAAACTATCGCAAGAACAGAAAACCAAACACCACATGTTCTCACTCATAGGTGGGAACTGAACAATGAGATCACTTGGACACAGGAAGGGGAACATCACACATCAGGGCCTACTGTGGGGAGCGGGGAGGGGAGAGAGACAGCATTAGGAGATGTACCTAATGTAAATGACGAGTTAATAGGTGCAGCAAACCAACATGGCACATGTATACATATGTAACAAACTTGCACGTCGTGTACATGTACCCTAGAACTTAAAGTATAACAAAAAAAAGTTACCAAAAAAAAAAAAAATAGAAATTACACGGTTCCTCAAAATAAATACCAGATGGACAAAGAAAAGATAAACATAAAAACTAGAAGCAAATATAAGTGATTTTTCATCTCTAAATGGGGAAGGACTTTTAAAGCCTAAAAATGATAAAAATCACAATGAATAAAATAAAATGATATGAGTAAATAAAACTTTTAAATGTATATCGAAACATGAAAGTATTGTTAAAAAATTACATAGCAAAAAAAGTTCCTGAAAAAAGTATCTTCCATAAATAAGGACTAGTAGCAAGAACAGAAAATTGACTAACAGTGTGGGTGTGCTGGCTCATGCCTGTAATCCCAGCACTTTGGGAGACTGAGGTAGGAGGATCTTTCAAGGAAAGGAGTTTGAGGCCAGTCTGTGCAACACAGCAAGACCCTATCTTTATTTTTAAAAATTCACTAACAGAATATTTAAAAACCCATCAAACATATGGAAAAATTCATCTTCATTAGTGATTAAGGGGACATAAAGGAAAATAAGATTTCACTTCACCTTTCAAACAGCAAAGTGTGAAAAAAAATTTTTTAAATCTCACTATGTTAATGAAAATGGAGTGACACGAGGTACTCTCATGTACTGCTGGTAGAAATGTAAACTGATGAAGCTTTTCTGACAAACTTGTCGGAACAAATCAAAAGTCTGAAAAATATCTTTTGATGAAGTAATCTTTCTAAATTCAAAACCAGGAATTTTCAACTTTGGCATTACTGAAATTTGGGGCTAGATCATTGTTGGTTGTGGGAGGCTGTTTTGTGCCTTCTAGATTTTTTAGCAGCATCCCTGTCTGACCTCTAATCAATAGATGCCAGTTACACACCCCCTCTTAGTTGTGACAATTAAAATGTCTCCAGACATTGCCAAATGTGCCCCTGGGGGAAAAATATTTCCCAGTTGAGAGCCATTGCTTTATACAAACAAAGTAATGAGAAAGGTGGATGAGGGTTTTTTCAGAAAAGCAGTCATATTATAGAAAAATTATAAAAATGTTAAATGCTCACTAACAGCAGAATGATTAAACAAATTATGGCACAGCCATGTTATGAGATATGAAACATTTATTTAAAATATTATTTTTAAAACATTTAAGGACATTTTAAAAATGCTCAATCAGTTAAGATAGTGTTAGCTGCTATAACAAGCACCAAAATTTCACTTGACTTAACACACAAAGAAAGTTTGGTTCTTGTTCATGAAACAGTTCAAGGTGGTGCCAGATTAACAGGGAAGAATAGGCTGGAGATAGGGCCCTGTTCCACACAAGTATTGAGAGACTCAAGCTGCTAGGAGCTCTGCCATATTCATTTGGTAACTTACAAAAGTTACCCTTAGTGTTCGTATCCACCTAGCAGTTGGAAAGAGCACGGATGATTACAACAGGGAGGTTTTTTATGTGCCAGGTCTAGAAGCAGCAAAAATCACTTCCACTTACATTCTATTGTATAGAACTGAGTCACAGGCCACAACTACCTGCAAAGTGGGCTGGGAAACAGTCTAGTCATTACTCCAGAAAAAAAGAGAAAACAGGTTTGGTAAACCAAGAGTTCAGTCCCTGTCAGTGTCACAACATAATGTTAAACAAAAAGAGTAGTTTAATACAACTGTATGTGTAATGCAATCCAAATCTTTCTTTAAAAGCATATTTCTAGAAGTAATATCTTGTAACCCAGTATTTCTATTTCTAAATACACTCTCTAGAGAAATACAGAGGAACATGTACAAAGATATTTAAACATCTAAGAAATGGCCTAAATGACCATAAAGGGAACTGACTGACTAAAATATTGAAAACTCACATTCTGGAATATATGCACAGAAGAAATAAGGTAGAACTACATAAACTGAGTTGGAAATATCCCTAAGGTATATTGGAAAGAGCAAAAAGCAATAAGCAAAACAATACTTAAGTATAATGCCACTTACATTAAAAATTACATATATATATGTGTATATATATATATGTAACTATTCCAGGAGTTCAAGGTTTCACTGACCATGATTGTGCCACTGTACTCCAGCTCGTGCAACACAGCAAGACTCTGTCTCTTCAAAAAAAGAAATATACATACATACATACACACACACACACATATATATACATAAAAACACTAAATTATTTGTGTGCATGTGTGTGTGCATGCACTATGTATGTGTATGTTCATAAAACAAGCTCTGGAGGAGGGTTTGTTGACAGTGACACTATTAACATTTTGGGCCGACAGTTATCTGTAGCAGGAGATGTGTGGAGAGTTCTGTGCCTTAGAGGATGTTTAGCAGCATCCCTGGCCTCTACCCACTAGATGCCACTAACAAGTCTTACTCTCTTCAGAAGAATATACACTAAATGAACAAAAGTGTTACTCTGGAGGAAAAATGGGAGAGGGGCAAAGGGTACATTCATTTTATCTGTAAAGTTTAAAAAATTTACCAGGAGAATCTATCCACGTATTCACTATATAATTTTTACTTTTTAAAATGTCATAGGTAAAATACATAAAAACATTAACAATAATTACCTTTGAGCCATGAAACTATAGGTGACATTTGTTGTTCTCTATATATTTTCTATAAATATGTATTGTTTTAGAAAATTAAAAAGAAAACAAACTTCCTTTTTATAAAATAAAAGAGAGACGGAGTCTCGCTATATTCCCCAGGCTGGAATACAGTGGCTATTCACAGGTGTGATCATAGTGTACTACAGACTTGAATTCCTGGGCTTAAGCAATCCTCCTTGCCTTCAGCCTCCTAAGTAGCTGGGACTACACGTGCATGCCACTATGCCTGGTGGTAGACTTCATCATTGAAGAAAAGGACAAAGATTAAAAAAATACAAATTCTCAACAGTGCTTACAAATGGGAAATAAAATGACATGTCATTTTTGTTTGCCTTTTGAGTTTTGCTTTACAAATTTCCTACAATAGCAGGTACTAATTACAATTCAAAAAGTTTTATTTTCTTTGAAAAAAATCCTAGTCTTCATACATCTGAATTAAAAAGAATGGTCCCAAAAGAATAAATTAGGACCAAATGGAGTCAGAGATAGTGTTGGTACCCGGCTCCCTTCCATAAGACAGCTGGAAATCCTAGCTACAGAGATCAACCACCATACTTGGCAAAGAAAAGTTTAGAACTGGGGTTTAGAATTGGAGGGCTAGATAGATAGCTCCACTGAGAACATAAGAGCCACCGGAGAATGTTCATTACATGCATAACAAACAGGTGTAATACAGTCATCAACTGTTACACCTTCAGGTGTAACATCTTCTCCAACTAGGAATTAAGGAGCAGAATGGACAGAATGTCAGGTTGGGAGACTAGAAATGGCCTAGGAGCACTGCTAGGTAGGAGCACTGCTAGGTAGGAGTAGGATTATAAACCTCTGCTGAGATAAGCCCCTGATAATAGGTTATCAAAGACTTGCTACACTTGGATTTATAAGCAGAAAGCTATATTGTGTGCTACTATCTAAATAAGTAATATGTTTGTTTTATATTTAAAAAGCACACTTACACTTCTTGGAAAATCTCTATTGTTCTCATTTTCCCATTTATAAAGGAAAAACAGTATTCATTCAGTCTCCACTATGTGCCAGGCAGTTTATGTCCATTGGCTCACTTGTAACTCACAACACGTTAGAGTTGGATAGTGTTATCTCACTTCAGAGGTTGGAAAACTGAGGGTCAATCAGGTCATTAACCAAGAACACACATTGAGAAAAGTATAGGAGAAGGACTTGATCAATCTTAAAATTCATTCATTCATTCATTCATTCACTCAACCCAACCAACATGTATTGAGCATCTGTGATCTGCCAGTTAGGCTGCAGATATAAGTGATCGTGATGCACTCTGCTTTCATTAATCGTGCAGGGCTAGAGTAGAGCACAGACTTCAAACACGAAATTATAATACAATGTTTGATGAAGACTGGAGAAAGGAAGGTGAGGTGAAAATACAGCAAGAAGACTTAACCTTCTTAGGGTGTCAAGGAAGGCTTATCAGAGAAACTAAGCTTTAAAATGAAACCTGAAGAATCAGTAAGAATTAGAAAGGTTACTTAGAGAAAGGGGAAGGGGAAGAAGGACAAGAAGCAAGAGATAAGAGAGCATATGGAAATTTCAAGTTACTGAGGAAACTCAGTATAGGTGAGGCATGAAATGCAACTTCTGGTGCGGTAACAGTGGTGAGAAAGAAAATGAGAGAGGATGGCAGCAACAGCCAGGAGAATTCTCAAAAGGGAACATAAAAGACTGAAATAAGCAAGGAAAAAAAGAGTGTGGTCTAATTTGGATTTCTGAAAGATCTGTTTACAGAAAGCAAAAAAAAAAAAAAAAAGAAGGGAGCCAGCGTGAACACAAAGAGAGATCAGTTAAGAGGCCATTTATGAGGGGTAGGTGAAAGAGAGGAATACAGCCTGAACAGGGTTGATGGCCCTGGGAATAGAAAACTGTGAATAGACATGAGGAATATTTAGGACATAGAATTGAATGAAAATAATATTTGTACAGAGCTTCAGAAGCCAAATGAAATAACCTACTATGAGTACCCATCATATGCTTCACTCTTTACAGGTCATCTTTAACTGCCACAACAATCCTAGGAAGTAGTCTCATCCTCATTTCACAGAAGCAGCAGAGGCTCAGAGAGGTTTAGTAACCTGTTCTCAGTCTCAGGGTATCAAGTGGCAGGGCTGAGATTCAAATCTCAGTCAGTCTAACTTCAGAGTCCAAGTTCTTTTCAAAATATCGTACTGCATTTGAATAGATTCAGAAACTTCAAAATCATGCTTTTATTCAACAGCTTTAAAACAACAGAAACAAGGTCAGTGCAGTGGCTCACACCTGTAATCCCAGCACTTTGGGAGGCCAAGGCAGGCAGATCACTTGAGGTCAGGAGTTTGAGACTAGCCTGGCCAACATGGTGAAACCCTGTCTCTATTAAAAATACAAAAATTAGCGGGGCATGGTGGCAGGCGCCTGTAATCTCAGCTATTGAGGAGGCTGAGGCAGGAAAATCGCTTGAACCTGGGAGGCAGAGGTTGCAGTGAGCCAAGATCACGCCATTGCACTCCAGCCTGGGCAACAAGACTCTGTTTAAAAAAAAAAGAGAGAGAAACCAGAATAGGTAGAAGAATTTTCTTTGAATCATCATTCTGTATCTTATATTTATAAAGCTACAAAGCTGTCAAACTGGCAGGGACCTTGGTCATCAGAAAACCACAAAATTTTACAGCTGGCCTAGAGAGATCTTAGAGGTGCATGCACTGTCTAGCTCTTCCCTCCTTCCAATGCAAATGCCACCAAAGCTTTCTATCTGGTAATTTAGGCATGATTTTGTCTTTCATCTTTTGAATATTTCAAACAGAGAAAGTATAAAAAATAACATAAAATACCCATTATCCAGTTTTAACAAATTTTAACATTCTTCCACATTTGTCTCAAATTTTCTCTTCTTTTTTTAAAAGAAAAATAAACACTACGAATACAGTTTATTCCTTCCTTCCCTTTGCAGGGTGACCATAATGCTAAATTGGATATTTACCACTCTTATGAACATTTGACACAATTATTGTATAGTATGAATACATAAAAATGGATAGTTTTTGTTTTCCAATTTTATATAAATAATAACATACTGTATACATCCTTCTGTAGATTTGGTTTTCCATGCTTATTTACACATATTAAATTTTTTTAGTGGAAAAAAACATGGTAAAGTGAGGCAAACATGGACTTTAGAGTCAGTCAGAAATTGCGGCTTTTTCATGTACGCCCTCAAGTAAGTTAATGAATCTTCTGGAGCTTGTTTCTGGATTTGTAAAATAGGGGTAAGGACCTACCTTGCAAGGCTATTGAGAAGTAGAAGATAGTACCTATCTTCAGGCCTGCTACAAATATTCAATAAATGTTAACTATTATTTGTCACATAAAATAGTACACACTCAGTAAATGGTAGCTATTTTTATTGTAACCTGCAAATGTTCTTCATATTTGTTCAGGAAAACTAAGTCTTACAATGGCCCTAAGGTCCCCAGTGCCTGACTGTGTTCATATAAAAGGAAGTGTGATAATTTCCAGGTCAAGTCTTTGTGAAGTTTTATGAACTCCCCTATCCAGTTGGGCTTGGCTTATTTATTTTAATAGCATAATTGAACTACCAATTCTTAGATTTCTACTGAATGCCATTCTATATGCCTATGACCAGGAGTCTAATGTGCAGAAGATTTTTTAAAGCTTAACTGTATTCTCTAGCCCCAACCACCCCACCTACCTGCCTCTGTGGCTTAACACCATCTCAGTACAATTTCATTATCCATAAATTTATTAAGTGTGCATCTTCATTTTCAATAAGATGCTAAACGCAGGCTCAGGAATGACACCAGCAGAAGCACCACTGTTTATGTTATCTCTGCCTCACTCATCGCAAGGAGACTGATGTTGTGCCTTCCAAAGTCTTTTGATTATGTTGTTGTTATATTAAAAGCAAAAACACAAAAAAAGCAAAAGAAAATGTTTATTCATTGCCTTATTTTTAATACCTTGATCCCACTCCTTATACCTACCTCTGCCTGTCAAAACTTCACCCATTCTTCATGATTCCTCTCAAGTGTAAACTTTTTCATAAAATCCACCCTGATTTCCCCCTCCCACAGGGGCACGCTCTCTCTTCTGAACACCAAAGCATGTGCCTGTTGCATAGACTTCAGCAAACAGTTTACCCCTATGTAATCCGGATTAAACCGCAAGCTTCCCCAGAGAAAGACATCCCACTCCCTTCTCTCATAGGCACTTAGAACTGAACTCGACAACTATTAGGAATTAGTACACTGTGATAGGATATCAGCCAATATGCAAACTATGACTGACACAGAGAGTAGGGCAACCTGCTATTTGAGTGGTCACATAGATTCAATATCTCTGTCTAAAAGGGAAAAGTAATAGCTGTCTTTATCAGGAGACTATCCTGCCTGGTCCTTTACATGCAGTAGTTCTATTCTCAAATTAATCCTGCAAGAAAAGTGAAATTGTCCCCATTTTCCATATTGCACTAGAACTGTAATTCAAATCCAGCTCCATCTGACTCTGAGGCCCATGCTCTTTCCACACCATGTGTCCAATACAATAAACACTAGCCTGACTCTCACCACTCTGTGCAAGACTACCTTGCCACACAAGGAACATAATGAATAAGTAAATCACACAGCCAAACAGTAATTCATAAAAAAACACTTAATCTTTGCCACAGATTCCTAAGCCTCCAGTTCTACCGAAAATCCCAATCCATTTGGGATATTAATTATGATAAAAATTTATTAAATACTCATAAATGTTAGACACTACAGGGAACACTAGAGAAACACAGCCATGTATCTATGCTTTCATTCAAAGAAAATGAAATGTCTAAATGATGAGGACTCCTGGCAGCAGTAAATATACTTTATCACTTGCATTTTCCCTATCCTTGTTTTAAAGCTGCTTATTATTTATTTAGTCTCTTGATTTTTTGGACCAAATGCCAAAATCTAATATATGTTTCAGGTAAAATATGATCTTAGCAGAGGAGCATACAACCAATTCACTATCAGCCTTATCTCCATCATAATGGTCCTTATGAAATATTACCTATAGTATTTTCATGTTTCTTTACTCCCTCTTAGACTGAAACAGGGAATAAAAATAGCCTAAACCTTTTAGATGATTACAGTGAAGATAAAGAGATGCTCTTTTGTTTTAATGCAACACACACACACACACACACACATACACACACACACACACACACACAGAGGGGGGAGAGGGAAGGGAAAGAGAGAGAGAGAAAGAAAGAGAGAGAGAGAGAAATGACTCCATTCAACCTCATTTACTTCTCCATAGTAAAGTTAGACATTTTTTCCTTATAAATACCTTCAAATTTCGATGGTCTATTTTTCTCAGAGCCTCTGTTAAATGTGGTGCAGCACAGTCATTAATACACATGACCAAACCAAAAATGATCATGGGCACCTGAAGCCCAGACTACAATTTACACCTGATGATAATTCTGCCAACTGACCATACTCCAGGGTCAAGTTGATATTAAATTTTAATAAAATGACACTTTCATCTAGTGGTTTCCAAAGGACTGAGTGAAATGAGATTAACATAGAAAAATGTCAGACTGGTGAATGATTGACCTATTTGGCTAGTATGAATTAAATGAGAATTTTCAATGATGAAGATGTCAAATGAACAACAGAATTAAACATTTGGTGGGATAAATATACAAATGAAACTTCTGAGAGCAGGGTCAACATTGAAATGAAGGTATGATTTCTCAGACAGGGGAAGGAGCTCACATAAACACAAACCTTTTTCCTTTCCCTGTCCATGAATTCCTTTTATAAGCCACATTTATTTCACCATTGGAGATCAGACTTAAATAGGAATAATACCCTGGAAGAAGTAGCACATTGATTTTCATGAAATAACATTGATTTCCAGCACCCCTCCACAAATGAGTCACACTAAGGTTTAAGTATCTGATGAACAGAAGAGGCTTATTACAGGCCCTGGCTGCACAAAACCCTATGTAGCCATGGGGTGTCAAAAAGAAAAAGGGGACATTATTGAAAATTGGGAAAGGCAGAGGTTAGAGTCCTAGCATCTAAAGCAAAACATTCAAATTCTGCCTAAGTCCCTGGGAAGTCAGCTTGCAAAGTCTACTCCCATGATTATTCTAATTATGCATTGGGTCAGCTATGAGATACTGTGCAGTAATTGCTAATTAAAATACAACAGCCAATGATCACAGACTGGTAAGTGATGATAAATGTATGCATTTAAAGGAAGAAGGGAGAAACTTAAGAAGGTTGTGGTTAACAAATGCTCTACCCCCCTCAAATTTCTTCATACAAAATAATAATTCACTATGGGCTCTGACACAAGTTATGGTCCTATACACCTCTTGATCTTCTGTTTAATTCTGCGAAGAAGTGACAAAATATATCCACTTTCTAATCATCTTTCTACTATAATAACATTAGGTGCTAATAACAGTATTTGTGCTAGCCCAAGCAGCAGTTAAGTGTCCAGAGCCAGTGCAAGACAACCTAGTTTATCACGTTGCTCAGACATTAGGCTATAAAGGAAAGTTTAGCCTACTTTGCTGATACACAAATCTGGTTAATATGTCCCTTATAGTAGATAAGCTCTGATTAGTATTTTATCTGTTAAATCATTTAAGAAATAGAAGCTATATTTTGGCTTGACTAGCACTAGGGTTTCATAAACAAAAGAAATGGGTCCTTTCATTATAGGGGTTTGAAAAGTCACTGAATTTTGGCTATGGGAGGCCAGGAAAAGAAAACATGCATTTCTTCTCTGGAAGCCACACTCCATTCTACTTGCCATCCTCATTAGTACTTTACTCAGCACTATGGAAAGAAAGCCACTCAAAAGTAGTTTAAGTGGAACTGACTCACGTTGTTATAGACAATGGGGAGAAGTCCGTACCTACTCTGGACAGAAGGGGGTGGGAGTGGGAGGTGGCAAAGGAAATAAAACTCGAAGGGCAAAGAGAGACTAGTCAGGACAAGTAATTCATTCCAACATTTCAACACGGGATAATATAAAATGTTATTAGGAAGGTAAATTTGGGATAATCCCTCAAATGTAAATGACATTTAGATTGTCCCAGCTGAGGATTATCTATCACCAAGGTTATCTACAAATTGAATATAGTTCCCTTAAGGGGAAAATACTGAGTGCAAATAACTGACAAGCCACTAAGCCCTTCAAAAAGAATGCCACTTGGTTTCAAGGGGGCTAAGCAGATGAAAAAAAAAAAAAAAAAAAAGCACAAAAAAACAGGCCTTCAATAAATAGTTCTGTATAGCTGTGACATCATTCTGGGTTAATTTATCCTAAAAATCACTACAAGCATTCCACTAGAGGAATATAAAAAGATTTGAAAAACACTGACCCAGAAACATTATGCTTGCCTACATGGCAGAATAAAAAGGGCAAGGGGCCACCTTTAGAATTAGAAAGATGTAGAAATGAATCATGGCTCTACTATTTAACATGAATGACCTCAGACAAGTTACTTATCCTTCCGGGTCTCAGTTTATTTGGACTATAAAACGATGCAACAATATCTGACTCATACAGTTTCTTAGCTATGTAAACCCATAATGGAGTACCCAGAACATAGTAAGCATACAGAAGAAAAAGATTTTTCTAAACTCAGTATTAGAACCATCAAAATCAGCATCAAAGGATGGGCTTTAGAGACACTGGAGAGCTAAGGCAGAGACACGATTCAGGGACATGTGGCAATGTTCTCTATTTTCTCTCCTTCAGGGATGATTTGGCCATGCTCACACTGATCCTGGTAGAGGATCCAGGAGAGCTCCATGTTTATAAACACGTACTTAAACGAATCACATAGACTGTAAATGTAAGCTCTTCAGAAACGGTGATGAAAAATCCTAAAAATAAAAGGTTGTGGAGTATGAGGTACTCAATATGGCAGACCTGGACTCGCATGAGGGTCGTCTCAAGAAGCTGTGTACCCTGTGGGAAAAGGGTAAGAAAAACTATATGCTGCATCTATGACTACTCTGTGCAGCTACCTTGCTTCTACAAGTCCTATACCCATGATCACTAAACCCAGAACCTATAGTAGGCATGTGCTCTTAAGTGTGTGTGTGTAATCTCTTCCCACCATCTTGTAACCTGCCCAAAATGCTGCAAGGTGCCTGAATACTTGCTGAATGAATAAAGGACACGTGGGTTTCCCAGGAAGCACACACTAAATCCACAAACCCTAATTTTGTAATGGCAAAGTAACTTAGTATTAGTTAAGCCTAATGGTGCCTTACTGTGGTTCAGTTCTCATTATCACACTTCACCAGCCCTGGTAACAAAACTCTACACTACATTAGGCTCTTCATCCATATAATATGCAACAAAAACAACAGAAATGGCAGAGACTACTAGAATAGCTCCAAACTTACAGGGTCGGTTGGTGAAAACAGCACGACTCCAGAGGAATCAAGAGAACCAGGTTCAAGCCCTAGCTCTAAGTCTCGACAGTTTCTAACCTTTTTGTGACATGAGCCAGAAAACAAGGAAGTTCAAAGATCTGGGAATCTAGGAATAAAAATAGCCTCACATTCACATATGACCTTATCTACCCTATGGCTTACGAGTCATAGCTATAGTTCTCACTCATACAATGATAACTTGCCTTTTGCTCTATATAAATTACTATGCTATGAATTCAAGCTATCACAATCCATGGTCTTCCAAAATATAGTATTTTAACCATATCTATATTTATATCTATATCTAAATATTTTTTCTAAACCTTCAAAGATGAAGAAAAGTTGTGGTCAACACCTGGAACTGTCTCTGAGACTTGACAGATCTGAAACCAATTTCAGCCTCTGGGAAGAAGTCTGTCAGAAAATTGTGTGCTCAGATTTTAGGCTGAAGTTGCTTATTCTCTACATATTAGAGGGTCAATCTCCAATCATTCAGAAGAGCAATTGCTCATTGGAATCATCTGGGATCTGCCAGCGAAAAATTACTTGAAAGCCACTGACTAAATAGGTCAACTGAATTAAAAGGTTTTTCAAACATACAGCCCTGCAAACGGACTTAACATACATCAAAAGGATATTGTTCTCATAGTTTCAAATTTTCACACTCTATAGATCACCTACCACTAAACTAGCTGAGAGACTTTATGTAAGTGGTTTTACTTCTCTGCCCTTCAGTCTCCTTAGCTATAAAAGAGAATACTGGAATGGCTGAACATCAACAGCTCCAGTTTACAGCCCCCAGCATGAGCGACGTAGAAGACGGGTGATTTCTGCATTTCCAACTGAGGTACCGGGTTTATCTCACTGGGGCTTGCTGGACAGTGGGTGCAGCCCACGGAGTGTGAGCCAAAGCAGGGCGGGGCATTGCCTCACCAGGGAAGCTCAAGGGGTCAGGGAATTCCCTTTCCTAGTCAAGGGAAGCCGTGACAGACGGTACCTGGAAAATCGGGACACTTCCACCCTAATACTGTGCTTTTCCAACAGTCTTAGCAAACGGCACACCAGGAGATTATATCCTGTGCCTGGCTCGGAGGGTCCCATGCCCACTAAGCTTCGTTCACTGCTAGCACAGCAGTCTGAGATTGAACTGCAAGGCAGCAGCCAGTCTGGGGGAGGGGCGCTCACCATTGCTGAGGCTTGAGTAGGTAAACAAAGAGGCCAGGAAGCTCGAACAGGGTGGAGCCCACTGCAGCTCAAGGAGGCCTGCCTGCCTCCGTAGACTCCACCTCTGGGGGCAGGGCATAGCTGAACAACAGGCAGCAGAAACTTCTGCAGACTTAAACATCCCTGTCTGACAGCTTTGAAGAGAGTAGTGGTTCTCCCAGCATGGAGTTTGAGATCTGAGAACAGACAGACTGCCTCCTCAAGTGGGTCCCTGACCCCCGAGTAGCCTAATTGGGAGACACCTCCCAGTAGGGGCCAACTGACACTTCATACAGCCAGGTGCCCCTCTGAGCGAAGCTTCCAGAGGAAGGATCAGGCAGCAACATTTGCTGTTCTGCAATATTTGCTATTCTGCAGCCTCCACTGGTGATATCCAGGCAAACAGGGTCTAGAGCGGACCTCAGGCAAACTCCAACAGACCTGCAGCTGAAGGTCCTGACTGTTAGAAGGAAAACTAACAAACAGAAAGGACATCCACACCAAAACCCTATCTGTACGTCACCAACATCAAAGACCAAAGGTAGACAAAACCACAAAGATGGGGAGAAACCAGAGCAGAAAACTGAAAATTCTAAAAATCAGAGCACCTCTACTCCTCCAAAGGAATGCAGCTCCTCACCAACAATGGAACAAAGCTGGATGGAGAATGACTTTGACAAGTTGACAGAAGTAGGCTTCAGATGACTGGTAATAACAAACTTCTCTGGGCTGAAGGAGGATGTTCGAACCCATTGCAAGGAAGCTAAAAACATTGAAAAAAGATTAGATGAATGGCTAATTAGAATAAACAATGTAGAGAAGACCTTAAATGACCTGATGGAGCTGGAAACCATGGCATGAGAACTACGTGATGCATGCTCATGCTTCAGTAGCCGATGTGATCAAGTGGAGGAAAGAGTATCAGTGATTGAAGATCAAATGAATGAAATGAAGCAAGAAGAGAAGTTTAGAGAAAAAAGAGTAAAAAGAAATGAACAAAGCCTCCAAGAAATAAGGGGCTAAGTGAAAAAATTAAATCTACATCTGATTGGTGTACCTGAAAGTGATGGGGAGAATGGAACATAGTTGGAAAACACTCCTCAGCATATTATCCAGGAGAACTTCCCCAACCTAGCAAGGGAGGCCAACATTCAAATTCAGGAAATACAGAGACCACCACAAAGATACTCCTCGAGAAGAACAACTCCAAGACACATAATTGTCAGATTCATCGAAGTTAAAATGAAGGAAAAAATGTTAGAGCAGCCAGAGAGAAAAGTCAGGTTACCCACAAAGGGAAGCCCATCAGACTAACAGCAGATCTCTTGGCAGAAACTCTACAAGCCAGAAGAGAGTGGGGGCCAATATTCAATACTCTTAGAGAAAAGAATTTTCAACCCAGAATTTCATATCCAGCCAAACTAAACTTCATAAGTGAAGGAGAAATAAAATCCTTTACAGACAAACAAATGATGAGAGATTTTGTCACCACCAGGCCTGCCTTACAAGAGCTCCTGAGGGAAGCACTAAACATCGAAAGGTAAAACTGGAATCAGCCACTGCAAAAACATGCCAAAATGTGAAGACCATCGATGCTAGGAAGAAACTGCATCAACTAACAAGCAAAATAACCAGCTAACATCATAATGACAGGATCAAATTCACACATAACAATATTAACCTTAAATGTAAATGGGCTAAATGTTTCAATTAAAAGACACAGACTGGCAAGTTGGATAAAGAGTCAAGACCCATCAGTGTGCTGTACTCAGGAGACCCATCTCATATGCAGAGACACACATAGGCTCAAAATAATGGTATGGAGAAAGATCTACCAAGCAAATGAAAAACAAAGAAAAAGCGGGAATTGCAATCCTAGTCTCTGATAAAACAGACTTTAAAACAACAAAGATCAAAAGAGACAAAGAAGGCCATTACATAATGGTAAACGGATCAATTCAACAAGAAAAGTTAATTATCCTAAATATATCTGCACCCAATACAGGAACACCCAGGTTCATAAAGCAAGTCCTTAGAGACCTACAAGGAGACTTAGACTCCCACAAAATAACAGTGGGAGACTTTAACACCCCACTGACAACATTAGACAGATCAACAAGACAGAAAGTTAACAAGGATATCCAGGAATTGAACTCAGCTCTTCACAAAGCAGACCTAATAGACATCTACAAAACTCTCCACCCCATATCAACAGAATATACATTCTTCTCAGCACCACATCACACTTATTCCAAAATTGACTACATAGTTGGAAGTAAAGCACTCCTCAGCAAATGTAAAAGAACAGAAATTATAACAAACTGTCTCTCAGATTACAGTGCAATCAAATTAGAACTCAGGATTAAGAAACTAACTCAAAACCACTCACTACATGGAAACTGAACAACCTGCTCCGGAATGACTACTGGGTACATAATGAAATGAAGGCAGAAATAAAGATGTTCTTTGAAACCAATGAGAACAAAGACACAACATACCAGAATCTCTGGGACACATTTAAAGCAGTGTGTAGAGGGAAATTTATAGCACTAAATGCCCACAAGTGAAAGCTGGAAAGATCTAAAATTGACACCCTAACATCACAATTAGAAGAACTAGAGAAACAAGAGCAAACACATTCAAAAGCTAGCAGAAGGCAGGAAATAACTAAGATCAGAGCAGAACTGAAGGAGATAGAGACACAAAAAAAAAACCCTTCAAAAAATCAATGAATCCAGGAGCTGTTCTTTTTTTTGAAAAGATCAACAAAGTTGATAGACTGCTAGCAAGACTAATACAGAAGAAAAGAGAGAAGAAACAAGTAATAAAGAAGAAAAGAGAGAAGAATCAAATAGATGCAATAAAAAATGATAAAGGGGATATCACCACCAATCCCACAGAAATACAAACTACCATCAGAGAATACTATAAACACCTCTACGCAAATAAACTAAAAAAACTAGAAGAAATGGATAAATTCCTGGACACTTACACTCTCCCAAGACTAAACCAGGAAGAAGTTGAATCCCTGAATAGACCAATAGCAGGCTCTGAAATTGAGGCAATAATTAATAGCCTGCCAACCAAAAAAAGTCCAGGAACAGATGGATTCACAGCCCAACTCTACCAGAGGTACCAAGAGGAGCTGATAACATTCCTTCTGAAACTATTCCAATCAACAGAAAAAGAGGGAATCCTCCCTAACTCATTTTATGAGGTCAGCATCATCCTGATACCAAAGCCTGGCAGAGACACAAAAAAAAACCAGAATTTTAGACCAATATCCCTGATGAACATCGATGCAAAAATCCTCAATAAAATACTGGCAAATCAAATCCAGCAGCACATCAAAAAGCTTATCCACGACGATCAAGTTGACTTCATCCCTGGGATGCAAGGCTGGTTCAACATACGAAAATCAATAAATGTAATCCAGCATATAAACAGAACCTAAGACAAAAACCACATGATTATCTCAATAGATGCGGAAAAGACCTTTGACAAAATTCAACAGCCCTTCATGCTAAAAACGCTCAATAAATTTGGTATTGATGGGACATATCTCAAAATAATAACAGCCATTTATGACAAACCCATAGCCAATATCATACTGAATGGGCAAAAACTGGAAGCATTCCCTTTGAAAACTGGCACAAGACAGGGATGCCCTCTCTCACCACTCCTATTCAACATAGTGTTGGAAGTTCTGGCCAGGGCAAACAGGCAGGAGAAGGAAATAAAGGGTATTCAATTAGGAAAACAGGAAGTCAAACTGTCCATGATTGCAGATGACCTGATTGTATATTTAGAAAACCCCATCGTCTCAGCCCAAAATCTCCTTAAGCTGATAAGCAACTTCAGCAAAATCTCAGGATACAACATCAATGTGCAAAAATCACAAGCATTCTTATACACCAATAACAAACAGAGAGCCAAATCATGAGTGAACTCCCATTCACAATTGCTTCAAAGAGAATAAAATACCTAGGAATCCAACTTACAAGGGATGTGAAGGACCTCTTCAAGGAGAACTACAAACCACCGCTCAACTAGATAAAAGAGGACATAAACAAATGGAAGAGAATTCCATGCTCATGTATAGGAAGAATTAATATCGTGAAAATGGCCATACTGCCCAAGGTAATTTATAGATTCATTGCCATCCCCATTAAGCTACCAATGAGTTTCTTCACAGAATTGGAAAAAACTACTTTAAAGTTCATATGGAACCAAAAAAGAGCCCACATTGCCAAGACAATCCTAAGCAAAAAGAACAAAGTTAGAGGCATCACGCTACCTGACTTCTAACTATACTACAAAGCAACAGTAAGCAAAACAGCATGGCACTGGTACAAAACAGAGATATAGACCAATGGAACAGAACAGAGCCCTCAGAAATAATACCACACATCTACAGTCATCTGATCTTTTACAAACCTAACAAAAACAAGAAATGCAGAAAGGATTCCCTGTTTAATAAATGGTGCTGGGAAAACTGGCTAGCCACATGTAGAAAGCTGAAACTGGATCCCTTCCTTACGACTTATACAAAAATCAATTCAAGATGGATTAAAGACTTAAATGTTAGACCTAAAACCATAAAAACCCTAGAAAAAAACCTAGGCAATACCATTCAGGACATAGGCATGGGCAAGGACTTCATGTCTAAAACACCAAAAGCAATGGCAACAAAAGCCAGAATTGACAAATGGGATCTAATTAAACTAAAGGACTTCTGCACAGCAAAAGAAACTACCATCAGAGTGAACAGGCAACCTACAGAATGGGAGAAAATTTTTACAATCTACCCATCTGACAAAGGGCTAATATGTAGCATCTACAAAGAACTTAAAGAAATTTACAAGAAAAAAATCAAACAACCCCACGAAAAAGTGGGCAAAGGATATGAACAGACAGTTCTCAAAAGAAGACATTTATACAGCCAACAGACACATGAAAAAGTGCTCATCATCACTGGCCATCAGAGATATGCAAATCAAAACCACAATGAGATACCATCTCACACCAGATACCAAAACACCAAAAGCAATGGCAACAAAAGCCAGAATTGACAAATGGGATCTAATTAAACTAAAGAGCTTCTGCACAGCAAAAGAAACTACCATCAGAGTGAACAGGCAACCTACAGAATGGGAGAAAATTTTTACAATCTACCCATCTGACAAAGGGCTAATATGCAGCATCTACAAAGAACTTAAAGAAATTTACAAGAAAAAAATCAAACAACCCCATCAAAAAGTGGGCAAAGGATATGAACAGACAGTTCTCAAAAGAAGACATTTATACAGCCAACAGACACATGAAAAAGTGCTCATCATCACTGGCCATCAGAGATATGCAAATCAAAACCACAATGAGATACCATCTCACACCAGTTAGAATGGCAATCATTAAAAAGTCAGGAAACAACAGGTGCTGGAAAGGATGTGGAGAAATAGGAACACTTTTACGCTGTTGATGGGACTGTAAACTAGCTCAACCATTGTGGAAAACAGTGTGGCAATTCCTCTAGGATCTAGAACTAGAAATACCATTTGACCCAGCCATCCCATTACTGGGTATATACCCAAAGGATTATAAATCATGCTGCTATAAAGACACATGCACACATGTTTATTGCAGCACTATTCACATTATCAAAGACCTGTCACATTATCAAAGACCAATCCAAATGTCCATCAGTGATAGACTGGATTAAGAAAATGTGGCACATATACACCATGGAATACCATGCAGCCATAAAAAAGGATGAGTTCACGTTCTTTGTAGGGACATGGATGAATCTGGAAGCCATAATTCTGAGCAAACTATTGCAAGGACAGAAAACCAAACACCACATGTTCTCACTTATAGGTGGGAACTGAACAATGGGAACACTTGGACACAGGGTGGGGAACATCACACACCAGGGCCTGTTGTGGGTTGGGGGGCGGGGGGGAGGGAGAGCCTTCAGAGATATACGTAATGTGAATGATGAGTTAATGGGTGCAGCACACCAATATGGCAAATGCATACATATGTAACAAACCTGCACGTTGTGCACATGTACCCTAGATCTTAAAGTATAATAAATAAATAAATAAATAAATAAATAAATAAATAAATAAATAAGAAGACTGGATCAGATGGTCTGCAAGGTGCCTTCCAACACCGAGTTTCCATGCTTATTCACAACTGCAACCTCTGTGCTACTATCTCACACACTATGAAAGGAAGGTAGAGGTTCCAATGATGGATCGTATTAATTAGGTTTTGCTGTGAAAAAAAATGCCTCCTCTGCCCTCTCTGTTCCTTGCCTCTTTATTTGGTGATCAATTTTCTTCCATATAAAGTGACTTCATTATGGAATTTATCTCTTATGGAATTTATCTCTATGGAAATAAAAGCAAGCTTATCTTGACAAATCTCTAAAATGATTTTAAAGCATGCACACATGCTCTGTGTGTGTGTGTGTGCGTGTGTGTATGAGAGAGAGAGAGAAAGGATGTGTTTGTGAATGCAGGTATGTTGATGTTGAATCAGAAGACTGGGATCCTAGTGATGTTTCATCGCTCACATGCAAAATGAGAACAAAACCATCTTCCTTACTGATCTATGGTTACTATAACAATCAAATGAAATAAGCATGGGAAAATATTTTTAAATCATTAGGAATGGTGCAAATATAAGGCACGTTTTTATTAATGTTTCTTAGTCTTAGATACTATGGTTTTCTTGAAATCAGAGAGAAAAAAGCCATATTTGCACAAAGTACAGGCTCATTAAATTTTGACTTGCTTAAAAATTAAATACTAAAAAGTACTGCAAATGAAAAGCATCCTACCATGTAACAGACATTTGTTAAACCCTTACTATATAGCAGAACCTATAGGGCTAGGCATTAGAGACACATATGCCTAAATTCTGTAAGGAGATGCACTTTGGGTCACTCACTGCTCCATCCTCAGCACCCAGCACAGCAATGAGACAGAGAGGCACTCAACATTTGCAGAATGAAAGAATGAGAAATGGTCTCTGTCTCTGAAAGGCTTAGAGTACACTATGAAGACCTGGCATGTAACTAGTATAGTAACTATCATAGTTGATTTGAAAGAAGACCATATCATCAGGGCATGAAGGAAGGAGTGGTCAATTCAACTTGGACTGGGTTCAGTGAGTGGGAGTGCAAAGAAAGAAAAGCCTTCAAAGAGGAGGTGAGCTTGGACTAAACCTTTGGTGCACATATTCATTAACAAGTCTAACTCTCCTTTGGCCATAAGGTATTTGGAGTGAGATACATGTTAACATATGAGTTATGTGTTGTAAAGTGGGGAGTAGTAAGGAATAGATTGTGTTTATATCATCTTTGCTACATGTAATTCTACTGAGCTGAATTTACATGACAGCCTCATTTACATACAAAGGAAAGGTTTAAAAAACAAAGCAAGAGGCAGTCAATAAGGAGGAAAGGATATTGACAACATTTACAAAGGTGCAGCAATATCATAGTCATTATTGATCCTGAGGTCCTCTAATGATGTTGATGACAATAAATATTTTTTTAGTTTGAAAAAAAATTTTTTAGAGACACAGTCTCACTCTGTCACCCAGACTGAAGTACAGTGGCATGATCACATCCTACTGAAGCCTCAATCTCCCAGGCACAAGTGATCCTCCCACCTCAGCCTTCCAAGTAGCTGGAATCACAGGCGCATGCCACCATGTTGGCAATTTTTTATTTTTTGTAGAGACAGGGTCTTCCTGTGTTGCCCAGGCTAGTTTTCTCCTGGGCTCAAACGATTGTCCTGCCTCAGCCTCCCAAAGTGCTATGACTACAGGCATGAGCCACCGTACTCAGCCTTATTTTCAATAATAAACATTTCATGTAATGAAATGTTTAGTTTCAGTGTGGATAAAATTACAAATACCCTCAGATATAGGCAAGAGATTTGCTGTAGCGAGTTACAGCATATTCATTAGGTGGTATTAAATGGTCCAAGTCAGAGAAGCCATCACTCCTAATAGCTGAGTGTTAATGACTACACAAGATACACATTGCGTACCTGTATCAAAACATCTCATATACCCTATAAATATATACACCTACTATGTACATGCAAAAAATTTTTAAAAACCTGAATGCCAGAAACATCTAGATTGCCAGAAAAATCTACAACTGACCTAACAATAAATTCAGACATGACTATCCAGTGAGTTTTGCCATATACCTATTATATCAGTTCAGCCAAGTCACATCTAATTTATGGATTCCATTTAGTATAAAGGAATTGTGGTGATAGAGGAAAGTGATAACTGTATATAATCTCCTAATATTAGGAAATTTATTTTCCAACAGCAAAATTAAGGCTAATAGGATAAAGGCAAAGCACACTTATTGTCATTAGTGAAATGATATGTACCTTTAAAGTGACTTATCAAGTTAATCTGCGTATAATATTTTATTTTAGTTTCAGCATAGGCATGTAAGAACAAGAAGCAACACAGTATAATGCATCAGTTCTAAAAACACTTTTTGGTCTTGGGACCCCTTTATATACTTAATAAGTACAATTCCAACAAACTGTTGTTTATGTGGGTTATGCAGTACATAACAATATTTAATGTATAAGAAATTAGAATTTTTGAATATTTGTTAACCCATTAGAATTATAAATCCTTTATATGATAATATAAATAACACATTTTTATGATAAGTATATCCTCTAAAACAACAACAAAATAATGAAAGGAAAGGCATCACTTTACACTTTTAAAAATCCTTAATGTTTTTGCTTAATAGAAGACAACTGGATTTTCTTATCTGCTTCTGCATTTAATCTGTTGAAATATGTTGTTTTGGTTGAAATACATATTTTTAAAAAACAGCCTCACATAGATATGTAATTGGAAAATAGATGATGTGAATATCAGTCTTTACCATTATACCAGAACTTGACATATGCTTTTTTTTTAAGGTCAGCTGCAATGTGGAATGTAAGACTATATCAATGAACTTTTTGTACTCTGTTACTTTCAAATGCATTGGTTTATCTTGCACTTTCAGTAGCTCTTTTGCCCAGTCATAATTTTATAACACTATGCATTGGCTATTGGAAATATTGTTCAGTAAGGCTACGGATCTTCCGAATGTTGACAATTTCATTATACAATATCAAAAACTTACCACCATTCATCAAGAAAATAAGTGTTGGGAAGTTATCAAGCTCTCACAGTCACAGTGGTAAATACAAGTTTTCCCAAATTCTACCTTTCCCTTAAAAGCATGAATTGGCAGCAAATACTGTTTTCCTTGAAGTGACAGGCCCATTCATTCCGTTTTTTTCACTCATTCAGTTTTGATAAAATTTCTCCAAATATTAAGTCTGGAAAAACCACAGTTTTCTTTAGTCATTCTTTCACATAAAAAAAAAAAAGTTCTATAAAAAAATACCCATTCAGCTCACAACTCAAGTGTACAAGTGTCTTTCTTTTAGACAACACAGTGCTTAGTTGGTATGCAACACAGGTGCTTTATGTGTACTACCCATTTAGTCACTATGAATACTAAAAAGATCTGCTCAAGGGTTGAGATTTATTAAAATTAATGTTTTTAATAGCTTCAGTAAGGACACTCTTAAGTGAAACTGGCTCTCCCACCCCACCCCACTCCAGCTCTTTTAACTTCAAGATTATGGCAGTCAAAAATACAATGACTTCTAGTGCAGCTTGGTGCCACTGTCCAGATTCATGTTAAGGCTCCAGCAGGTTTTCCCACCATTGCTTTTATACCGCCAGTGCAAACACCAACACAGTAAAAAAAAAAAAAAAGACAAATAATATCTTACTATCATTATGAAAATAGTTGTGACCTCATGGATTCCCTGAAAGGATCTCAGGAACCCCAAGGAATCCATGAACTGTACTTTGAGAACCACTGATGTCATGGAAAGACATTTTTGAAGTCAGTGGGATTAAGTTCTGACTCTGAGACTTACTAGCTGCGTGCTTGGGCACATTACTTAACCTCTCTTGCCCTTGGTTTGCTCACTTAACAAAAATAAAGAAAAAGAATACCCATTTCGTCCAGGCATAGTGGCTTACGCCTGTAATCCCAACACTTTGGGAAGCTGAGGCAGGTGGATTGTCTGAGGTCAGGAGTTCGAGACCAACCTGAACAACATGATGAAACCCTGTCTCTACTAAAAATACAAAAGTTAGCTGAGCGTGGTGGCGAGCGCCTGTAATCCCAGCTACTCGGTAGGCTGAGACACAAGAATTGCTTGACCCAGAAGGCAAGGGTTGCAGTGAGCACCAGTGCACTCTGGCCTGGGCGACAGAGTGAGACTTTGTTAAAAAAAAAAAAAAGAAAAAAAAAGCCATTTCATAGACCTACTGTGGAGAAGCTCATAGGAGATGCAAAACAATACTCAGTAGGTGTTCACAAAATGTTATTTTTAACTCTCCCCTACATAAAATAAGAGATTATCCCATTTTGACACCTAACCAAAGATCAAGAGAGGTTAAATGACTGACGATCAAAAGAACAAAATGAGAAAATTAATATTATAATTAATATGAGAATGATGCATAAATAATAGATCAACCTAATACTGTTATGAAACTGAGAGATTTGAAAAATGCATTAGAAAATATTTATATTTTCTGCCAGTAAACATTTGTAGTGTCTCTATTTCAAAAGGGATGATAAACACTCATTCTGAACCATTTATCACTATACTTTAGACATCATTGACACCTCTCGAACACTCTCAAGAAAATCTTTAAGAATTCTTTTATTTTTTCTTTGTTCTCTATTACACACAAGGTTATACCGAACAGAGTCTCTGTGATTCCGGAGTTTTCCTACTCCAGCTGCTGGATCCCATCTGGTGTCCTTTATCTAGGACGCCTGTTCCAGGAATAAGATGATTAAGGTGATGAGCCAATTCCTTGTAGAAAATAGAAATTTCCCATTTCCTTAAGAATGTTAGTAGGAGAGAGAAAAAATGTTTGATAAAGCACAATTACACATCTAATTACCAGATGCTAAGCATTTAGCCAGAACAGATATCCTAATTGCTATATGTTGTTTTGCTCCACTGAGACACTGTATTAGTTATCTATTGCTGAATAACAATATTTCCACAGTTTCAGTAGCTTAAAATAACACCCATTTATTATCTCACAGTTCTGTGAGTAAGGAGTCCAGGCATAGCTTCACTGGGTCCTCTGCAAGGCTGCAGTCATGTTGTCAGCTAGACCTGGTTCTCATGTGGAGGCTCAATTTGGGGAGGATCTGCTTCCCTACTTGTGTGGTTGTTGACAGCATTCAGTTCCTTGCAACTGTAGAACTGAGAGCTTCAGTCTTTTGCTGGCTGTCAGGGGAGACTGCCCTCAGCTCCTCAAAGCCACTTGAAGTTCTTTGCCACATGGGGTCCCCCAGTACAGCTACTTGCTACTTCATAGCCAGCAAGGGAGAGAGAGAGAGACTCCAGCAAGATGAGGGCTACAATCATACATAACATAATCATAAACACAAACTAATGTATATCCTGTCACTTTTGTCATGTTCTGTTGGGTAGAAGCAAGTCACAGGACTCATCCATACTCAAGGGAAAGGGATCACACAAGGGCATGAAGAATGGCAGGAATCATGGGGCCCACCTTAAGAGTACGTTTGCCACGGACATGCTGGAGCATGCAGTGTGACTAGTAGAGAATAGGAAAAATTTGAAACAAGTCAAGAATAGGGTGAGGAGAATGAATAAGCTCGATAGTATGGAGAGAAGGAATACAGGTCTAGTATCACCTAAATCTATATCCACAGGGAGGCAACAAATCTGGAGAAAGGTGAGATAGTACAGATAAAAAAGTCTGATTTGGTAGGTTGGATACAACTGTTAAGAGCTAACAGGGACTCACAATGAGCAGGTGACGATGGTGTGGCTCCAGGAAAGTTGTTAGTTGGAGCAGGATCCCAGCATGTGGCTGGAATATGGAAAGAAGAATACAGACCCTAGGAGGAGGAAGAGGACTGATAAGAGAGAGATTCAGTGTCTGGACTCTAGCTCCAGTACTGGGAATTGGAAGGCTAATCAGAAAAGCAAGCAAAAGCCCAGTCACAAAAACCAGGAGAACAAGGATAGAGTGAGGGTCCAGTTACTGAGCTCAGGGAGCTTATGAGTGTCCGGACATACCACAGTTTAGGGCAGCAAGACTAATTTTAAATTCCGACAGCTAATAACCCAGGGCTACCTTTGCTCCAGAGACTGACCTGGTCAGGGATTGACTAGGTGAGGTCAAACTTTAACGTACTGGTGTTGGGAGCTAAGTAAGAGAAGACAGGAACTGGCTTTGATAGTTTCTCATTGCTTAGGACACTGGATCGAGTCTAAATCCACAGTATGGTATGAATCCCATGATAACACAGCCTCAGTCTGCCCATCTAGTCTTGTCCCCCTGCATGCTTGACACTCCTCAGATTGAAACCACTGGAACACCCTGCTGTGTCCTAAACATGGCACGGACTTGCATGCTTCTGAGACAACCTCCGTTTACTTTCCCTAAAGTGCCCTATCTCCTCTGCCTCTAACTAGAGAATTCTACTTAACTTCTCAGGACCTAGTCCATATGTTACTTTCTCTGTGAAATGTGTCCACTGTCCAGACCTCTATTGTGGCACTTATCACCAAGTTATGACTGTGTCTTCAACCTAACAGACTAGGAATATGAGAAGGAAAGGACCATATCTATCCGCTCAACTTTGTATCCTTTGCACCTGGAATAGTGGCTGGCATTTAGTGGTTACTTGATAAAAATTATTGAAACAAATGCAGGAAGTATTTTAATGCTTTATTGATCTTGCCTTAGGAGTCTAATTTTGTGCCCCAACTCTCATCTCCATTTCCTCCTGCTATACACCCACTTCTTGCAATAATGATGGGAGCTCTGTGTATATGCCTGGGTTCACCTAGCTGCTGCTCTTTAATGAGCATTGATGCAGCTGAAGCCTGACATAGAGGGCTGAAAAAACAACACTAAATCTTTTATGGACAAACTGCAAATCTGCATGTACAGTCAGACATTTCTCCTGTTGACCCAGAGCTCTGATCACCAGATGTGAGAGGTAAAGCAGAACACAACACCCACATGTTTTCAAAAGAGGGAAAATCCCCAATTTAGTTCATGGCTGCCACTGTGGGTAACCCAGAAGACCTACATGACCCGAAGGTGATTTTAAGTCCTTATCCTTTTGTTGACAAGAAAAACATGTCTTGGCACTTGGTATCTTTAGTGTCTAAAGCTACAGTAAAAGTATTTCCTCTTTAAAATTCATTCTGCAGTGAGAATGGCTTCCTTCTGCCCTTGCATGTGAGACTTCAATGACGAAACCTAATGTACACACACAAAGTTGGATCACAGACCCAGCAATTACTATTTCTGAGGCTGGCTATTGAGTTCTGCATTAAGAAATGTTCAGAAGCTATCCACCTCCTATTGGGCGAGAGAGAAAAGGGCTATTCATCATCCTCAGACATGCACAACAGTATCAGTCAATTCTCTTCTATGGTGAAAGATTTTAAGTTGAAATGAATCTTTCAAATCCAATTGTTCATAATCAAGGTGACCCCAACAGGCAGTGGCTAGAAACAAGGCCTGAGCTAATCTGTACGAACTCTTTTCAGCCTTTTAATATGGCTATTAAACCCTAGAAATGGGAACGAATTATGCACACATCTTTTCATTTTAGTTTAAAATATGCACATATCCATGTTTTAAAATGGCCCTTTGGCCTAAGACAATGAAGGAACTCCATTCATAATGAGGGACAAGCATTGGGTATGCTGACAAAAAGGGAATTAATTTGCTTAATATGTCCTTAGATTCAGACTTTTGGAGAGAAAACATCCAGGAACTGGAAGGTCGTTCTGTCCAGACGCTCTCAGCATGACACTGAACATAACAGTTGCGTTTCATGGAGAGGGGCAGCCAGAGCCAGCATGTCGTGCAGCATCCTGGCTTGTCTGCTTGCTCTTTGGTCATTCCTTCTTTCCATCCCACAAATACTCATTGAGAACACATCAATGTGCTTACTGCAATAGGCTCCTTCCTTTCAGAAGGGAATTTATACAGTAGCATAAGAAGCAAAGGATGTGAAAAAGCAACTTTCACTCCACATTAGGTGAAGCCAGAAAAGTCCCTCTGGAAAGGATACTTTGGTTTCTTCTTCAAAAGAAGAAATTGAAATTGAGAAAATATTTACTTCTTGTTAATGTTATTCATTGTTAAACAATGATTTCAGCTTTCATAATCTATTTTGATGAGCTTCAAACATCTGTGTATTAGAATTTAATTATCTGAACTGGATTTCATCTGTTTTTGCATCTCCACAGTTGGCCACAGCACTGGAACATCCTGAATGATTACAGCTTGAACTTCCCAAAGAGATTTCGCTGAAAAGGTCTCACTGTTCACTAACAAAAGGTATTTTATAGAAAACAAGTACAATTACACAAGTGGCTAAGTTCAAGATTTAATGTGTACTTGGTACCTACATGAATAAATATTTTCCCACTATATCTCAATAATGGAAAATGAAAAGAAATGGCTTTCTAAATTAATACAGTAAAGTTCACAAGAAAATTATAAAACCTGACATTATAAAGAAATAAAAACTCACAAAAGCCTGATACTAAACCTACCCTTGTACATGGGCTTTGGATTTTGGAAGGCAAATCCCATGAGACTGACTAATATTTGTACAGATTAACAGTTTATAAAACACTTTATATGTTATTTCTTTTCATCCTCTATAGCAATGATTCTCAACTGGAGCAATTTCCTCACTCCAGGGACATCTGGCAATGTCTGGAGACATGTTTAGTTGTCACAACTTGTAGTAGAAGAGTTGCTACTGGCAACTAGTGGGCAGAGGTCAGTGATGCTGCTAATCATCCTACAATGCACAGAACAGATCCCCACAATAAAGAAGGACCCAGAACCACATGTCAGCAGTGCTGAGGTGGAGAAACCCTTCTCTACAGCAGTGCTTCCTGAGCTTTAAGGTGTATGTGTCATGTTAAAATGCAGTAGGTCTGGGGCAGGATCTGAGACTCTGTATCCCTCACCAACTCCCAGGTGATGCTGATGTTGCTGGTCCACAGAATACCAAGATTCCATAGCACATGTAGTACTCAATGTGTACTGTCTTATACAGCCCTTCTCAAGGGCCATTCTGTTCTCAAACCCTTAGTGAGTGGGTTATATGACCACCCTTCCCTTCATGGCTCTTAATACTTTGATGGACCCCAGAACCCAAGTAAGCCAGTCAAATAACCTCCCAAGAATTTGTTAGCAGGTCTCAGGAACTCCAGAAAGTTTCTGCTGAAAACTAGGAGCCAGCAATTAATTCTGGGAGCTAGAAACTGATATAGCGCTAGGTCCAGAATGGATATGTATTTGGTCCATATGCACAGAGAAACAGAAGTTTCTGAGCTAAATGGGCTGGTGGAGGGGATCATGGGGGCAGGGAGATGACTGATGAGAAGCAAATATAAGAAAGTGATCTCACCTTCATTCTACAGTTCCTCCTGAGGCCCCAGCTGAACTTCTTGCCCCAGCATTCATTAGATACCTCTATATAGTATGACGACATTCCCTTTTTTGCTTAAACTAGCTTAAGAAGGTTTACTCACTTAAAACAACTGATTCTTGACCAAAATATGTTCATAATGATTGTCCTCAACCCTGAGATA
The DNA here is from genome assembly GCF_037993035.2 of Macaca fascicularis. NCBI lineage: Eukaryota > Metazoa > Chordata > Mammalia > Primates > Cercopithecidae > Macaca > Macaca fascicularis. The sequence continues at coordinate 23,481,582 of NC_088384.1, read as the reverse complement.
TATAACGCCCACTTAGAAATTCAGCAACTTTCCCAATGTTAGTAAGAACCAGTAAATAGCAAAGCACAATTTTTTATGCCTCCAGATCCCATGCTCCTTAAACAGGCTATCCATTAACAATCAAATAATAAACCTTACAGACTACTGCCACATCTCATAGAAAAACAATGGTGCTGGCTGGGTGCAGTGGCTCACCCGTAATCCCGACACTTTGGGAGGCCAAGGTGGGTGAATCACCGGAGGTCAGGAGTTCGAGACCAGCCTGCCAACATGGTGAAACCCCACCTGTACTAAAAGTACAAAAATTGGCCAGGTGTGATGGTGTATGCATGTAGTCCCAGCTACTCAAGAGGCTGAGGCAGAAGAATTGCTTGAACCCAGAAGGCGGAGGTTACAGTGAGCCGAGATCGTGCCACTGTACTCCAGCCTGGGCAACAGAGTGAGAGACTCTGTCTCAAAAAAAAAAGAAGAAGAAGAAAAAGAAAAACAATGGTGCTTCAAATTTTCATTCCATTTTCCCAAGGTAACCATTCCTGCTTCCACCAAGGGAAATGTCTCCAACTCTTCAAGTTGAGATCAACTTTTCTGCCATGGACAAACAGTAACACTATTACAAAAAGAAATAATAATGACCTAAAGAAGGGTAGAACTGCACAGATAACTGAAAACAGCATGCAATTTATTTACTGAGGTAATTGCCAAAAAAAAAAACCCCATATATTGAAGTGTACAACTTGTAAGCTCTGATATATGTGTACACTTGCAAAATCACCACAAGCAAATAGTGAACATATCCCATCCACCCCCCAAAAATTTTTCTCATGCCCCTTTGCATCCCCTACTTTTTGTCCTACCTCCTTACCCCTATTACCAGGCAACCACTGATTTGCTTTCTGTGCCTGAAGATTAGTCTGCATTTTGTAGAGCTTCATATGAGTGAAATCATTTTGTATATACTCTGTTTTTGTTGGGCTTCTTTCACTCAACACAATTATTTTGAGATTCAACCATGTTGTTACATGTATCAGTAGCTTGTTCCTTTTTATTAGTGAGGCGTATTCTGATGTTTGAATATACTACCACCCTTTGTTTATCCATTCACCTGCTAATGGATATTTGGGCTGTTTCCAGTTTTTGGCTATTATAGATAAAGCTGCTATGAATGTTCATGTACAAATCTTTGTGTAGACGTGTGCTTTCTTTTCACTAGTGTAAATTTGTAAGAGTGAAACGGTTTGGTCATATGTTAGGTATGTGCTTAACTTTGTAGGAAACTGCCAAACTGTTTTCCAAAGTGGTGGTACAACTTTGCATTCTCAGCAGCAGTGTATGGGAGTTCTAGTTCTTCCATATCCTTTCCAAAACTTAGTGTGGTCAGTGTTTTTAATTTGAGCCATTCTATTGGGCATGTAGGGTTACTCACTATGGTTTAAATTTGTATTTCCCTAAATACTAATGATGTTGAGCTTCTTCTCTTCTCTTCTCTTTTTTTCTTTTTATGAGACAGTCTCACTCTGTCTTCCCAGGCTGGAGTGCAGTGGTGCAATCTCAGCTCACTGCAACTTCTGCCGGCCAGGTTCACGGGATTCTCCCACCTCAGCCTTCCAAGTAGCTGGGACTACAAGTGTGTGTTACTGCACTTGGCTAATTTGTGCATTTTTCGGTACAAGGTTTCACCATGTTGGCCAGGCTAGTTTTTAACTCCTGATCTCAAGTGATCCACCCGTCTTGGCCTCCCAAAGTGTTGGGATTACAGACATGAGCCACCACACCCAGCTGATGTTGAGCGTTTTTTAATGTTATTTTTGTCACTCAGTGCCATCATTTGATCAAGTATCTGTTCAACTCTTTTGTCAAGTTTTAAACTGTGGTATTTGTTTCCTTTTATTCTCTCAATGACATCTTTCAAAGAGCAGAAGTTATTATTTTGATGAAGTCCAGTTTATCCATTCTACAGGACTATTCGGGTCATCTGTTTATTTTTTGTTTTGTTTTGTGACAGGGTCTCACTCTGTCATCGAGGCTGGAGTGCAGTAGAGCAATCATAGCTCACTGTAACCTCAAACTCCTGGTTCAAATGATCTTCCCACCTGAGGTTCTCAAGTAGCTGGGACTACAGGTGCACACCTCCATGCTCAGCTAATTTTTATTTTATTTCTTTTTTTTTAGAGATGGGGTCTCACTATATTGCCCAGGCTGATCTCAAACTCTTGGCCTCAAGTGATCCTCCAACCCTGGCCTCTCAAAGAATGAAGTGAATCTTTACCTTACACCATATATAAAAATCAACTCAAAATGGATGAAAGACCTAAACTCAAGAGCTAAAACTATAAAACTCTTAGAATAAAACATTGAGGAAAAGCTTTATGACATTGGATTCTGCAGTGCTTTCTTAAATATGACACTAACAGCATGAGTGACACAGCTAAAAATCAATGAATTGAACTTTATCAAAATTAAGAACTTTTGTGTTATTAATTTAAGGTCACTGCTGAAGAAGTAAAAAGATAACACACAAAATGGAACAGAATATTTGCAAATATACCTAAAAAGGGATTTATATCCAGAATATGTAAAGAACTCCTACAATCCAACACAAACAACCCAATTCAAAAATGGACTTAGAACTTGAAGACTTTTCTCCAAAGAAGATACATAAATAGCTAATAAGCACATATTAAGTATCTATTTAATATCACTAGTCATTAGGAAAATGCAAATCAAAACCACAATGAGATACCTCTTCACACTCTTTAGGATGTTATTACACATTTGAAAAAAAAGAAAACAAGTGTTGGCAAGGATATAGAGAAATTGGAACCCTTGTGCACTGCTAGTGGGAATGTAAAATGGTACAACCATTGTAAAAAACAGGATGGCAGTTCCTCAAAAAGTTACCTATAGAATTACCGTATGACTCAGCAATTCTACTCCTGGGTATATACTCAGAAGAACTGAAAGCAGGACCTCAAAGAGATATTTGCACATCCATGTTTATAGCAGCATTATTCACAATAGCCCAAAGGTGAAAGCAACCCAAATGTCCATTATAGATGAATGGATAAACAAAATGTGGTATATACATACAATAAAACATTATTCAGGCTTCAAAAAGAAGGAAATTCTGATACATGCTACATGAATAAACCCGAAGACATTAAAAGTGAAATAAAGCAGACACAAAAGGACGCATACTGTATGATTCCACTAATACAGATACCTAGAGTAAACAAATTCACAGAGACAGAAAGGAGAATGATGGTTGCTAGCGGCTGAGGAGGAAAGGGGAATGAGGAGTTGACTATTTAATAGGCACAAAATTCAACTTGTGAAAATGAAATTGTTCTGGAGAGGGATGGTGTTAGTAGTTGCAAAACAATGTTAATATATTTAATGTCACTGAACTGTATAGCTAAAATTGTTAAAATAGTAAATTTTGTTATGTATGTTTTACCACAATAAAAATAAATTTTAAAAATACACGTTTGGCTGGGTGCGGTGGCTCACGCCTGTAATCCCAGCACTTTGGAAGGCCGAGGCGGGGGGATTATCTGAGGTCAGGAGTTCAAGACCAGCCTGGCCAACATGGCGAAACCCTGTCTCTACTAAAAATACAAAAATTAGCCGGGCATGGTGGTGTGCACCTGTAATCCCAGCTACCCAGGAGGCTGAGGCAGGAGAATCGCTAGAACCCGGGGGGCAGAGGTTGCAGTGAGCTGAGATTGTACCACTACACTCCAGCCTGAGCGACAGAACAAGACTCCATCAAAAACAAAACAAAACAAAAACACACACGTTTAGACTTCTCTCAATATTCATTCTAAGACACTGAAGACCCTTTTATTGGTAGGAACTTTTAAAATTTTTTCTTTAAATCAATAAATGGAATATAAATATTTTCTAGATTGTTAAAAAACTACACCCTGGCCAGGCGTGGTGGCTCACACCTGTAATCCCACCACTTTGGAAGGCTGAGGCGGGCAGATCACAAGGTCAGGAGATCAAGACCATCCTGGCCAACATGGTGAAACCCTGTCTCTACTAAAAATACAGAAAATTAGCCAGGCGTGGTGGCGGGCGCCTGTAGTCCCAACTACTCAGGAGGCTGAGACAGGAGAATTGCTTGAACCTGGGAGGCAGAGGTTGCAGTGAGCCGAGACCGCACCACTGCACTCCAGCCTGGGCGACAGAGTGAGACTCCATCTCAAACAACAAACAAAAAAACTACACCCTCTCCAATAGGAAAACAAAGTCAATTTCAAGGGAAAAGGTAAGCTAATTTTGTAGTTCTGGGTAGAATATCTACTGTCTTTAAAAAAATCACACGCAGAACAAATAAGTCTCCATTTGGCTTTAACAATACAAACCAAAAAATTAAGTGAAGCCAGCAAAAATAAACGGGGACCAAGTGGATAAAGAACATCCTTAACTTTTAACACTATCATAATGAACTGCTATCAACTGTTGCCAGCAAAGTCTGACTCCAAAACTATTCAGTTCAACCTTATAGACCTATTCTAATGTAGATAAATAAAATATGAAAGCAACAAGCTTGTTCAAGTACTCCAGATTCAACTAATTTCACTATTTTGTTATCCTTCTATTTTAACAATATATTTGAGGCCATATAAAGTCAAGCGAGGTCCTCAAAACAATGTTATAGACTAGTAATATGGAGGCAACAAGCAGCTTCCTAAGAGCTGCTAGTCTTAAAATTGAAAGCCACCCCTTTCAATTCTACAAGCATATGAATCAGCAGTTAAGGACAGTCATCCAGCATTCAGAGTAATAACTCTGAAGCCTCATTCTGAGCTCTGCAGGTAGACACAGCATAACTGCCCAGAAATGTCCACTGCTACCAGACAGACATAATGATGTGTTCCCTTCTCTATGATAGGATTTTGAGAATTACAATTCTTTAAAACATTTTGAGATACTTAAATTAAAAAAATACATAAAAAGGACAAAATTCCATCTCTAATGACCGCTTCATGAAGTGGTAATAAGCAGAATGCACACATGCAATGTGTCTGGTCTCCAAACAGAATATTTGAATAGTGGGAACCTGCTATCCAGTATGGTCCCCAGCTGACAGATACTAGTTGGAAATGAAAGAATGGAAAAAGCCATTGTGGCAGTAGTCTGCATCCTGCAAGAGCAGATTCTGACCAGCGTCACTTCCACAGTGAAAGGTAACAAAATCTGACAAAGAAAAATTCAGGCTCCTTTTCTACTTGTAATTGTCATATCAGCCCAAGTGGAAGTATGTTACACAAGAGATACAGCGAAGAATGCAAGCAAATATAACTGGTCACAAAAAGGTCCCTCCCAGCCAAACCAAGGCAGAATTTCTCAAGGATGAGCAGCATTCCACAGAGAGATCTGTTGGCTGTAAAAAGCATATTGATCCTGCTGAAGCTTTCTGCAGATTATTAAAATTCAAGAGATCCAGATGAGACTCATTACAATCCTTTCATAGGTGACTACAACATAAGACTGAGTCTTCACACAGAGGGGAAGGGTCTTTGTCTTCTCATTGCCCAGAAAAGAAAACAACCCTTTTATTCTCCTGGACATCAGAGGAGATTTTTCAAAAGAGGTTCCTCCACATTTCCTTTACGTGCCATGCCAGATTCATCCAGGTGCTTTCCCTGAATTGCACTGATGTTTTAGAATACAGAGAGAGACTGGGGGAGGTTCAAGAGAAATAGGATATTTTCCCTTAGACGTATATCCTATAGTAGCAGCTGGGAAGGGTCTGAACATTAAGTCAAGTGTGAGTTGAACCAAAATTTTTTCTGTATGGGCAGAAAAATTTTCTATAATTGTAAACTATTGAGTTCTCATTCATTCCAATTCCAGGATTTTAATCCTCCTCAGCCAGAGAAATGACCTAATAGGAAGTCTAACCTCATTATTCAATTGTGTGTGTGAGGTTTTGGCAAAATGTTTAAGAGAGACGTGTACACCTATGTGGGAAGCCTGTACTGATGAAAAATGTATCAAGTATTTTATGGGTATGAATTATAATAAATACTAGTATATAACTTGGGTGATGCCCAAGTTATCCCCAAGTATCCCCAAGTACTTATTTAGGTATGTTCTAAAGTTAGCATCTTTCAACAATCTTTTCTTTTCTTTCAACAATCTGTTCGTGCCACAACTGCTGACTACATATCTAGCACATATAGGTACTATGCTAGAAAGAGAAGCTGGAAGGTGGGAATACATAGATAAATTAAACACAGTCTCTGCACTTGAAGAACCAACAGTCTACAGTAGGAGACAGATATGTAAACAAATGCTTTAACACATGCGATAAATGCTTTAATACATGGACTGAATACATGGATAAGTTCTTTAATACATGGAAACGCAAAGAGAAAATCAGAACATCTGAGACAAAAGTTTGTTTTTTTGTTTTGTTTTGTTTTGTTTTTTTTAAAAACCACAAGGCAGGGGATCAAGCCTACAGTCTTATTTTTACATATTAAGTCCAAATCCCTGAAGAGCCCAAAATATATAATTTGCATCTATAACTCTTCTAATTCCTCCTAGAGTCACAAGATAAACCTAATACAAGAGTGGCTCAAGTCTGTAGATCACAGCAGGGAACTGCTCTTGGTTCTATTTGGTTTACAAGTCCTGTGACGGTTGTGGAATGTTGGCAGTTTACACATGGCTGGTGAGGAGAAGCTATGCAAGAGTTGTCAGGAACTCAGCTGTAATAGACCAGGCATGACCATTAGGAAAGCCCATGAAAATAAATGTCTGGAAGGAAGACAGTTGTTGTTCCAAAGAATCAAAGTCAAACATCAGCTCATTTGTCCATCTAAACATACATTTATTCCAGCTTTGATAACAGCAAGAAAACAACTGACAATGGTTTGATTTATTCATATGAAACAAATAATCAATGGTGTGAAGATTTAAGGGACGTTTCTCTCCGATTTGATACAAGCCTTAAATTCTTATTCTCGATTTATATACCTAGGGGCCACAGTAGCTCATAATGTTTGAGAAAGTATCCAGGAGAATTGGGAATTATCAATAATTTTTAGAAGGATTACCCTACAACCATGGAAGTCAGATATTAGCTTTCTTTTATCAGACAAACAGTGATGGGGAAATGCCAGCCCACAGCCTTTTTTAAGGAAAACCACTTCTTCATCCCACCCCTGCTGAGACCCATAGCTGCTCATGAAGTACCACAGGATTTCAACCACTCCAGCATAGCTATTTGAGTCAGGTGTGGGCATCTGACTAAAAGACAGCCAATCAATTGAATGATCAACAACCTATTTTGTGACCTGGAATGAAGAAAAGAGCTCCAACCAATCAGATTAATCCACTTTCAGGAATTTAATAAATATTAAGAGAATGTGGCTGTTAAGAGTGAATCTGAAGCCAAAAGAATGCAAAAAAAAAAAAAAAAAAAGAGGCCTCATGGGGCAGCCTTTCAGGCCTAGGAGCTCCTATCAAGGCCTAGTGGTAAGGGAATAATCCTTAGCAAGCAGCAGCAATCTTATTATTATTATTATACTTTAAGTTCTAGGGTACATGTGCACAATGTACAGGTTTGTTACATATGTATACATGTACCATGTTGGTGTGCTGCACCCATTAACTCGTCATTTACATTAGGTATATCTCCTAATGCTATCCCTCCCCACTCCCCCCACCCCACGACAGGCCCCAGGGTGTGATGTTCCCCTTCCTGTATCCAAGTGTTCTCATTGTTTAATTCCCACTTATGATTTAGAATATGCAGTGTTTGGCTTTTTCTCCTTGCGATAGTTTGCTGAGAATGATGGTTTCCAGCTGCATCCATGTCCCTACAAAGGACATGAACTCATCCTTTTTTATGGCTGCATGGTATTCCATGGTGTATATGTGCCACATTTTCTTAATCTAGTCTATCACTGATGGACATTTGGGTTGGTTCCAAGTCTTTGCTATTGTGAATAGTGCTGCAATAAACATATGTGTGCATGTGTCTTTATAGCAGCATGATTTATAATCCTTTGCGTATATACCCAGTAATGGGATGGCTGGATCAAATGGTATTTCTAGTTCTAGATCCTTGAGGAATCACCACACTGCCTTCCACAATGGTTGAACTAGTTTACAGTCCCATCAACAGTGTAAAAGTGTTCCTATTTCTCCACATCCTCTCCAGCACCTGTTGTTTCCTGACTTTTTAATGACTGCCATTATAACTGGTGTGAGATGGTATCTCATTGTGGTTTGATTTGTATTTCTCTGATGGCGAGTGATGATGAGCATTTTTCCATGTGTCTGTTGGCTGTATAAATGTCTTCTTTTGAGAATTGTCTGTTCATATCCTTTGCCCACTTTTTGATGGGTTTTTTTTTTTTTTCTTGTAAATTTGTTTGAGTTATTTGTAGATTCTGGATACTAGCCCTTTGTCAGATGAGTGCATTGCAAAAAATTTTTCCCATTCTGTAGGTTGCCTGTTCACTCTGATGGTAGTTTCTTTTGCTGTGCAGAAGCTCTTTAGTTTAATGAGATCCCATTTGTCAATTTTGGCTTTTGTTCCCACTGCTTTTGGTGTTTTAGACATGAAGTCCTTGCCCATGCCTATGTCCTGAATGGTATTGCCTAGGTTTTCTTCTAGGGTTTTTACGGTTTTAGAGAGACCCTAGGTGGTCCATCACATAGAGAAAGCTGCTGGTCCTTGCTGGAGTTTCTATTCCAGGGTACATGTATCTTCATAATATGTTCCCTTTCTCTTAACATTTGTTTTGTAAATGTCTGTTTGAAACCAACAGAAACCAAGTATAATGCACATCTTATAAATGAAAAAAACCACAACTCAATGTAATTAAATAATCAGTTAAGTGGTACAGCTAGCTAGAATCTTGTACGTGGCTCAAGACAGAACAGATGGCTGAATAAAGAAAATAACTAGTCTCTCTTGTAGGTTTATGAATAGTTTTTCTTTCACTTATTTAGGGTTGCTTTGATGACATCACATTGTCAAAGTAATTTTCAATTTTCTTCATTTTAAAGTAATTTTAAATTTTCTTCATTTTAGAGCTGGGTGCAGTGGCTCACACCTGTAATCCCAGCACTTTGGGAGGCCAAGGTGGGTGGATTGCCTGAGGTTAGGAGTTCGAGACCAGCCTAGCCAACATAGTGAAACTCCCTCTCTACTAAAAATACAAAATATTAGCTGGGCGTGGTGACGGGTGCCTGTAATCCCAGCTACTTAGGAAGCTGAGGCAGGAGAATCACGTGAACCCAGGAGGCAGAGGTTACAGTGAGCCGAGATCATGCCATTGCACTCCAACCTAGGCAACAAGAGTGAAACTCCGTCTCAAAAAACAAAAAAAAATTCTGTTTTAATTTTCAATTGCTTTTCCCTTGTTGCTTTAGAATTATTCATTCTTCAATATTATTTGAGCATTAAAATTCTGGAATTTTTTCAGTGATAATTTTAAAGAAAATCAAGTACACCGGTAGAAAGAGTGGTCTAAAGTCCTCCCAACTGAGTTATATTAGAATTCTGGATAATTTTTCTCATAATTTACTGCTTTTAAATTTGACCATATATCTTCACATAATTTTGCTCATATTTTAATTATTTTCTTTTTTTTATTATTATACTTTAAGTTCTAAGGTACATGTGCACAATGTGCAGGTTTGTTACATATGTATACATGTGCCATGTTGGTGTGCTGCACCCATTAACTCATCGTTTACATTAGGTATATCTCCTAATGCTATCCCTCTCCCCCTTCCCCCTCCCCACAATAGGCCCCGATGTGTGATGTTCCCCTTCCTGTGTCCAAGTGATCTCATTGTTCAATTCCCACTTATGAGTGAGAACATGCAGCGTTTGGTTTTCTGTTCTTGCGATAGTTTGCTGAGAATGATGGCTTCCAGCTGCATCCATGTCCCTACAAAAGACACGAATTCATCTTTTTTATGGCTGCATAGTATTCCATGGTGTATATGTGCCACATTTTCTTAATCTAGTCTGTCACTGATGGACATTTGGGTTGATTCCAAGTCTTTGCTATTGTGAATAGTGCCGCAATAAACATACATGTTTTCTTCTATGGTGTTTATGTTTTTAGGTCTAACATTTAAGTCTCTAATCCATCTTGAATTAATTTTCATATAAGGAGCAAGGAAAGGATCCAGTTTCAGCTTTCTACTTATGGCTAGCCAATTTTCCCAGCACCATTTATTAAATAGGGAATCCTTTCCTCATTTCTTGTTTTCATCAGGTTTGTCAAAGATCAGATGGCTGTAGATGTGTGGTATTATTTCTGAGGGCTCTGTTCTGTTCCATTGGTCTATATCTCTGTTTTGGTACCAGTACCATGCTGTTTTGGTTACTGTAGCCTTGTAGTATAGTTTGAAGTCAGGTAGCATGATGCCTCCAGCTTTGTTCTTTTGGTTTAGGATTGTCTTGGCAATGCGGGCTCTTTTTTGGTTCCATATGAACTTTAAAGCAGTTTTTTCCATTCTGTGAAGAAAGTCATTGGTAGCTTAATGGGGATGGCAATGAATCTATAAATTACCTTGGGCAGTATGGCCATTTTCACGATACTGATTCTTCCTATCCACGGGCATGGTATGTTCTTCCATTTGTTTGTGTCCTCTTTGATTTCACTGCGCAGTGGTTTCTAGTTCTCCTTGAAGAGGTCCTTCACATCCCTTGTAAGTTGGATTCCCAGGTATTTTTTCTCTTTGAAGCAATTGTGAATGGGAGTTCATTCATGATTTGGCTCTCTGTTTGTCTGTTATTGGTGGTGTATAAGAATGCCTGTGATTTTTGCACACTGATTTTGTATCCTGAGACTTTGCTAAAGTTTCTTATCAGCTTAAGGAGATTTTGGGCTGAGACGATGGGGTTTTCTAAATATACAATCAGGTCATCTGCAAACAGTGACAATTTGACTTCTTCTTTTCCTAACTGAATATCCTTTATTTCTTTCTCTTGCCTGATTGCCCTGGCCAGAACTTCCAACACTATGTTGAATAGGAGTGGTGAGAGAGGGCATCCCTGTCTTGTGCCAGTTTTCAAAGGGAATGCTTCCAGTTTTTACTCATTCAGTATGATATTGGCTGTGGGTTTGTCAGAAATAGCTCTTATTATTTTGAGATACGTTCCATCAATACCGAATTTATTGAGCGTTTTTAGCATGAAGGGCTGCTGAATTTTGTCAAAGGCCTTTTCTGCATCTATTGAGATAATCATGTGGTTTTTGTCTTTGGTTCTGTTTATATGCTGGATTACGTTTATTGATTTGCATACGTTGAACCAGCCTTGCATCCCAGGGATGAAGCCCACTTGATCATGGTGGATAAGCTTTTTGATGTGCTGCTGGATTCGGTTTGCCAGTATTTTATTGAGGATTTTTGCATCGATGTTCATCAGGGATATTGGTTTAAAATTCTCTTTTTTTGTTGTGTCTCTGCCAGGCTTTGGTATCAGGATGATGTTGGCCTCAAAAAATGAGTTAGGGAGGATTCCCTCTTTTTCTATTGATTGGAATAGTTTCAGAAGGAATGGTAACAGCTCCTCCTTGTACCTCTGGTAGAATTCGGCTATGAATTCATCTGTTCCTGGACTTTTTTTGCTTGGTAGGCTATTAATGATTGCCTCAATTTCAGAGCCTGCTATTGGTCTACTCAGGAATTCAACTTCTTCCTGGTTTAGTCTTGGGAGAGTGTATGTGTCCAGGAATTTATCCATTTCTTCTAGGTTTTCTAATTTATTTGCGCAGAGGTGTTTATAGTATTCTCTGATGGTAGTCTGTATTTCTGTGGGGTCGGTGGCGATATCCCCTTTACCATTTTTTATAGCGTCTATTTGATTTTTCTCTCTTTTCTTCTTTATTAGTCTTGCTAGCATTCTATCAATTTTGTTGATCTTTTCAAAAGACCAGTTCCTGGATTCATTGATTTTTTGAAGGGTTTTTTGTGTCTCTATCAAATTATTTTCATTTCCCTTCATTATAGGGATATCTCTATACATCACAAAATGTACACATTTTTATTAATGCATTATTTATACACTCTTCTAGAATGCTGCCATGTTGTTTAATATGTGAATATCTGTCCATTATACTATTGAAATAATGAAAAATAAAATAAAATGATAAAAATAACCCAGAGGTTGCTTCCCCAGTTAGACATATGTATTCCAAGTATTCTTCAGACATTACGAACTCACCAGCAATACATCATACCACTCAAAGGCATGTATTGTATTTGTTACAAGAGCCCAAGGAGCCATAACTAATGTGCAGATCACGAGTTAAATGACAATGGAAGAATTTACTAAAATTATTAGAGACAAAAAGAACCTTTTTTTTTTTTTTGGAGACAGAGTCTCGCTCTGTCACCCAGGCTAGAGTACAGTGGCACGATCTCAGCTCACTGCAACCTCTGCCTCCTGAGTTCACATGATTCTCCTGCCTCAGTCTCCTGAGTAGCTGGGATTACAGGTGTGCACCACCACACGCAGCTAATTTATGTATTTTTAGTAGAGATGGGGTTTCACCATGTTGGCCAGGCTGGTCTCGAACTCCCTGACCTCAAGTGATTCACCCACCTCCGGCTCCCGAAGTGCTAGGATTACAGGCATGAGCCACTAACGCCTGGCCTCATCTTCTAATTTAAACACTATACCAAATTAGGGAGAAGCTGAGATCCCTTGAAATGTTTATCTATATACAGTGAAATAAGGGTGTGAGTAAAATTCCTGAACCCTCAGAGGCATATTAGGTAAGTGGCCCCCACTATGCCCCACAAATACAATTTACTTCTAAACTAGAATAGTGATGCTAAATTGTTCCAGTGGGAATGTGAGCTTATACACAACAAGCTCCTAAAATATACTCACTGATAGACAACCAGCTAATGATTACCTCCAACTTGAGTTGTGATCTTTTATGTTATTGCCAAGGAAGGGGACTTTTTGATACACAAATTATGAGGTTTAGTCATAGAATATTAGAAAAGGAAAGACTGAGATGTTTAATCTAGCCCTCTCATATGGCAGGTGGGAAATTAAAGCCCAAAGAGATGAAACAGCTCTCCCAGAGTCACAAGAAATGTCAGTGGCAAAGCTGCTACCAGCCCACAGATCACTTTCTTTTAGTCCAGACTCTACTGCTTTTTGAGTTATTCTTATAATGTCCTTATTGTTTTGGTTTTATTCTTTTTTATTCTAAAATAGGCAAGATGAAGAGACCAGAGAAGGAAGTAATATTTGTACTAGTATTTGACGCCTGGTCTGTTGCCCTCACTCAACTCCATCTAGGAAAGAATAATTACCTTCGCCTTCACTAAAACTCCATAGTAATCAGTGGCAAATCTAATTGGCCTCTAAATCTATTTCTCCTTTCCATTAATAATTCCTAATATTCAAGGGAAAACACTGCTGTAAGTGAGGTTCTAGCTAAAGTTAGATAAGAATGGGGTTTAAATACAGGCTTTTAAACTATAAAGGAAGACTGGCCCTGTCAGATAAGAAAACTTTTTATAAAGTTTCTAGAATAGAACAACATGGTAGTAGTGTCTGAACAGATAAAAAGAACACTGGAATAGAATATGAAGTCCAGAATACACACAAGTACATAAGGAAATTTAGAATATGGTAATGGTAGCATCTCAAAGGACTGAAGCAGATTTTAATAAATGTTGATGGGGAAAACTGAATAACAGTCTTTGGAAAAAGATAAAAGTATATCCACACCTCCTACTATACACAAGGATAAACTCCAAATGGATCGCAGATTAAAATGTAAAAACTGAAACCACGTAACTGTTCTATTGCTAACTTCGTTAAGTTGGAACTACAATTCCTGGAACCCTCTTCTTTGTATTGGTTCAGGTTAGAATATGCCAAAAGAGGAACTTTTGAGAAACTTCGGAGGTGGAAGTAAAATAGCAGCTACTGCTTTCTAAGAGTCTTCATTGACTAATATGATGGTGTCCGTTAAGTTCCAGTTTGTCATCTTTCTCCAGGTGACTGCTGGTCTTGCTGACCAACAGCAGTCCCAGGTCCATCACCAAATGCCTGGTAATGATTACATGGAGGCAACATTTTCCCCACAGATCCCCTCCACACACCACCCTCACAATCCTAGTTCTGCAGCAAGACATGCTTGGCTTCTCAGGTTTTCCTGCCAGCTCCAGTTTGTCACCTGCACCAGTGCTTCAGGAAGAGAGATTGGTGACTTTTGCATTGACCCTCCAACTCCCACTTTTGGACTTTCATTTCCTTAGCTATTTCCACATTTGCATAACGTCTATCCTGTATTAAATTCCTTATCCCATAACATGCATAGTGAATTTGCTTGCATGAGCGATATAATTATTGGTCTTTGGAGTAGAGTTCCAAGGTGAAGTATGAAAAGGATGGGAACCTGGAATTGGTTCTTTGATCTGCCTAGTCTGAAGTCTTTAAAGGCATTCGTGACCCTATTAATAGTGATAAATAGAATACTGGTAATAGGTGGCATACAGTGGCAAACAGATAATACAACTATTACCTGTAGTCACCTGAAGTCAAGTGCCAATAAACTGCAAAGCTTCAGGTGTCCAAGACGCTGCTGTCATTGTACAACAGTACATGTTAGTGGAAATAGAGTTTAAGGATATGGGCTTGGTCAACTTCTTTCTAAGCATGCTGGAGAACTTGAGGAAAAGAAAATTACGATCTCGGCACTTTGAATTCCAGCGTATGTTCAGAGAAGAACCAGAAAGCTTCTCTACAATTGTCCTGAAAGATGTCCTTATTTTCTGAAGCCACAGGTTCAAGATTTCAGAAAACTAATTAGGAAATAGAGGGAATGGAACTCTGAAAAATAGGATAAAGACACACAAGCAAATTCTAACGAAGTTGAGGACCTCGAACCCCTAAAGGTTAATCTTTCCTTGCCTGATAACCTATAATGGCCTCTCCCAGAGTAATTACCTGATTAAAGTAATGGCTGACTAAAACCTGGAACTCCATTTCTCCTTTGTTCCTTTTCCCCCTCTTTATCCTGCCTTCTTCTGGATCAAGTGAGCATTTTTAGGATCTAATTTTATCTCCTCTATTGACTTAGTGTTCTTGTTCATGTGCTCTCGCTCACTGGTGCATTCTCTCTCTCTCTCTCGCTCTCTCCCCACCCTTTTCTCTCCCTTTTTCTCTCTCAATGGTTGCTCTCACAGCCCTCTTCAACTGAGATTCTACGATAGAATTAAACAATAATGTCCTAACGTGTCCACTGTATGTAATGATCTAACCCCTCTCCTACGCATCCTAGAATAGTACTAGTTACATTCCATTCTTAGGAGAATTGAGACAGCAGTTCTCAAATGATTTTCTGTGTTTCATGGTTGAAATGAGGAACTCCAGTTGAGAAAGGCTGCTAGGGTTTACAGCACACATCTTTAAAGTAGTACAGTCTACCTTTAAATAATATTAACTGCTTCATATATAATGTAAGAACCTTACAACAGTATGTACTTTCATTTCCCCCTCTTATTCTATATTATTGTAATATATTTTATTTCAACACGTTATAAGCCCCACAATACACCATTATCACTGCTGTGTTACCTAGTCAATCATCTTCTAAATAAAATCTTCAAAATACATGAAAAAATGAGGGATATCACTTATATTTATCTACATAGTTACATTTTGGCCTCCCTTCTTTCCTTTGTATAGATTCAAGTTTCTCTCTGGTATCATTTTCCTTCCACCTGAAAAACTTCCTTTAATAGTTCTTTAGTGCAAATCTGCTGGCAATTTTTCTCAGCCTTTGTTTGTCTGAAAATGTTGATTTCACCTCTATTTTTGAAGTATATTTTTGCTAGATACTGAATTCTGGGGGGAGAGTTTTTCTTTTAACATTACCAAGATGTCATCCCATTGTTCTCTGGCTTGTATTGCTTCTAATGAGAAGTCAGTAATCATTCTTATCTTTGTTCCTCTTTATGTAATGTAGTTTCTCTGGCTGCTCTTCAGATTCTCTCTTTTATCATTTATTTTCAGTAGTTTGATTATGTTGTGCCTAGCTGTGACTTACTTTATATTTTTACTGCACAAATGGGATTCATGAAAATGAAAATTGGGTATGAAATGAAAATTTCATAATATTAAGAAACTCCTTCATCATTATTTCTTCAAATATTTGTATACCACCTTTCTGAGAATTCAGTTACATATAGTCTAGTCTACTTAACAGTTTCCAATGGATCACTGAGGTTTTATTGATTTTCCTTGGTCTTTTTTCCTTTGCTTCAGTCTGGATGTTTTCTATTGATGCATCTTTAGGTTACTTGATGTTTTCTTCAGCTGTATCTAATCTCTTATTAAGCCCATCCAGTCATTTTTCATTTCTGAAATTGCATTTCTCCAATCCAGAAGTTTCATTTGGTTCTTTCATAGATCTTCCAGTTATTTTATATTATATCAAATGTTCTCTTCTAAATCTTTGAAAATGTTTATCTTTTTTAAAGTACTTGTCTGTTAATTCCATCATTTGTGTCATTTACTTGCAAATCAGCCTACTCTAAGACTTGTTTTTAAGTTTTTTTAGAATGAGTCCAGCATTGCCTTTACCAGGGCTGTTTAGTTCTACTCCTAAGACACGGCCTTTTTAGGGTCTCTACTAAATGTACTGGGTGTTCAACAATGTCTTTTCCATCTGGCCATGTGGTAGTTCTGGTAGTTGCTCAACTCCCAGGTAGTTGTTCTTTCCCCCAATATCTTATTCTTTGCCTGGCTTTGTGGAAACTAACCTTACACAAGTATAGCACAGTATTTACTCAAACTCTGAAGAGGACTCACACATAGATTTCTGGAGGTCTTTCTCTATGTTGCCCCTTCCTGTCTCTGTTCCACAAATTCCAGATGGTTCAGACTCCCCACACTAATATCTATTTTTTCTCAACTCAGTGAAACCATTGTGCTCTACGAGGTTTCTCTCCTTACGACATGACCTGCAAAGTATTCTAGGTAGAAACAGAGTAACTGTAAGGTTCAATGCTCTATTTCCCTTCTGTCAGGGATCACAGTTCTGCATGATTTGCTCAGGTCTGAAAACAGTATTTTCATATATACTGACCAATGTTGTAGTTGTTTACAGTGGAAGGACAAGTTATTCCATCATGAACAAAGTAAAATTTTTATTCTTTTTATTTTGCTTCAATTTCCCTTCTATCAAACAGTTCTGTTCAACAGAACTTTCTGCAATAATGGACATATTCTATAATCTTCTTTGTCCAATACAGTAGCCAATAGCCACATGTGGCTCTTGAGAACTTAAAATATGACCAGTGACTTTTTATTTCAGCTTGGAAATATAAAACTGGAAAGAGCACCACTCTACTGTACAAGAAGACAAAAAGGTGGACAAAGTACAAATCAATGACTTTTCTTAAATCAATCAGACAAGTGAAGTCACAGGGTAGACAACTAACCTAAAATATATAGAGAAGCAAGCAACTACAGACAGAATAAGCATTTGCTTACCTGAGACAGGTGCTGCTAAATATCATAAAAGCCAGTAGGAAGATTAAACAAAATAGTTTTACCAAATGCTAAAGGCTTAACATAGTCTAGCATGAGAGCATGAAGCCTATGGAGAACACAGACACAGAGAGGTTATTGCTCTCATGGAGGTTTTTTGTTTTTTTTCCCAAGGAACTCTATCAGGCTCTCACAGGAAACACTGATTAGAAAGGAATGGGACTTGAAAAAAGGGATGGAGACATATGGGCATATTCTGATGAAGATGAGGACCTTGAGCCCCCAAGGGTTGGTCTCTACTTGCCTAAGAATCTGTAATGGCCTTTCCTGAAGTAACTGTCCTGAAGGAGATCTAATCTTTAGACTTACCTCTCATTCCCTCATCATCTCTCATTGCTTCTAGACCAGGGTTTCTCAACAATGGCACTACTGACATTTGGGAATAAATAATTGTTTGTTGTGGGAGCTGTCCTGTGCACTGTAGGATGTTTAGCAGCATCCCTGACCGCTATCCACTAGATGACAGAAATGAATGAATCTGACTGTCTTTCAAACGAGTAATAGAATCATATTAAAGAAAAAGAACTAATCCAAGAAACTTTTCAACCCAATATTTTGACTATGTGCCCTCAGGCAAAGACAAAAACAATCCTTAGGAAATACTGAATTTGTTAGGGAGTTTGTTTTACAGTGGCATTAATTAGTACCTCTGAAAACATATTCTGTATATTAGAGGACTGAGATAATATATGGAGAATAATAGAAAGTCATGTTCCTCACTGTGGGAGAAAGGAATGACAAATATGGAAAGAGGAAGACTAGAAAGAATTCTGCTGTGGCATTAAATTGGAATTGGGGATATCTATAAGTATTCATAATATTTAATACTTTTAAAAATATAATACAGAAATAACTACAGATATATGTATTTATATGGTGTATATATACACGTATATATAAACACATATCTATATATATACATATGTATATATTTGTATACATCTATATCCACACAGATACATGTATACATGTATATATATTTTTCCCTAGCTTAGTCTCCAGAGAGAAACCCAAAACATTGATACCTCATTAGAAATGAGCACACCTAGCACAGAGATCTTGATTTCTAAACCATTCTCCCTTAAAGGGAACCAGAGCTAACCAAAGAAATGGCAGCTTGTGGGACCTGGGCAGGGAAGGCAAACCATAAGGCTGGAACATCTTGTTGCACCAGAAAGTAAATAAATGCTCAAAGAACAATGGAGACAAGTCAAAAGAATGTAGTAATTAGCTTAAAAAGACTCCCAGTCTGGGACAATTTGAGCAGCAAATCAAACTAAATAATAATAGAAATAGTCCTTTAACCCAGTTAGCAAAATAAGAAAATAAAATAATTCATGAGATCACACTGATATAAATGAATAAATAAATGGTGGAAAAGGGAGAGCTCTTTCTGGTAAAACATCAACTAATATAGAAGGAATGAACAGAAAATGCACAAAGTCTAGTCTCAAAATGTCTCCCCACAAAAACTACAAATGAAAAAACAGTAACTTCACGGTAGAGAAACCTGGCAGACTCCACCTGAACCACATGATCAAAGTTCATTTCCCCAGGTATGAAGCACTCCAATACCATGTGTCTCTTTATAAGATGTGCTGAGAAGAATAAGTATCACTTCTGTCGTATTTTTGCCCCAAAAATGGAAAACAGGGATCTAATCATGAAGAACCATAGATAATCAAATTGAGAAACATTCTATAAAATAAATGGCCTGTATTCTTAAAAAGTGTCAAGGTCAAGGAAGACAAAGAAAAGCTGAGGTTCTAAGCTGACATGAAAACTAAATGCAAAATCTAATCCTGGATTGGATCCTGGACAAGGAAAAATAGCAGATCAGACATTACTGGGATAATTTATTTAATATTAATATAAAATTTGAGTATGAGCTATATATTTGATAACTGGACTATGATTATGTAAGAGAATGCCCTTATTCTCAATAAATACAAATGTAAGTATTTAGGGGCAAAAGGCAACTGTATGTAATTTACCCTCAAATGGTTTGAGATTAAAAATTTAAGGAGAGAGAGAAAATATGTTAAAACAAATGGGGAAAATAATGATTGAATCTGGGTAAAGGGTACACAGGAGTTCTTTATACTAATCTCACAACTTTTTGTAAGTTTGGAATTATAAAAAAAATAAAAAGTTATAAAAATAGGCTTCTTACTCCCTCATGCTTTAGGTATGGGACTTAAAGTAGTTTGGTTATGACAGTGTAACAAAGTGGTAATGAAACTAGAGGAAGCATAAAGAAAGGGAAATAAAGAATTAGGATGTGTTTTGTGGTTATACATTAAAAAAAATCAGGCTTTTTTTTGTAAATAAAAATGCTAAGTGAGGATATAAATGAAGCATTTCTAATTATAAAAAGGATAGCCAAAAAAAGACTCATTCAACAGAATTCTAGGAGTACTACAAGAAGCTTAAAAGTGATACTCTGAAGACAAGAAAAGAAGCATTGGTAAGTAAAATGACATAGCAGAAACTATTTCAGGGGATCTTTATAACAACTCACAGATTAGCCTCTGCTTTTTGTTCCCTCAGTAGAATACACTGCCTGGCGCCACAGCACACCAATTACCTGTGACTACTGTCTACTCTCCAGCATTCCCTGGCCCTTTACTCCTTCTAATGGAGTGGGTGGTACATTTTACCAAGAGTCTGTTATGACTGCTCCCAAATAAGTTTATATCACATTTACTTGTTACAGTAATTACGCCATCTGACAGAAACTAATGAACTACAAGTGCAGGAAAAAAGCTCTTGTTTCTCTGAAAACTACAGTGAATACTTTCGAAAGACAATGAATCTGAGGCGAATTTGATATAGGTAAAATAATTATAAAATATTAGAAAAAGCCATAAAAATCTAGAGAGATTGTGCACTTAGACTTCCTTTTAAGTGATGTACTCAATTTTTACAACTCTTTGAAGAAAATGAAATTGTAAATGGATGTGGTTTATGCAGGAATTATTCTACAGAACTCTAAGCCTCGAATTAAAGAAAAGTCATTTGTTCTATGTCTTAAGATTGTTGGGTCAGTGTTTTTTTATGTTTAATTGAAATAATATGTTTGAATATGTATATATCCTTGTTATAATTTCTGTTTTAAATGATTTTTTTCCATTAACCAACTAATTACTGGTGCTGACTGGATTAAATAAGTTTCAATTTTACTTAATGTCTGTGACCAATAATATGTAAGAGGCTGGAAGTAATAACAAGCAGATTCATTTTAGAGGACACGTTAAAATTAAATTGACATCAAATTGGGCAGGCATGACCTGATACACTGCCTCTCAAACTAAGTAGAATGGTGCTGATGTGCAAACTGTTACTGGTCTGTGACAAGACAGGTACAGAAAATGAGAGTAAATATTTAAAATCCTTTAAAAATCAATTTGACAGAGTCATTTTAATCTATTTAATCTAATAATTAAAAAAAAAAAAACCGGGCCAGGCGCAGAGGCTCACACCTCTAAGCACAACACTTTGGGAGGTCAAAGCAAGTGGATTGCTTGAGCCCAAGAGTTTGAAACCAGCCTGGGCAACCTGGCAAAACCCCCTCTCAACAACAACAACAACAACAAAAAATACAAAAACTAGCCAGCCACACTGTCACACACCTGTATTCTGAGCTACTTGGGAGGCAGGAGGATTTGCTTGAGCCTACGAGGTGGAGGTTGCAGTGAGCCATGATCGTGCCACTGCACTCCAGCTTGGGTAACAGAGGGAGACCCTGTCTCAAAACAAAACAAACAAAACAAAAAACAAAAACCTTGAGTTTTCACATTTGACTCTTTTTTTTTTTTTTTTTCATTTTTTTGTGTGTTTTTCTTTTGTATTTTACAAAAGTGCTAATCTGCGATGGATTAGAAATTTAAGACTGATATTTAACCACAGGGAGTTTGCCAAGTACTTATACTATGTGAGTTTTGATGCTATCATGTACTACAGACTACAGAGTTAGATAAAGTAAGATCTCACCCAGCAGTGAAATTCATAAAATGAATCTGCTTGTTATTACTTCCAGCCTCTTACAATTCTTAAGAGCAGTGAAATTCTTAAGAGGCTTGAGTTTTAGAGAACGTGGATTAGATAGCTACTGTAAGCCTCACTGCTTTAGTGGCATGTGGGGTGGGATGGGGTCCAGGCATAATGAGTGTCCTCTGACACAGAAAAAACAAGCAGGCAAAAGGTAAAAGGAGTGGAAGGTGGGGAGTGGACAGAAGGATAGAGAAGCAAATGTAGAATAGCTTTCCCCCAACTTCCTTGAACATAGACAGTTCATTTGACTCATTCAACAAATATGTATTGAGTACTTACTATGTGGTAAACACCGTTACAGGCACTAAAGATACAGAATGCACAACATGAAGAGAAATCTTTGTCCTTATGGAGCTTAGATTTTAGAGATGAGAAAAAGACAATAAGGAAAATAAATTATACATATTTATTTTACAGAATCTAAGATGTCATTGATTATTAAATACATCGATTTCAGAAATGCTAAAATGTGAAAAATATATATGCCAAGAATCAATAAACATGGCAGTAAGTTAGACCAGTGGTAAGATCTGAGGGGAAAATAAAGTAGTAAGGAAGGAGGATAGGCAGAGTTGGGTGGGTTTGAGTAAAAGCCTGAGGGGAGTGAGAGAATGAATTAAATAGACATCTAGGAGAAGAACAGAGGGAAAAGGCAGAGACTAGATGGAAAGCAGCCACTGCTTTAACACACAGAATGCTTTCACAAAGACAACATGGATTCCACTCAGAGAAACCTCCTTCAACTACTACATTTACAGCTACCCTTCGCCTCCTCTCAAATATAAGGAAAACAATTTACCGAGAAATAATTTATCTTGATTTTCTACTCAGAAGGTAGGCCAAGAATGATTCAACTATGGAGAAGGAAAAAACTCAAGAAAACACACTGCTATACCTAAATCAGTGAACTGACAGGCAAGCACTCTTGAATGATTTAACTGACTTCAGAAATTGTTCTCTTGCTAGCAGGGTATAAAGAAGGCAAATGAAAATTAGGAAAAGCTTCAAAAGAGAAACCTAAAGCTCTGTATTTTCTCTTCCCCAAGTACTAAATGGCTGCTCTGAATTCTCAGCACCTCTGCTTCTAGGGGTTTTTGATCCATTATTCAATTAAATTAAAAACATATAAATGTTTTTAATTCATGACAAATTACATCTAAATTTTCTTGCTCATGTTCATTTATGGGACATTTTTATCTTGTCATCTTTTTTCATGTACCATGCAAGCAAGAAGAAAATATCCAGCACAACATACCCTTCAGAAACAAGCTAATGGCACAATTTGGTGTCAATTTCACAGCTCAGTGAAGTGAAAGTGATCTAGCTGGCCATCCACATACACCTAGAAGGAGGTCTACTGCAAGTGCCCAGCCTTCATGTTGCTTGTGTCATGCCTACAAGCAAGATAAGTTCAAGTAGAAACATTATGTATTCAGAAAAAAAGCAGTTATCATTCAAATGCCCTTAGAGCTAGCTAGAACAGAAAGTGGAGACACAAAGCAGAGCGAGACTTTCATTTTTATATTGTGGAGAGTTGTTTTTCAGAAGTCATGCTTATATTCACAAATGGTACGGGATTTTGATAATGTTTAGAAGCAGAAATTTTATTTAACAGATGCATGAAAATTGAATAACTATCTTAACAGTTTCTCATGCTTTATAATGGGGGCAAAATCATAGACTTTCAACTAATATAAAACCAAAATGCCACAGGAAGAGTATGCAGCTCCTATTATTAACAATTACAGTAATACCAATACCATTATTTACTAGCATGGTAATGACTCTATTTCATCCTTAGGCCAATTCTGTAAAGTAAGGAGGTACATACATATTAATGATTTGCCCAGTTTTATAGATGAGGAGGCTGAATCTAAGGTCACACTGTTAGTAAATGGTATAGTCAGAACTTAAATCCTATTTTTTAGGGTGGACTCCAAAACATCACAAAAGAAATGAACATCTCACTACACTACAAACTTATGAGCTATAATTAGAATGTTCTTAGCCAAAATACCCTACTATGCAAGCTAAATGCTTTCACACGATGCACTAAAATAAATGCAATTCACAAATAAATGTTAAACATAGTAGTCTTTCTCACTGGCACTTTGGTCTTTAATATTAGATCAAGCTAATGAGACTGCTTTCAGTGACTTACCACACTACAGACAAACTAACATTTACCACTGCCTCTAGAACAAAGGTCAAGCTCTTCAACCTGGTCAGTAAGACCTTTCACAATCAGGCTCCTTTCCAATCTTAGCCCCCTATACGAACTTTTCACTGCAATCAAAGAGTGACAGTAAATATTCATGAATAGGTCTTGAATTTTCCTGTTTCCTAACTTATGCTATTACTTCATCTGAAATGCTTCCTATGTTCTTCTATCAAACTGCTATCCATCCTTCAAAGGGAAGCTTAAGTACACATCTTCCATGAAGCTAAATAAAAGTAAATAGTGAGCTCTGTTCTTATTATTCACTGTTAGCTTTAATGGTAGAAAAACTTCATCTTTAAGAGCCCAACATTGTGCCTTACACACACTACATATTCATATATTTGTTAAACAGAAGGAATACATGTATTAATAATAGAAAGAACATGGCATTTGTACACAAGAGACCTGGGTTTAAATCCTCCTTTTCTACTTACTGAGCAGATCATTTGGCCACATCTCTAAAATAAGGAATAAAATGATCTATATCAATGCTATTTTGAGGTTTGAATGAGTTATGATGTGCCAACACACCACTCCAAGGTCTGGCACAAAACAGGTATTCAGTAAATGTTTGCTGAATCTGTAAAATAAAGAGGCTAGACTAGATGGTCTCTAAGGCTTTTTTCTGGTCTATAACATACTGTGATTCTTTGAGAAGCTAATCGTAATACTTTTCATGTAATATCTTATATTGCTACTTGTTTCATGTATCAGTATTTTATGCAAGTATGCTAGGGATAGATCCTAGCATAGTTGCATGTGGTCATGATCACAGTGACCAAGTATTTGGCACCTTACATATATAAATTATCTCACTGAATCCACATACCAACCTAATGACATAGGAACTATCTTCATTTTCAAATGAGAAAACTGAGGATCAATGGTGTTAAGTAACAGACCGAAGACCACAATCTAGTAAGCGGTGTAGTTCAGCTTTCACCCCAGGTCTCTGACTTCAAAGCTCCTATTATTCTTAGTGTGCTATGGGGCCTCTTGAAAAATGTCAAGGAGAAGGAAGACCCAGTATCATCAATTAGTAAAAATAAGACAGAATAAGAGGTGGGGATGTGCTGCCCTTCAATGAAAATGGCTGTTTAAAGGAAGATCTATACACCCCAGCACCTGGTTAGGAAAAAAAAAATGCATTTCTTGAAAGTAAACAGCATGCAAGCACACGCTGAAGCAATGGGAAACTTTTACTAGAGCCCTACCTGAGGGCAAGATCTGTCTGACCCTGGGCAGTTATGCCAAATATAAAAGAAAAATGATTAAGATCAAGATACTTGGCATTCTTTCTAAGACGCTACTTTTTTCATAACTATAAGCAATAGATGATGCGGCTGCTGGGTGCCTGCTAGGATTGCCAGGGACAACACTCAATAAAGAGTGTCTCTAGTGAAAACACTCAGGAAAACAGATTGTACAGTTTGTATATCTGGGCTCTTCAATCATAGAAAATTGAGGGAGTCACATTGCCAGCCAGTTCTTCAGTATGAACTTTCTCATGGTGTGGGTGTGTAAGTCACTGGGATAAGGAATATAATGAGAATCATATGTGGCTGCCTGAGTGAAGCTGAGAGTTGCTTACAAAACAGTTCAACTCAGCTCAAGAATCACTATTGGCTGCCCCTACGCTGCTTGAGGCACTGGGCTGGGCACCCAAGAGTGGGTGAGAAAAGAGATGTCGTCCAGCCTTCAGGCTGCTATACCATGAGACAGAGGTGGAAACAGATTGCTTCACTACAGTGGGATCAGAGCTACCTATAACAGATAACATCTCACCATTCTCTGAGTACACAGAGGATATCAAGCCAAGACTGGGGGAAGAGAAATAGAGAAGCTTTGCTGGGGGAAAGGGAGGTGATGTCTGACCTAAATCTTACAGAATGAGAATACTTTACCTTGACAAAGAAGGTAGAGAAAGATCTTGTCAACAAAACAAACAGAGGTCAAGAAAGGCTAAAATGTGTATGATATATGTGGAGAACTAAAAGTAGTTAAGCTTTCTAGAGATAATAGAAGGGGATGAGGCTGCAGAGAAGGGAGGATCCCATCTTTAATGGTTTTGATTACCTATCACGAGTCATTGAAGGGTTTAAGTCAGGTAGGCACATGGTCAGATTTGCATTTTTAATACAAACAAATCCCTTTTAGAAGCAGCTAGTAAACCCCTTCTTTGCAAATGAATTGTGAATTGTCAAGAAACAGTATCACTGTATGATAAACATTCTAAAAGAACTCAGTCACATCGTTTGCTGCTTACTTGCAGCAGGGCCTGAAGACCAGTCAGTATTAGTAAGTGGCCTATGATAAATGACCCATTCAACTCTGCAGTAAGGCTGGGGACAGAGAGGGGTCTGAAGTGTCCCTAATGGAAACAGCATGTGTTCTTGTATTTGTATTCACTGAACACACCACATGTGGTGCCCACACATGGCTGAAAACTCCAGGAAACCTTAGAGCCCCTATCTATCTCCTTGACAGTTCTCACTGTAGCCAGCCTGGAAACCAGGGGCCAGGCTGGGGGCTGAATTTACCTTATTCTCCACTACTTTCTCAGGCTCTTCTTCATCATGGAAAAGTAAGAGTTAATTCCAAAGGTGCTCTTAAATTAAGGAGGATATTAGAATTTAAAACAGAATACAATTCTTAACACTGACAACTAAAAAAATATTGTGAAGATAACCAATATACACCCTACGTCATACACTAACTAAATAAGTGGGTAATTTTTTTTTTCAGCTCAATAGTTAAGAAAGAGGAGGAAAAACTTGGAATATGATACCACTTTGCTGATTGCAGCTGTGTCCTTCATAATACACACCTACTGAAGCCACAATGGATTTGCTTACTCAAGCAGATACAAAAGATCCTGCCCAAAGTATCTTGTAAAACTATAGGGCTAATCTATGGGGCCAAGAATAAAGGTCCACACTCTTATTTCAAGTCATTGTTTTTTGCAAGTTTGTTTCCTACCTCTTTCCATGAGGGCTTGGTAATTCACTGGCCTAATTTCTCCCCTTTTCCACATAATAAGAACAAACTAAAACTTAAAGCAGTATTGGGACATTTAGCAGGGGGGGAAATCCAGAGCCATACAAACTGCTTCCTTGTATAGCAGCTTTATCATGTGAGTAAATACTTACTACACATGTTAATTAATAATGGGTAGAACTCAGAGGAATAGCATTAATTCCTTAATCCTCCAAATCCCTCAATTTGTACTGTATTATATAATTCTTTATATACCCTAATAATAATTTATCCCCTGAAGAGAACCGCAATAAGAAGACAAAGCAAGTACCATAACTGGGGGAGACAGAATAACCCAGAGGTTGAGAGCACAGCTTTTAGAGGAAGACAAGCCAGCATTTCAAATCTCCACTCTGCCACTTGGGAGCTGTGACCTTGAGTTTTCTTATTTGTAAAATGAGGACAAGAATAGTATCTGCCCCACTGGGTAGCTCTAAGGATTAAATAAGTGAATGCACAGAAAGTCTTTATTTCAGTATCTGGCATGTAGGAAAAAAAATGCTCAATATATGTAAGCTCTAATTATCATCACTTCTCATAGGGTAGTAAGGCAACTCACTATCCCTACACATCTTAGGAATAGGTAGAACAAAATCTCCCACAGGTAATGTTTTTAAATCTTTAAAATTAATGTTTAATTATACTAGTAGTACATGAGGACATTCTCCTTTGCCAGAGATAATTTAAGTGAATTCCTTCTTGGAGTCAAGAGGGCTGAATGAGATAATGTCTTGCCATCTATAGTAGCTCTAAGAACTGATGAATTTCCCAAGGACAAGGGCAAAAGGTCAGCACCTCCACCAGGACCCGTAATGCAACTGGGATTCAGCCAAGCTTCACTTCCCCCTGAGGTAGGGTTGCTTGCCCTCCATGTTGCCTTGAGCTCTCCCTGAGATGGGCAGGCCCTTAATGGTAAACACATTGTCCAGCAAAATGAGAGGATGGATGTGTTTCCAGCTCAGGAAACTTAATAAAAATTCTTTATCTATTTTATTGAAAACTCAGTTCTGAGACATTACCTCAGAGGTCAGGCCTGAAGACCAGCCATTCACTGTTTCATGTTGAGACCAATCCACTGTTCCTCAGAGCAGCTTCTTTGAGGATTTCACTCCTCTTGTTGTGATTAAAATGAGGACTCTCAGCTACTTAGATATAAAATTTCAATTAACACCCAACTAAGAAATTAATTCTACACATTAGAGAGGTGTCTAATGTAAGCAAGTGGCAAATCTCAGTCCCAGGACAGTCGTGGAAATTCATAAACCATTTTCAATATTTCAAAAGGAAATATAGTTTCTCTAGGTAAAACTATGCAGTCTAGCAAAAAGTAACATTTCTTTGCTGATCCTAGAATTCTATCAGCACAGTACAGCCATACTGATTACTCATACCGATCGCTTCAGTGTGAGGTTTTTCTTTTTAACATCCTGGACGACATAAATTGAAAAGACTATTTAGGCATTCTTTGGTTTATTTATCCATTTGTTATATTTCAAAATTTAAAACTCTACATCTCTCACAAGATTTTTAGTCTTACTATTCTTAAAAGAGAGATTATTATAATTTAAATACTTTAATCTACATTCACAAATGTAATATAATTCAGTCAGTCATCCTTTGGTATCTGTAGGAGGTATCCATGGTATCTGTGGGAGGTTGTTTCCAGGACTTCCCAGCAGAGTCCAAATTCCAAAGACCTTTGTATAAAATAGCACAGTATTTCCATATAACCTATGTATATCCTCCCTCCCTTCTACTTTAAATCATATCTAGATTACTTATAATACCTAATTTAATGCAAACTCCATATAAATAGTTTTTATGCTGTATTGTCTAGAGAATATTAGCAAAGGAAAAAAGTCTGTACATAGTATAGACACAACCATTTATTTTTCCCTCAAATATTTGCAAACAGCAGTTGGTTGAATCCACAGATACAGAACCCATGGATACAGTGGGCCAACTATATTCTAGTTATCTGACTGACAAACCCTTAAGTGACTGGAAACAGTGGCTGAGATGCAAGCCTAGAGATGCAGACATCAGAAAATTCATCTCACAACCTGATGGCAAGGAGGGCCCCTTTCTGTGGTTGGCACATAACACATTACAGAAGCCAAAGAAAGAAGTGGTCAAGTAGCTGAGAGTACAGGATCCAGGGCTTGAGTTATATCATTACCTAATTTTCAAGCATCAATTAAGTGGCTATGCCCTTAATGAGAAATTGAACTCTGGGTATCACAAAGCTACATCTGACTCAATGATCACAGCTTTTAAGAAACATGGCTATGACTGGTTTTGGTCATCATTTATTTATGCCTCGAATTAATCAAACATGGGAGTATGCACTCATTATCATTCAATATTGAGTTTTGAAAGTCCAACTTTCAAAACATGGGAGACTGAAAGGAGACACAGATGGGAATGATAAAAGGCCTTTTGTAAGGAGCAGTTTGGAAGCTAGCGGATTAGAGCAGGAGTCAGTCAAATCACACTCACCCCTATTTTTGTAAATAAAGTTTTATTGGAACACAGCTATACCTATTTATTTATTATCTATGGCTGCTTTCATACTACAATGGTAGAGTTGGTTAGTTGTGCCCATTGGGCCTGAAAAACCTAAAGTATTTATCATCTGGCCCTTTACAGAAAAAGTTTGCCAACACCAGGTTCAGAAGTACAGTTACAAAACTGGAAATGTGAGAACTGGACTCTATACCTGGCTCTATCACTATTGGGAGAAACAAAAATAGGATATGTATGAATTACTAACTAAAGTGTAAAGTGATTCACAAATACAGGGTGGCATGTGATTAGTAATTAATTTGTGATCTTAAGCAATTTATTTAACCTCTTTGAGTCATGTACCACAATCTAATGTATGGAATATTAATATTTATCCTAAGCAATCATATGAAAACATGAGAAAATGTATGTTTTGAAACATTAAAAGGGCTATGAGATAGGGAAGTTTCATTTCACTCTCCATTAAAAAGGATCCTGAATCAGAAACTCTCTCTCTCTCAGTATTCCATATTCCATGTGATTAAAAACAAAATATACAGGACTACAAACATTTATCCCAGATCCCTAAATCAACTGGTTATTAGCCATGTCAACTAGCTAAAAACATTCTCCATTCAGCTAATAATTTTTTTAGAAGAGGAAATTAAGTTGTACTATATATAGTGGGGACATAACTCAGGAATAGTCACATTATTTGGTATCATAATTTGTGCATATGAGATGGCTACATGGTAACATGCTATAACTGCCTTTCCAGAACAGCCCTGGGCCAATATGGAATAATTTCTATCTTATGCTCCAACTCATTTGATAGGGCAATTTCAACAGATTTTCAACAGCTCCTTTCCTTTCCCATTATCCAGGAGTAGCCATAGCCAGTGGGAAATATCAGCTATAACTCCCTAACAAAAACAGAGCTTTAACATTACACTGTGAGAAAAAATGATGAAGTCTCCAATCATCATTTTAACATGACACACCTGTTATTCTCTATTCCAACTACTGAAATGTGCTCAGCTGAGAATGGCTGCAAGATCAAGAAAGGAGGGCAAGAGGTAGATGATGGTATATATTTCTACAAAACTGAAGCCAGATAGTTAAGCTGTAACTACCAGGATTAAATCCATAAATGCAAATGGTGTTGTCTCATCTTCCAAGAAGCATTTATCTAAATGAAACAACTGAAACCAGAGAGAAGCCGTTTACTTGCAATAAGTTAGATGCTAGGATCCTTTTTTCTTCTCATTTCAGACTGCCAAGTTCATCTCCATTAGCACTACCAGAGTCTTTTAAAGATGTGGACATTATGGGAAAGACTCGGGTTTGTGTTCAAAGGCCACAAAAGACCTGGCACCATCTTCTGGCAGAACCTGACTATGGGGACAGATGTGATGGTAGTTAGCTCACCCAGCAAGCCGAGATCAATGTTCTGCCACTCCCCCAGTGAGAGCTATTAATTACATGGTTCAGCTGCTGGTTTTAGCAGCATGGTTTTAGTCAACATGTTGACTGATTCATTACCAAATGTAGCAGGTGAAAAAGAACAGCATAAAATGGGTAAAAAGACACCCAAATATACATCCTTCCTGTCAAATACTGAGATGGGATTTAAGTACTCCAGTATTCACTCAACTTAATAGCTATAGTTTGTGTTTTTCCTGAAAAATTCAAATCATTTTAAAGACACCTATAGAAAGGTTACACAGATATTTCAGAGAATGGACTGAAAACAAAATATCATATGAAAAGAAAAGTATAAATACTCTTGAGGGGGACTATATATTGACTATATATTTCCACTTCTGGGACATTTTCTAAATATAGCTTAAATAAAAAGCAATCATATAAAACAATATATCTATGCAATAAAATTCTTTAAGGAATACATTTCAACAATGTAATGGAAACAATTGTTCAGCCTTTCAAATCAATTGAAGTAAATTTATTTTTTGCATGTATAAAACTCAGATAAATAGTTATAGTTCTGGTATTTAACTTTAATTATAGATGGAATCTTCAAGAGAGATTTTATTCACATTCCAATAAACAAAGAGTGCAAATTGCCTAAATCACCACTAGGTGACAATGAAATGTTACTGCAATGCACTACCTTATTTTCTAACATATTATACATTACATATTTATTTGTTTGCTCTCTCCTACATGCAAATTAAAGCTCCACTGGGTCCGGAACTTCGCTGTCTTAGTCACAACTGTAACCTCAGCACCTACCACATGGTACCTGGCACATAATATCCAATATACACTTGTTAAATGAATAATGGTGACTCAACTATGTATTATGGTAGGAATAGGAAGAAGATTACTCCTCATAGGGAGGAGCTAGGTAAGACATTTAAAATATTGAGGAGGTAAACACCAAGTCCTGGTATCTGAGTAGATGAGGGACTGCAGAGGAGAAGGAGTCTAGGATGAAAGGGCAGGTTTCCTATCTGAGTGACCAGGTAAATGATGGCACCATTAAGCAACACAAAGAATTTATGGGGCCGGGCACAGTGGCTCACACCTGTAACACCAGCACTTTGGGAGGCCAAGGTGGGTGGATCACTTGAGATCAGGAGTTCGAGAGCAGCCTGGCCAACATGGTGAAACTTTGTCTCTACTAAAAATACAAAAATTAGCCAGGCATGGTGGTGCCTGCTTGTAATCCAGCTACCTGGGAAGCTGAGACAGGATGATTGCTTGAATCCAGGAGGCGGAGGTTGCAATGAGCTAACACCGCTGCACTCCAGCCTGGGTGACACAGTGAGACTCCATATCAAACAAAAGAAAAAATATTTGAGTTTTGAAAGAAAAGTAATGAGTCCACAATTAGATAACCTTAGTTAAGGGGTACCTAAATGCATGTGTCCAGCAGACCACTGAATATATGAGGAAAGGAAAGGATGAGGCTGGAAATATATTTTTGGTAATAGTTATAATCATGAAAATATATGGGATCATACAAAGAGAGAATGTAGAGAAAACCACAATGGAAAAGAACATAAACTTGAAAAACATCAACATTCGGTGAGTGGATATATTTGGGAAAGCCCCAGGAATTAAAGTAAAGAAGCAATTACAAGGTAATAAAGAATCAGAAAAGTCAAGGAAGAAGAGCACTTCAAAAGAAGTGTTTATTCAGGAATACTCAATGGTGCAAAAAAAAAAAAAAAAAAGGCTGGTTAGATAAGAGGCTGAAAAGTATTCCTGGGATTTGATAAAATGAAAGTCAATTAGAAGCCATTCAAAAAAAAATGCTTCACTATGGTAGGGGAAGAAATGTTTCAAGAGTGACTAAAGCCTAGATGTGGACTCCCTCCCACTAAAACACATATTCATGTCAGATATAATAGCATGTTAAAATCCCTAGGTGCTAGAAACAAAGAGGGAACTCAATACCAAAGCATCAAGTATGAGAGCCAATAGAGAAGTGGCTGAGGAACCACACATGAATTGGGGAGGAGGAAACCTGGTTCACAGAAGGCAAAGAATCAGAATACTCCCATATAAAGCAAGGACCCTGGAAAGGCCTGCCTCCTCCATGAAACCAGGACCAGGAAAACTATCCCTGGAAGACACAAGAAACCTTGTCATCTGCCTTCTGTATAGGAACACTGTATTCAGTGATAAATTAAACCCCCAGGCCTATGTGATACACAGATGTGGAATCTGAATTTATACCTCCTAAATTATACAGGATCCCAAACCACAAAATAAACATCGAGAACAAGTCCTCAACTGGTGAAACCCCTGAGTTTCTTCACCAGAAGCAAATGCAAAGCCATTTTGTAGGAACTCTTCCACTATCATTCACAATAAAAATGATCTTGCAATTTTTTTTGAAAAAAGCAAAGACCACACAAGAAAGCCATTCACTAAGAGGGAGTAGAAAGACACAATAAATTGAGAATTAGCACCCTGAAAAGGTGACATAATATAACTGTGACTATCATTAGTGCAAACACTATTTTCAGCCCTTTGCCTTCTGGGCACCTAAGATTACACCTCTTGGCCCACTTGAGGGAGGAGCTAGATGAACAACATGTATATGACTTGTATTAAAGAGACAGGCAGGCCGGGCACGGTGGCTCACACCTGTAATCCCAGCACTTTGCGAGGCCGAGGCAGGTGGATCACCTGAGGTGAGGAGTTCGAGACCAACCTGACCAACATGGTGAAACCCTGTCTCTGCTAAAAACACAAAATTAACCAGGGGAGGTGGCACATGCCTGTAATCTCAGCTACTCAGGAGGCTGAGGGCAGGAGAATCACTTGAACCTGGGAGGCAGAGAATGCAGTGATCGAGATTGTGCCATTGCATTCCAGCCTGGGCAACAAGAGCAAAACTCAGTCTCAGAAAAAAAAAAAAAAAAAAAGCAGGTTCCAGTATGAGATGCTCTTTTCCTCTAGAATGGCAATTGGTGATACTCAAGACAGTGGCTGACTTCCCAGTCTGGGTCCCTGAGTGATTAGAGTGAGCAGAGGCTTTGATGACCTGCAAAAAAATAGATATTAATAGCATATATAAAATATGCACCTTTGCTCTTCTAAATGTCTATTTTTGGATTGTTTGTTATAGTAGGATAAGCTAGCCTATCCTGTCTGATATTAGAATAATTTAAGATCACTTATAAAATGTTATATATGTTTAATATGACTAAATATATTTTTTTAAAAAGGAAGAGTGACTAGTCAGGAAATGTCAGTCATAAGTGTAGGTTATGTTTTCAAAAACTGTGGCTCACATTAGTAGCAAAGAAATAGTACAGTGGCTAAAAGGGGACACAAGGTTGAGGCCTTAAAAAAAAAAAAAAATAGGAGAGGCTGGGCGTGGTGGCTCACGCCTAAAATCCCAGCACATTAGAAAGCCGAGGCAGGCAGATCACCTAGGTAAGGAGTTCAAGATCACCCAGGACAACACAGCAAAACCCTATCTCTACTAAAAATACAAAAATTAGCTGGGTGTGGTGGCAGGTACCTGTATCCCAGCTACTTAGGAGGCTGAGACAGGAGAATTGCTTGAACCCAGGAGGCGGAGGTTGCAGTGAGCCAAGATCACGCCATTGCACTCCAGCCTGGGCAACAAGAACAAAACTCCATTTCAAAAAAAAAAAAAAAAAAGGAGAGACTTGAACATATGCACAGGCTGATGGTAAAGATAAACAGATTAATGTAAGAGTTAAAGAAAGTAAAGATTCAATGTATCTCTATCAAATGCCAACGACATTACTCACAGAAATAGGAAAAAAACTCCTAAAATTTAGACGGAACCAGAAAAGAACCTGAATAGCCAAAGCAATTCAGGGTAAAAAGAACAAAGCTGGAGATATCACATTACCTGACTTCAAAATTTAGTATAAAGCTATAGTAATCAAAACAGCATGGTACTGGTGAAAAACGACGACAACAACAAAAAGCAAAAAAAAAAACCAGACACATAAGACTGGGCATAATGGCTCATGCTGCAATCTCAGCATTTTGGGAAGCTGAGGTGGGAGCATTTCTTGAGACCAGAAGTTCAAGACCAGGCTGGGCAACAGAGCAAGATGCCATCTCTACCAAAAATCAAACAAAAAACTTAGCCATGCACAGTGGCACATGCCTACAGTCTCAGCCACTCAGGAGGCTGAGGTGGGAGAATTGTCTGAGCTCAGGAGCTTGAGGTTACAGTGAGCTATGATCACACCACTATACTCTAGCCTGGGTGATGGAGTGAGACCCTGTCTCTAAAAATAATATAAGAAATACAAGAAAATGACTTGTATTAAAAAGGCAATAACAGATGCTGGTGAGGATGTAGAGAAAGGGGAACCTTTGTACACTGTTGATGGGAATGTAAGTAAGTACAGCCACTTTGGGGAATAGTATGGAAGTTTCTCAAAAAACCAAAAATAGAAATACCATATGACTCAGTAATCCCACTATCGGGTATATATCCAAAAGAAAGGAAATCGATATATCAAAGAGATACCTGTACTCCCATGTTTACTGCAGCACTATTCACAATAGCCAAAATATGGAATCAGCCTAAGCATCCATCAATGGATGATGAATGAGTAAAGAAAACATGGCATATATACACAATGGAATATTATTCAGCCATAAAAAGAATGTAATTCTGCAATTTGCAGCAACATGGATACAACTAGAAGACATTAAGTGAAATTAGCCAAGCACAGAGAGCTAGATATTGCATATTCTCATTCATATGTGGGAGCTATTAATAAAAAAGCAAATCCCATGAAAATAGAGAGTAGGTTGGTGCTTATCTGATTCTGGGAAGGGCAGAGTGAAAAAGAGTAAAGGAGGATAAAGCGGAAAAAAAGAATATAAATGTATTTATTACCACTGAACTAACTGTATACTTAATAATGGTCAAGATGGTAAATTTTATATATATGTTCTACTGCAATAAAAAAGAAAAAAAGAAAAAAAACAGCTTTGTCACATAAAAAAAGACAGAAAAGAAAGGCTATATGTAGTTTATTACCCTTACCTAAGCCCTTCAAGCAAATCTTACAAAACCATCAGTTGATTTTTATCACCACGGTCCTCAGAAATCTTACTCCCTTTCTGTATACTAATTTAAAAACTATGGAGTAAAAGGCCCTCAAAATTTCCCCTAAAGAATAAAATGTTTTCCCTCTGTACTTTGTCAGTCCTCCTGTCTTCTATCTTCATAGCAGAAACCAACTATAGTTTTATAAACATACTATAGTTGGGATACTGGAGTGGTGAATGTTACTTAGCAATGTCCGTGTATTGGTCCTTCAAAGAGCTGTGCCTGACTTTTGATGCATAATTTGTTCTTCAAAATGTGAACAGGCTGAACGTGCACAGGTCAAACAGTGGAATTTCATGTTATACAAGGAATCCTGTTAGGATCTTCAAAGACACATTTTCAGGATTTACATGTTCTTCAGTCTTTTTATTTTCCTTCACTTTTACCAGCAGAAATCAAAGAAACAAGAAAATCGAGAGTAAAGATGTACTATTTTGGGCACACCAATAATTTTCTATCTTTATCTCAATTGTATTAGATTATTAGACCTAACTATCTTTTTGTTACTATTAGTAACTTTATATTTAAATTTCCCAATTATTTGTATAAATAAAGGAAAAATGCAATAAAATATACATATAGCTGCACAAACTCACAACAAAGATGGCAATAAGAAAGACATATGAATGTCTAAAACTGGCAAGTTATCTGAACCCCAGAGCATATCAGAAATGCCTGCAAATAAACAGGACAGCAATCCCAATAAAAAATGAATAACACTTTACAGAAGAGGGAATTCAAAGGCTAAGAAGTATATGAATAGACGTTCAAATTCATTAGTAATGAAATAAATGCAATTTAGAACAACAATGAGGAAGTATATTAAAAATTAGAATGCTGAAGAATGTCAAGAGCTGATGAAGAAGAGGGACATAAAAACACATTTGTTGAGGCGTAGACTTAACAGTGGAATGTAGCCTTTCCACTCTAAAGGAATCTGGCAGTGTTTGGTTAAAGAGGTGTGTGTGTGTGTTTGTGTGTGTGTGTGTGTGTGTGTCCCACAACCTCACACTTCCAGCCCTGAGTATATATTCCAAAGACATTCTCACACAGGAATTTCAGGGAAAAAATACAAAGGTGATCTCTGAAGTACTGCTGTGGTAGTGGGAAGCTAGAGAAATCTGGTTGTCTATCAGTGGGGGAGTCATTGGTAAAATGTGGTGGATGAGCATACATGATGAAAATGCATGCAACAGTTCCTTCGAAGCAATTTTTTATTGCTGTAATTGTAATTTCTCCATTCTCTCATCCACCTTTTTCTATGGACTATGAGCTCTTCAAGGGCAGAGATTGAACCTTGTTGATCTTTGTTTCCAAGTCATCATAGACTGTTCCTAGCCATAGTAGGTATTTATTAAATTCTTAATAAATGAATAAAAATGGATTTAATAAAGCTTTTAAGATGAAAAACCAAACAGTGTATACACAATATGAGAACACAATTCTCACTTCTACGTAAAACAACAATTTGACAGTAACTCCAATAATAGTGGCAGTTTAACATTTTTCTTCACTTTGGACTTAACTAGAGATAACAGCACAAACTGATGTTAGTCCAGAAATGCTCAGGTATGTTACAAAACTATGAGAAATGGCTTTATTTCTAAAATATAATATAAATGCTAGAAAAATCTAGTAGGGACTATTGTAGATAACCTCAGATCAATGCATGTTTCTATGAAAAAAAATGTGTTGCATGTTCAATGGATGAAGCATCAAATATGAAATGACAGCTCAATGGTTTGCATTATTTTTTTAAAAGAATTGGCTAGCCACATTTATGTATGATGTTTAGAATCCACTAAGAGCAGCTATAATGGAAATGTCAGTTGAAACTACTTCACTATTTGCCTTTAAAAGTGTTGTGCTGCATTTTAAAGACACTTAGATATTTGGCATTAAAAACTGTGGTGGTCACATGATTTCTCTCAGAGGAAATTGCAAGGATCGGGGAAAAGGACAAAAGGAGACACTGGCAGTAGAGGCAGAAAGTCAGTTTTCAGCTCCAAACCTCTGCTCCTGAGGTTTTCCTCTAATCACAACAAGTCAACTGTCTATGCATTTATCAGGAAAATGTCTTCCCACAATTCTGATGTTTTCAGCTGCTGCTGTGTTCTCTTGGATGAACATTTCAGAGAAAAGACAGGAACAGATGTGAAAGATGTAATAATTTATTAGGAACTAGTGGAGCTTGTGCTTTGTTCAGGGCAATCACATGTCCTAAAGCATAATATCACAGGACATAAACATGCCTCTAAACAATTCAGTTTTTATGAAGCAGAAGTGGAAGAAGTAGAAAACCAGTAGTAGTTGTAATTTTGTACTATAACATTTTGCATTAAAGGGGACACATTTTGAACTAACTCCAAGATACTATTATATCCATTCTATTTAGCTAATGGAACAGGAGTCTATTTTAACCATCTAGAAAAGAATGGGATTAAAAGTCTTTCTATTGCATATTTTTACAAATGCATGATACTAGAGAGGAACCTGAACAGGGCACACATTCTATATTTTTGTGACAAGAGCTACAGTTATTATTATAGTACTAAGTCTTCAACCTAGCCTTCTATTGTTCTTTTGAAAGACAAAAAATAAAACTCATTTTTAACATGATAGATTCAGAAAATAAAAGGTGAAATGATCAACACCCCTAGCCAAATGCACAAGCTTTGCAAAACAAAAAAAAACAGCAATAAAATCTTTCACTAGAAAAACAGCATCGCCAAAATTAACCTGTTCCTTGTGTAACTTGTTTGGCATGATTTGGCACCCAGTAAATCCGTACCTAAAGAATGATAGGCCAGTGATTCCTGGACTCAGTACCAATTCAGCTCCAGACTAATGGGTCACTGTCAGGCCAAGTCAGAGGGCTGCCCTTGTCCTTTCATGTAACACTGGTTGTAATTCCAGAATAATGTAGCACAGTAAGATATGCACCATCACCTACTCCTACTTCCTCTTCTCACCCTCAAAAAGGAGACTGTCACCACATTTATTGTACAAGATCATAATAAGACTCCAATTTTCTCATACTTCCTCTAGGAAGTCCTCCTACTCTGCTTGTGCCTCTGTCCCACTGCCTGACCCGCTCAGGATGAAGGAGGTAAAAACCTGTACCTTTCTTCCTAGCCTTAGGTATATCACCCTAATTTAGGCTCTCTTGATTTCTCCCAAGGGCAATTAGCTCATTCAACAAAGTTATTGAGCACCTACTATGTACAAAACAGCATTCTAGGTTCTGGGTATACAACAGAGAACTAAATACACAAAAAAGTCTGTCATCATAGAACATTCTAGTAGGAGAAAACAGACAATGAAAAAATTAAGTAGAGTAATGATATAGTTAGTACAGTAGAAGGCTGAAACCTGTGCAGGAATCGGGAGAATATTAGCAACACAATGATAGCTGCAGGCCTCAATGAGAAAGCCCAAGCATGATGGAAGTTGCAGGAGAGGAGGTTAGAAAGAGAAAAGGAGCTCAAGCTCTGAAAGGTCTTGTAAGGCCACTCAAAGGATCTTGGCTTTTATTGTATGTGAGATGAGAAGCTACTCTGATAGTTTTGAGCAGCAAAGAGGCGTACTCTGTCTGACTTACTATTTTAACTGATCCTTCCAATAGATGTTAATAGGTGTTTCACATAAAAAGAATTCAAACAAATTTGAATAACCCTCTCTACCGAATGCCTCCCTTTATGATTAACAAAGTGCCTTAGCACATTTAAAGCTCTCAGAGCTCCAGCAGAAAGAAGCCAATGCTTATTTATTTATTTTTGTGACTGGCCCTCACTATATTGCTGAGGTTGGTCTTGAACTCCTGTGCTCAAGCAATCTTGCCACTTCAGCCTCTCAAGTAGCTAGGATATCATACATCTACTAGTCCCATATAATCATCTCACTATTGGAATACCTTTTAACATCTCACAGAATATAGTTCAGATCTAAGGCCAGGAAACACTGGCCTAGATGCTTTGAAATCTAGTATTCTAAGACTCTGTATCAGAAACACTTTAGAAGACTCCTAACTAAACTGACATTATACAGGGCCAACAAAGTTTGTTATGAAAAATAGATAACTTCAGGCTTTGGATGTCTATCCTTTCTCTTTCTCTCTCTCACTCTCCCTCTCTCTGTCTCTCGAGTGAAATAATAACAAAGAGAAGGGGAAGGGAATCAGGAATACCTGGAAGCAAAGTCAGGCTAAAATATCCCTCAACAGACTGTGATACTAGGCAAAATCAAAGTTAAGGTCATCAGTTCAATCAGAGACCCCTTGGTGTCTCCTCTGTCACATAAGAGTAGTTCAACCACTTGAACTGTTACAACTAACACAACCCTGCAGCCATTTATATCCGACACAATGTTTAGTCATCTCAGTCACTGACTTTGTAAATTAGGCTTTATGCAAGCAATAGTTTGGAGCTGCTAATCTAGAAAAATAGTTTTCCATACTACAGTATGGCTTCATTAAAGTTACGTCTTTTAAAGCAATATATTCATCATGCAATTTGTTTCTTTGATCTTCTCTTATTTACATCAAAGTATCTCAAATAAGTTTCCTATGTCCATAATATTTCTTAGTCACTGAAGCTTAATATAAACTAACAGCTGATTTCTACAGCTTCATCTGCGATACAATCAACTATGAGATTTCCCTCTTAAAATGAAAAAATATGAATAAAGTAAAATCAATGCTAATGAAGAGACTAAACTGACAGATCTAGGAGTAGGATTGCTATTTGTTGAGTTCCCCAAGGAGCAGTGACTGACTCTCTCATTTATTATATACATAAAGAGGGCAAATATGTCATCCCACAAGGCCCAAGTAGAAATGGAGAACCAGGGCTTTCCTTATGGGAAGGGGATAGTTCCTACGATGAGAATGACTACCAGAAGCCAGACCTTTATGAGACTACCAGAGATCCAAAGTGGTTGACAGAGAAGCACACCAGGAACAGAGTGGAAGCCAAGCTACAGAGCCCAGCGAAGGGGTGAGAGGCACGGGTGGGTCATGAATTAAAACTAGCAAAGACCAACAAGAGGAGACCAAGCAAGCCAAGAAGGCAGTCTGGAAGAATTCTAGAATCAGAGTTGAAAAGTCCAAAGTATTTTTAAGAAAGCCCTAAAATTGGCTTTCATGGGGAAGCTTTACGTTAGGTGTTGATTGAGATGAATAAGAGACAAATGACAGTTTTTGCCATCAAAAGATCAATAATAATAATGACTAGCATCTATTACATCCTTACTGTATATTATACATGATGTTAATGTGTTACATTCATTTAATCTCTTTAACAGGCCTCTGAAATATGTCTTAATCCTCATTTTACAGACGAGTAAACAAAGGTTTAGAGAGATTGAGCAACTCAACTTTTTAAAAACAGTAAAACTCTATTGCATTTGTGATTCACATATTATAATACATTACATACAATAGCCCAAAATAAACATCTCATGCCAGTGACACAAAAATGAATATCAGGCCAAAAAAAATCAGCAATAAGTACATTATTGCTTTCTTTAATCATAAACATTCAATTCTGAATGAAGACAATTTACTACATACTGATGCAGTTTTCTTTTCATTTCATATAATCATCCTACTCTCCTATACCTACACTATTCAGTATGTTCCTGTGTTAATTCTTATACGTGTGTGGAGCAAAATAATAATAATAATAATTGTAATAATAATATAGTATTTTGTACTTTTAATGGGGTGATGTTGATAGATCAGTCCTCAGATTCTATATGGCAAGAGATCATGTTGATGCAGCATTTAGGGAAGGCCGACCAGAGAGGATAAGCTTGATCTAAGTTTTTATCTCAGAACAAAAGGAGTAGGGGGTTAGTCAGGATAGAGAATAGGATCCACAAACAGAGTAGCAGTAAATGATAGTGGAAAGGCAATTAGGAGCTGGATCACAAAGGGCCACAGCTAAAAAGTTTAGACTGACTTGTGGGTTATGGTGACTTGTTGGTAGATTTGATACAGGAGGATGCTCTGTTTAGATCTGCACTTCGAAATTCTACTATAAGATCTTAGGGAGAATGGGTTAAAAAGAGGGAGTGGGGAGGCAGAAAGACCAATTCAGAGGTTATTGTTATGGCCACGTGATATGGTTTGGCTGTGTCCCCACCCAAATCTCATCCTGAATTATAGCTCCCATAATCCCCATATGTCATGGGAGAAACCTCATCAGAGGTAACTGAATCATGAGGGCAGATTTTTCCCATGCTGCTCTCATGATAGTGAATACATCTCACAAGATCTGATGGTTTTATAAAGGGGAGTTCCCCTGCACACACTCTCTTGCCTGCTGCCATGTAAGACATGCCCTTGCTCCTCCTTCACCTTCCACCATGAGTGTGAGGCCTCCCCAGCCATGTGGAACCACATGTGAGTCCACTAAACCTTCTTTTCTTTATAAATTACCCATTCTTGGGTATTTCTTCATAGCAGTATGAAAATGGATTAATACACCGTGCCTCTTCCATCATGTGGGAAGCAACACAGAACATAAATTAAAATGTTTAAACGTATTCGGGAGAAGATGATGAGGGTGTCCATTACAGGCCCCGGGAAGAAGAATAAAGGATATCTGGAAGAGATAGACAGATACATAGATATTTCATATATATGATATATAGATATAAATAAATATACGCACATGTGCATGTGTGTGTACACACGCACACACATGCATGTGCAGGCACATGTGCTTAAATGAGGCCTGAAGACTGCCTTGGTTGTGGGGAATGTTAAAAACTGCCAGGTTTCTGCATGGAGCATCAGGGGAGTCAGAATGACCACATTGGAGGGAAAAGAGATGAAGAACATGGGTTTAGACCTGCTGAATTGAAAGTACCGGTGATATACACTGAAGTCTGCAATATAAGTGTAAAGTTTAAAAGCAAGATCCAGGGTGAAGATCTATCTCTAGAGACTTCTGAATGATTCCTTATATTCCCCCAGAGATAACAGTATTGAATATTAGGTTGAACTATATGGAACTACCAATATTCTATTTTTTTGACCACTAAAAATGACAATTTCAACATGAGAATCTACTTTATCTATGAGTTCCTTGAAAATAAGACAATATGTAAATATATAAGTATTTCTAAAACAGAATCCACAACAGATATTTCACAAATATGCTGCAAGAATAAAGAATAAATTACATACATTTATGAATCCTGTGCTCGTTGTTGTTATGTGGTTTTGTAAAATTATTATGAAAATTTGCATATTTTACACAATTAATAGAACTATAAGACTGATGTATTGCTCAATGGTAATTTCAAGCAATTGTCTTTTGTGGGGTCATGCACACCATGTATCCATCCCATGATTTTCTGCCTATGTGAGGAACTAGTAACTATAGT
The DNA here is from genome assembly GCF_037993035.2 of Macaca fascicularis. Taxonomy (NCBI): domain Eukaryota; kingdom Metazoa; phylum Chordata; class Mammalia; order Primates; family Cercopithecidae; genus Macaca; species Macaca fascicularis. Next base: position 23,438,220 of record NC_088384.1, on the reverse strand, counting down.
TTTTCAAATGGTTTATCAGTGCTCATTAATTTACTTACTCCCAACCAGTCTTTGTAGAGGGAGAAATGAGAAGAGGTGGATACCAGATCACCAACGGAAATGTTTTCTCTAAGAAGGTACCTCAGTTTCCGCATCTGCAAAGTAGAGATATCACTTGTATCTGTGGCTGACTATAAGGATTAGAGGAGATATTGCATGTACCGCATGGGACACAAGAGAAGCTTAGTAAATGGGTGCTTATGTTACTATGTCAGTGTTGTCAAATGACCAGCAGCAACTATTCAAAAATCATCTCCTATGTCAGGTTGCTGATGATTGACTATACAAGTTTATTTATAAGCTTAAAATTCTTGGGACAAGAATTTAGTGGAAGCAATGTTGACACAAAAAGCCAGACATAGTAAATGATACATATATTCAGAAAAACTATGTAGTAACCATTGAATCATAAAGATCTTAGAACAGAAAATGGCCTTTAGAAGTTATCTCATCATTATTCCTTCAACAACCCCCAGATAGAGGTGAGAAAGCCTAAATATTTCAGGGATGGCAATAATTATTACAATTATTTTAAAAGTTTCTGCTTTTTGCCAGGCGTGGTGGCTCACACCTGTAATCCCAGCACTTTGGGAGGCCGGGGAAGGCAGATCACTTGAGGCCAGGAGTTCAAGACCAGCCTGGCCAACATGGCAAAACCCTGTCTCTACTAAAAATACAAAAATTAGCCAGGCATGGTGGTATGCGCCTGTAGTCCCATCTACTCAGGAAGTTGAGGTAGGAGAATCACTTGAACCTAGAAGGCAGAGGTTGCGTGAGCCAAGATCACACCACTACACTCCAGCTTGGGCAACAGAGCGAGACTTTGTCTCAAAAAAAAAAAAGTTCTGCTTTTGTTGGGCTTAAATTAAAAAGCATGTATGAAAATGTCAGCTAAGCTGATTCTAGTCACTCTTAGTCCCGTTTTCCCTTCTGACAACATGGACAGCAAGTTTATTACTTTCTCAAAAGGAATCATAGGAATATAATACACATTAAGGTATCTTCAACCTGCGTGTATCATTTTCAGTCATGCTTATTTATCAGATAATTAAGCCACCACACTGAGGTATAATGATGATTGCACTGATAACCCAAAATCTTCACTCCTTCCAATGGGGATGTGGGTTGACTCTGGGTTCAGCAACGTTCACTTGCCTAGACAAATAGATGTTAGCAAATGTGATGCAAGCATAAGGTTGACAAGCACTTGCTCCTTGTTTTCATCATAATAGTGTGCCCAAGGTGATCTGTTAGAGGATGACAGCCTGGTGAGCAGTTGTCCCAGGGAGGCCTCAGATATGCGAGAGAGGCTGAGCATAATCAGGGAAATTGCCAAGCCACTGACTTCAGCTGACTACAGACAAGTAAGTAAGCCCCATGGAATGCAGCTCAGGTCAAAGATGTATAAGCAAAAATAAATGTATATGGTTTTATGCTACCCATGTTTTGTGGTTATTTTGTCACAGAGCATTACTATGGCAATATAAAACTGATATAGTGACCGTTAAGCATCCAAAAATTGTCTACTTACTAACCCTATAAAAACCCAGACTTCACCAGAATGACTACATGATGGCATCTCAATGACAACGTGAGTTATATGTACAAAAACCACTGTTCTCCAGGTGTTTATAAACAGTCTGATTTAAATACAGGGTTAAATATGGAACCTTTCCAATTATACTACTTTTAAACTCAAAATTAGAAGGCATCAACAATATTGAATTGCTAGGATTATATCCATTTGAGAAAACTGAGTAACAGTTGATCTCTAGGTACATGTCGGGGACTAGTAGTGTACTGTACTACACCTTGGGCTAAGTGACCTACAACATGTTTCCTATGACCAATTTCTGTGATTTCTTACTCTATATCTTGAAAGAAGCTAGTTACCTAACTACGCAGAAACACTGGTTTCTAGTGAGAAGAAAGAACAGTTGGATTTCTATTCCTATTTCCTGGCAAGGTTTCTCCAGTAGGTTTCTCAAGAGTCTAATCTTGGCATATCAATGTGGAAGAAAGTTTATAAGCTGGGAAATCTATTGCTTTTAATAGTCACTCAGGACGCTAAAACAGCTAGGTGCCAGGGCAAATCACTCTGTAGAAAATGGGAACAAGACAAGCCTAATATCTGTTTCTGGAATTTGGTGGGAGGAGGACCAAAGTCATTGCCTTCTTTTGATCCTTTACCTATGTCAATTATTTTGTAAATAAGAGAAATAAAATGTAACAAAAAATAAATATGGATGCTTGAGAGTCATAATACTGAATATGCTAATATGTATAAAATATTTTTGAGTTCTTCAGAGGAAGATCATCATATAAATTAAACCTAGTACTATTAATCCTATTATCCAATCAACACACATGAATTAAACCTGCAGTACCTAATCAGAAGTGGGTACTCCCTAGACATATTAAAGCCAATAATATCAATTAGAACATTACTAAGTCCAAATGTCTTTGCTCAGTAATTATTTTTGTAGTCTCTCTAAAATGATTCATATGCCACATTCCAACATAATAGGACAGGACAGGATCAAGTCCTTTGGGACTAGGACTAGTCAGCTGCACTGAAATCCTTTTACTAACATTTTCAAAGTTTAATATCAGGTATTTTACCTTATTTAAACCTAAAGGGTATGTCAACGCCTAGTGTGCCATCAAGAACAGGCTCTTTATTGTCCTATTAGGGTGGAGATGCATACTCTGTAAACTAAAGAGATTAAAAGCAAATGGAGGATATAAACCAGATTAATGATCTGGTCCCTGCAGCCTTACCAGAGAGTTTACTTAAAATGAAAGCTTTGGATGCTGATCCAACTTTTTCGATTTAACCAAGGTTCTCACTTGAATGGCTGTCATAACAGCATTACTACTGAAATCCTCTAGCTCATTCTTTCCAAGGCTTCTAGAAAGAAGAACATTGCAGAGAAATGGGATCCAAGGTACCGCCTGCAGTGGGCACAGGAAAGGAGTACTACAAGTTCAACAGCAGAGACAGTGTGGGGCGTGTGCCAACAAATGTTCTTTTAAAAGACTGATTCATGAGGTTAGGTAAAAATCTTTTCATCTAGGTCACTGGAAAACATCCTTGAAGGCAGACTGACTTCAAGACTCATCTATGTTAATGATATATGTAGGAACAAAAGCCAATTGCCATGGTAATGCATACTTAGTAGCAAGAACCACTGAACCAGAGCGGGCTCTGTGAAATACTAGTTTGAAAATATCTGATTCTAAAAGAGAATCAGTTTTCCTTTCAAGTGGTAATGAGAATTCCAGATCTTCTATAAGTATGCATTTAATGGGAAATGCAATGATCCTCACCATACCTTCATGTCTAATTCCCACTTTTTCCCCTTTGCAGATTACCAGAGAATTCGGTTTTTGGTTGTTCCTCATCTAGACATCTAGTTTCTTAGATGTTAGCTCTTAGACACCCTTCACTTCATCGTGGTCTTTTTGAGAAATGCAGAAATATTTCGTCTTCAGTCAAAGTTATTTAATTTCTACTTCTATTTTGGTGAGAAAGAGTAATGTATTTATTATGACAATCTATTTTTTCTGATACATTTTCTATTACTTAAAAAAACTTTTTGCACTCACAATCATAAAGAAAGCATGCTATATCTTTAATAATATGCCTAATACAGGTCTCAGTGTGCTGGCCAGTGAATGTTTGAATACTGCCAACACCCAGCGGCCTTCTGGCAGCACTGGGCCTTCTAAAAGCTGTTCTCTGGCAATAGTCTTTCATGCAAGCACTAATTTTATTATAGCTAGTTTATGATTTTCCCTCATTTCCCTGCTATTTTTAAATGTGGGGCTGTAATAGGAGGTGTCTAGAGGCCCAGGAGATGAGGGAACCATTACATACTGTTGGGTCTCTGTGGTATCAGTGGCCTTTGGAAGCTAAGGATTTCAAATGCGATGTCAAAGGGTATTTGAATACGGGGTCCCTCAGGAACTATGCCCAATGAGAAACACATTGCTTTGCTCTCTTTATTTTACTTTTAATTTCTGCTTTCAAGTTGTTGTGGTCTCTCAACACTCTTCCCAGTTTTGTTCTTTAGAGTTATTTTTGTACATTGCCCACTCTAGCCAGACCTGTTTAGCAACATTTAACAACACTGTCTTGGGAGATGAGTTTTTTACATCCAGTATGATGTACCAGTACTGACTTCTATAACACAATGTTAAAACAGTTCATAATGTGAATAAAACCCTGCATGAAAAAATATCAATTTTACTTGATATTATTCCCCATGTAACTCTGGGCTGCAAGTTTTCAGAAAGACTGGCTAATCAGAAAAAAAGTTTGAAAAATTAGAGTGGTTTTCAAGGATGGTTTATGGGGATGAAGAAAGACATTTATGAAACAGGAGAGGAGGGAAGCCATGTGCTTTTCTTAAATTAGGCTTATGTCTGATAACTGGGATAAACAAGTCTCGCATAAGAAGATGACAACTAGTGTTCTGGATCCAAATCCAACCTGTGCCATCCCAATCAACCTCTATAGTCAGAAGAATGAAGGGAAGAAAGAAGCACAAGATAGAACACAAGCAGCACAACGACAAAGATGAAAACACCCTCAGTTTAAATTGCAGTAAAACACATGCAAAACAGTGGAGACCACTGGTAAGAACTATTGACAAAAAAGCCAAACTCTGTAAAATATTTGAAGAGATTTATCCTGAACCAAATGTGAGGACCATGACCCATGACACAGCCCCAGGAGGTCCTGACAACATGTGCCCAAGCTGGCTGCGTTACAGCTTGGTTTTATATGTTTTAAGGAGACATAAAGCATCAATCAGTGCATGTAAGGTACATATTGATTCAATCTGGAAAAGCAGGACAATTCAAAGGGGTAAAAAACAAAAGGCCAATGACAAAAAGAGACACATGAATCCTAAAACTGTATTTTTAACAAAGAGCAAATACTGCAAACGTGACTATTCAGGGTTACATTCATGCTAAAACAAAATAGAGATAGGAAAAGTCACAAGCATATAAAATGATGGATCTGGCAATACTATTAAATAGTAGCAATCCCTGGATCAGACAGTGCCTAACAAATGTGCTTTACCTGAAAAAGACTGAGAACCCAGAGCAACTGTAGACTTCTTTTTCAGATTGTACTAAATGTAGATTATACTCTGACATTAAAAAAAATAAAAAATAAAAAAACCCCACAAACTTTAAAGTAGCTTTAATATGTACAGAGGTCACTCAGCAATATTTATTCCCCATTAATGTTCTTTTCTATGAATTTATTTCCATACGTGTTTCACTTATCCTAACATAAAAACTAAAGGGCAAAGATATGCAACCCAGTTATACATCCTTGCACAGTATGAGACACCAGGTAATCAAGCTGTGTTACCATAACAGCCACTGTCAGCCAGATCCAGTGGCATATGACTATAGTCCCAGCTACTCAGGAGACTAAGACAGGAGGACTTCTTGGGCCCAGGAGGTTGAGACCAGCCTGGGCAACATAGCGAGACTCTTGCCTCAAAAAAAAAAAAGAAAACAAAAAAACAAAAAAAAAAACAAAGCCACTGTCATTGGCTCTTCTACGGGATCCATAAACCAGATCAAACTCTTTAGCCACAGTCAGCTCCATTCATTCAACTGTGCATCCTCTGGATTTACAAATATATTTATCTCTTTTTTATAAAAGAAGCTACCAATTTGATAACATTACGATTATCCAAGCATTCTTAAAGTAAATTACAAAAATCCAAGACAATATTCTTTGTGGTTTTTTCATTTTTGTGTGTGTGTGCTTAAAATTTCTTTTTTTAAATTTTTTGTTGTTTTTTGTTTTTTTATTATTATTATACTTTAAGTTCTAGGGAACATGTGCATAATGTGCAGGTTTGTTACATATGTATACTTGTGCCATGTTGGTGTGCTATACCCATCAACTCGTCAGCACCCATCAACTCATCATTTACATCAGGTATAACTCCCAATGCAATCCCTCCCCCCTCCCCGTGATAGGCCCCGGTGTGTGATGTCCCCCTTCCCGAGTCCAGGTGATCTCATTGTTCAGTTCCCATCTATGAGTGAGAACATGCGGTGTTGGGTTTTCTGTTCTTGCGATAGTTTGCTGAGAATGATGGTTTCCAGCTGCATCCATGTCCCTACAAAGGACACAAACTCATCCTTTTTTATGGCTGCATAGTATTCCATAGTGTATATGTGCCACATTTTCTTAATCCAGTCTGTCACTGATGGACATTTGGGTTGATTCCAAGTCTTTGCTATTGTGAATAGTGCCGCAATGAACATACGTGTGCATGTGTCTTTATAGCAGCATGATTTTTTTTTAAAATTATTATTATACTTTAAGTTGTAGTGTACATGTGCATAACGTGCAGGTTTGTTACATATGTATACTTGTGCCATGTTGGTGTGCTGCACCCATCAACTCATCATTTACATCAGGTATAACTCCCAATGCAATCCCTCCCCCCTCCCCCCTCCCCATGATAGGCCCCGGTGTGTGATGTTCCCCTTCCTGAGTCCAACTGATCTCATTGTTCAGTTCCGACCTATGAGTGAGAACATGCGGTGTTTGGTTTTCTGTTCTTGTGATAGTTTGCTAAGAATGATGGTTTCCAGCTGCATCCATGTCCCTACAAAGGACGCAAACTCATCCTTTTTGATGGCTGCATAGTATTCCATGGTGTATATGTACCACATTTTCTTAATCCAATCTGTCACTGATGGACATTTGGGTTGATTCCAAGTCTTTGCTATTGTGAATAGTGCTGCAATAAACATACGTGTGCATGTGTCTTTATAGCAGCATGATTTATAATCCTTTGGGTATATACCCAGTAATGGGATGGCTGGGTCATATGGTACATCTAGTTCTAGATCCTTGAGGAATCGCCATACTGTTTTCCATAATGGTTGAACTAGTTTACAATCCCACCAACAGTGTAAAAGTGTTTCTATTTCTCCACATCCTCTCCAGCACCTGTTGTTTCCTGACTTTTTAATGATCGCCATTCTAACTGGTGTGAGATGGTATCTCATTGTGGTTTTGATTTGCATTTCTCTGATGGCCAGTGATGATGAGCATTTTTTCATGTGTCTGTTGGCTGTATGAATGTCTTCTTTTGAGAAATGTCTGTTCATATCCTTTGCCCACTTTTTGATGGGCTTGTTTGTTTTTTTCTTGTAAATTTGTTTGAGTTCTTTGCAGGTTCTGGATATTAGCCCTTTGTCAGATGAGTAGATTGCAAACATTTTCTCCCGTTCTGTAGGTTGCCTGTTCACTCTGATGGTAGTTTCTTTTGCTGTGCAGAAGCTCTTTAATTTAATGAGATCCCATTTGTCAATTTTGGCTTTTGCTGCCGTTGCTTTTGGTGTTTTAGACATGAAGTCTTTGCCCATGCCTATGTCCTGAATGGTACTACCTAGGTTTTCCTCTAGGATTTTTATGGTATTAGGTCTAACATTTAAGTCTCTAATCCATCTTGAATTAATTTTCGTATAAGGAGTAAGGAAAGGATCCAGTTTCAGCTTTCTACTTATGGCTAGCCAATTTTCCCAGCACCATTTATTAAATAGGGAATCCTTTCCCCATTTCATGTTTCTCTCAGGTCTGTCAAAGATCAGATGGCTGTAGATGTGTGGTATTATTTCTGAGGACTCTGTTCTGTTCCATTGGTCTATATCTCTGTTTTGGTACCAGTACCATGCTGTTTTGGTTACTGTAGCCTTGTAGTATAGTTTGAAGTCAGGTAGCGTGATGCCTCCAGCTTTGTTCTTTTGACTTAGGATTGTCTTGGAGATGCGGGCTCTTTTTTGGTTCCATATGAACTTTAAAGCAGTTTTTCCAGTTCTATGAAGAAACTCATTGGTAGCTTGATGGGGATGGCATTGAATCTATAAATTACCTTGGGCAGTATGGCCATTTTCACGATATTGATTCTTCCTATCCATGAGCATGGTATGTTCTTCCATTTGTTTGTGTCCTCTTTGATTTCACTGAGCAGTGGTTTGTAGTTCTCCTTGAAGAGGTCCTTTACATCCCTTGTAAGTTGGATTCCTAGGTATTTTATTCTCTTTGAAGCAATTGTGAATGGAAGTTCATTCCTGATTTGGCTCTCTGTTTGTCTGTTACTGGTGTATAAGAATGCTTGTGATTTTTGCACATTAATTTTGTATCCTGAGACTTTGCTGAAGTTGCTCATCAGCTTAAGGAGATTTTGGGCTGAGACAATGGGGTTTTCTAAATATACAATCATGTCATCTGCAAACAGGGACAGTTTGACTTCTTCTTTTCCTAACTGAATACCCTTGATTTCTTTCTCTTGCCTGATTGCCCTGGCCAGAACTTCCAACACTATGTTGAATAGGAGTGGTGAGAGAGGGCATCCCTGTCTTGTGCCAGTTTTCTAAGGGAATTTTTCCAGTTTTTGCCCATTCAGTATGATATTGGCTGTCGGTTTGTCATAAATAGCTGTTATTATTTTGAGGTAAGTTCCATCAATACCGAATTTATTGAGCGTTTTTAGCATGAAGGGCTGTTGAATTTTGTCAAAAGCCTTTTCTGTATCTATTGAGATAATCATGTGGTTCTTGTCTTTGGTTCTGTTTATATGCTGGATTATGTTTATTGATTTGCGAATGTTGAAACAGCCTTGCATCCCAGGGATGAAGCCCACTTGATCATGGTGGATAAGCTTTTTGATGTGTTGCTGAATCCGGTTTGCCAGTATTTTATTGAGGATTTTTGCATCGATGTTCATCAGGGATATTGGTCTAAAATTCTCTTTTTTTGTTGTGTCTCTGCCAGGCTTTGGTATCAGGATGATGTTGGCCTCATAAAATGAGTTAGGGAGGATTCCCTCTTTTTCTATTGATTGGAATAGTTTCAGAAGGAATGGTACCAACTCCTCCTTGTACCTCTGGTAGAATTCAGCTGTGAATCCATCTGGTCCTGGACTTTTTTTGGTTGGTAGGCTATTAATGATTGCCTCAATTTCAGAGCCTGCTATTGGTCTATTCAGGGATTCAACTTCTTCCTGGTTTAGTCTTGGAAGAGTGTAAGTGTCCAGGAAATTATCCATTTCTTCTAGATTTTCCAGTTTATTTGCATAGAGGTGTTTATAGTATTCTCTGATGGTAGTTTGTATTTCTGTGCGGTCGGTGGTGATATCCCCTTTATCATTTTTAATTGCGTCGATTTGATTCTTCTCTCTTTTCTTCTTTATTAGTCTTGCTAGTGGTCTGTCAATTTTGTTGATCTTTTCAAAAAACCAACTCCTGGATTCATTGATATTTTGGAGAGTTTTTTGTGTCTCTATCTCCTTCAGTTCTGCTCTGATCTTAGTTATTTCTAGCCTTCTATAGCAGCATGATTTATAATCCTTTGGGTATATACCCAGTAATGGGATGGCTGGGTCATATGGTACTTCTAGTTCTAGATCCTTAAGGAATCACCATACTGTTTTCCATAATGGTTGAACTAGTTTACAATCCCACCAACAGTGTAAAAGTGTTCCTATTTCTCCACATCCTCTCCAGCACCTGTTGTTTCCTGACTTTTTAATGATTGCCATTCTAACTGGTGTGAGATGGTATCTCATTGTGGTTTTGATTTGCATTTCTCTGATGGCCAGTGATGATGAGCATTTTTTCATGTGTCTGTTGGCTGTATGAATGTCTTCTTTTGAGAAATGTCTGTTCATATCCTTTGCCCACTTTTTGATGGGCTTGTTTGTTTTTTTCTTGTAAATTTGTTTGAGTTCTTTGCAGGTTCTGGATATTAGCCCTTTGTCAGATGAGTAGATTGCAAACATTTTCTCCCATTCTGTAGGTTGCCTGTTCACTCTGATGGTAGTTTCTTTTGCTGTGCAGAAGCTCTTTAGTTTAATTAGATCCCATTTGTCAATTTTGGCTTTTGTTGCCGTTGCTTTTGGTGTTTTAGACATGAAGTCTTTGCCCATGCCTATGTCCTGAATGGTATTACCTCGGTTTTCTTCTAGGGTTTTTATGGTATTAGGTCTAACATTTAAGTCTCTAATCCATCTTGAATTAATTTTCGTATAAGGAGTAAGGAAAGGATCTAGTTTCAGCTTTCTACTTATGGCTAGCCAATATTCCCAGCACCATTTATTAAATAGGGAATCCTTTCCCCATTTCTTGTTTTTCTCAGGTTTATCAAAGATCAGATGGCTGTAGATGTGTGGTATTATTTCTGAGGACTCTGTTCTGTTCCATTGGTCTATATCTCTGTTTTGGTACCAGTACCATGCTGCTTTGGTTACTGTCGCCTTGTAGTATAGTTTGAAGTGAGGTAGTTTGATGCCTCCAGCTTTGCTCTTTTGACTTAGGATTGTCTTGGCAATGCGGGCTCTTTTTTGGTTCCATATGAAGTTTAAAGCAGTTTTTTCCAATTCTGTGAAGAAACTCATTGGTAGCTTGATGGGGATGGCATTGAATCTATAAATTACCTTGGGCAGTATGGCCATTTTCACGATATTGATTCTTCCTATCCATGAGCATGGTATGTTCTTCCATTTGTTTGTGTCCTCTTTGATTTCACTGAGCAGTGGTTTGTAGTTCTCCTTGAAGAGGTCCTTTACATCCCTTGTAAGTTGGATTCCTAGGTATTTTATTCTCTTTGAAGCAATTGTGAATGGAAGTTCATTCCTGATTTGGCTCTCTGTTTGTCTGTTACTGGTGTATAAGAATGCTTGTGATTTTTGCACATTAATTTTGTATCCTGAGACTTTGCTGAAGTTGCTCATCAGCTTAAGGAGATTTTGGGCTGAGACAATGGGGTTTTCTAAATATACAATCATGTCATCTGCAAACAGGGACAGTTTGACTTCTTCTTTTCCTAACTGAATACCCTTGATTTCTTTCTCTTGCCTGATTGCCCTGGCCAGAACTTCCAACACTATGTTGAATAGGAGTGGTGAGAGAGGGCATCCCTGTCTTGTGCCAGTTTTCTAAGGGAATTTTTCCAGTTTTTGCCCATTCAGTATGATATTGGCTGTCGGTTTGTCATAAATAGCTGTTATTATTTTGAGGTAAGTTCCATCAATACCGAATTTATTGAGCGTTTTTAGCATGAAGGGCTGTTGAATTTTGTCAAAAGCCTTTTCTGTATCTATTGAGATAATCATGTGGTTCTTGTCTTTGGTTCTGTTTATATGCTGGATTATGTTTATTGATTTGCGAATGTTGAAACAGCCTTGCATCCCAGGGATGAAGCCCACTTGATCATGGTGGATAAGCTTTTTGATGTGTTGCTGAATCCGGTTTGCCAGTATTTTATTGAGGATTTTTGCATCGATGTTCATCAGGGATATTGGTCTAAAATTCTCTTTTTTTGTTGTGTCTCTGCCAGGCTTTGGTATCAGGATGATGTTGGCCTCATAAAATGAGTTAGGGAGGATTCCCTCTTTTTCTATTGATTGGAATAGTTTCAGAAGGAATGGTACCAACTCCTCCTTGTACCTCTGGTAGAATTCAGCTGTGAATCCATCTGGTCCTGGACTTTTTTTGGTTGGTAGGCTATTAATGATTGCCTCAATTTCAGAGCCTGCTATTGGTCTATTCAGGGATTCAACTTCTTCCTGGTTTAGTCTTGGAAGAGTGTAAGTGTCCAGGAAATTATCCATTTCTTCTAGATTTTCCAGTTTATTTGCATAGAGGTGTTTATAGTATTCTCTGATGGTAGTTTGTATTTCTGTGCGGTCGGTGGTGATATCCCCTTTATCATTTTTAATTGCGTCGATTTGATTCTTCTCTCTTTTCTTCTTTATTAGTCTTGCTAGTGGTCTGTCAATTTTGTTGATCTTTTCAAAAAACCAACTCCTGGATTCATTGATTTTTTGGTGGGTTTTTTGTATCTCTATCTCCTTCAGTTCTGCTCTGATCTTAGTTGTTTCTTGCCTTCTGCTGGCTTTTAAATGTGTTTGTTCTTGCTTCTCTAGTTCTTTTAATTGTGATGTTAGAGTGTCAATTTTAGATCTTTCCTGCTTTCTCTTGTGGGCATTTAGTGCTATAAATTTCCCTCTACACACTGCTTTAAATGTGTTCCAGAGATTCTGGTATGTTGTGTCTTTGTTCTCATTGGTTTCAAAGAACATCTTTATTTCTCCCTTCATTTTGTTGTGTACCCAGAGTCATTCAGGAGCAGGTTATTCAGTTTCCATGTAGTTGAGAGGTTTTGATTGAGTTTCTTAGTCCTGAGTTCTAGTTTGATTGCACTGTGGTGTGAGAGACAGTTTCTTATAATTTCTGTTCTTGTACATTTGCTGAGGAGTGCTTTACTTCCAATTATGTGGTCAATTTTGGAATAAGTGTGATGTGGTGCTGAGAAGAATGTATATTCTGTTGATTTGGGGTGGAGAGTTCTGTAGATGTCTATTAGGTCTGCTTGCTGCAGAGATGAGTTCAATTCCTGGATATCCTTGTTAACTTTCTGTCTCGTTGATCTGTCCAATGTTGATAGTGGGGTGTTGAAGTCTCCCATTATTATTGTATGGGAGTCTAAGTCTCTTTGTAAGTCTCTAAGGACTTGCTTTATGAATCTGGGTGCTCCTGTATTGGGTGCATATATATTTAGGATAGTTAGCTCTTCCTGTTGAATTGATCCCTTTACCATTATGTAATGGCCTTCTTTGTCTCTTTTGATCTTTGATGGTTTAAACTCTGTTTTATCAGAGACTAGTATTGCAACCCCTGCTTTTTTTTGTTCTCCATTTGCTTGGTAGATCTTCCTCCATCCCTTTATTTTGAGCCTATGTATGTCTCTGCATGTGAGATGGGTCTCCTGAATACAGCAGACTGATGGGTCTTGACTCTTTATCCAGTTTGCCAGTCTGTGTCTTTTAATTGGAGCATTTAGTCCATTTACATTTAAGGTTAAGATTGTTATGTGTGAACTTGATCCTGCCATTATGATATTAACTGGTTATTTTGCTCGTTAGTTGAAGCAGTTTCTTCCTAGCCTCGATGGTCTTTACATTTTGGCATGATTTTGCAATGGCTGGTACCGGTTGTTCCTTTCCATGTTTAGTGTTTCCTTCAGGGTCTCTTGTAAGGCAGGCCTGGTGGTGACAAAATCTCTAAGCATTCGCTTATCTGTAAAGGATTTTATTTCTTCTTCACTGACGAAACTTAGTTTGGCTGGATATGAAATTCTGGGTTTAAAATTCTTTTCTTTAAGAATGTTGAATATTGGCCCCCACTCTCTTCTGTCTTGGAGAGTTTCTGCCAAGAGATCTGCTGTTAGTCTGATGGGCTTCCCTTTGTGGGTAACCCGACCTTTCTCTCTGGCTGCCCTTAAGATTTTTTCCTTCATTTCAACTTTGGTGAATCTGGCAATTATGTGTCTTGGAGTTGCTCTTCTCGAGGAATATCTTTGTGGCGTTCTCTGTATTTCCTGAATTTGAATGTTGGCCTGCCCTACTAGGTTGGGGAAGTTCTCCTGGATGATATCCTGAAGAGTGTTTTCCAACTTGGTTCCATTTTCCCCCTCACTTTCAGGCACCCCAATCAGACGTAGATTTGGTCTTTTTACATAATCCCATACTTCTTGCAAGCTTTGTTCATTTCTTTTTCTTCTTTTTTCTTTAGATTTCTCTTCTCGCTTCATTTCATTCATTTGATCCTCAATCGTTGATACTCTTTCTTCCAGTTGATTGAGTCAGTTACTGAAGCTTGTGCATTTGTCATGTATTTCTCGTGTCATGGTTTTCATCTCTGTCAGTTCGTTTATGGCCTTCTCTGCATTAATTATTCTAGTTATCAATTCTTCCACTCTTTTTTCAAGATTTTTAGTTTCTTTGCGCTGGGTACATAATTCCTCCTTTAGCTCTGAGAAGTTTGATGGACTGAAACCTTCTTCTCCCATTTCGTCAAAGTCATTCTCTGTCCAGCTTTGATCCGTTGCTGGCGATGAGCTGCGTTCCTCTGCAGGGGGAGATGCGCTCTTATTTTTTGAATTTCCAGCTTTTCTGCCCTGCTTTTTCCCCATCTTTGTGGTTTTATCTGCCTCTGGTCTTTGATGATGGTGACGTACTGATGGGGTTTTGGTGTGGGTGTCCTTCCTGTTTGATAGTTTTCCTTCTAACAGTCAGGACCCTCAGCTGTAGGTCTATTGGATATTGCTTGAGGTCCACTCCAGACCCTGTTTGCCTGGGTATCAGCAGCAGAGGCTGCAGAAGATAGAATATTGCTGAACAGCGAGTGTACCTGTCTGATTTTTGCTTTGGAAACTCCCTCTCAGGGGTGTACTCCACCGTGGGAGGTGTGGCATATCGGTCTGCCCCTAGCGGGGGATGTCTCCCAGTTAGGCTACTCAGGGGTCGGGGACCCACTTGAGCAGGCAGTCTGCCCGTTCTCAGATCTCAACCTCTGTGTTGGGAGATCCACTGCTCTCTTCAAAGCTGTCAGACAGAGACATTTGCGTCTGCAGAGATTTCTGCTGCTTTGTTGTTGTTGTTGTTGTTGTTGTTGTTGTTGAGCTGTGCCCTGTCCCCAGAGGTGGAGTCTACAGAGACAGTCAGGCCTCCTTGATCTGCTGTGAGCTCCACCAAGTTCGAACTTCCCAGCGGCTTTGTTTACCTACTTAAACCTCAGCAATGGCGGGTGCCCCTCCCCCAGCCTCGCTGCTGCCTTGCCCTTAGATCGCAGACTGCTGTGCTAGCAATGTGGGAGGCTCTGTGGGCACAGGACCCTCCCAGCCAGGTGTGGGATATAATCTCCTGGTGTGCCCGTTTGCTAAGACCCTTGGTAAAGCGCAGTATTGGGGTGGGAGTTACCTGATTTTCCAGGTGTTTTGTGTCTCAGTTCCCCTGGCTAGGAAAAGGGATTCCCTTCCCCCTTGCGCTTCCCAGGTGAGGCGATGCCTTGCCCTGCTTCAGCTCTGGCTGGTCGGGCTGCAGCAGCTGACCAGCATCGATTGTCCGGCACTCCCTAGTGAGATGAACCCAGTACCTCAGTTGAAAATGCAGAATCACCTGTCTTCTGTGTCGCTCACACTGGGAACTAGAGACTGGAGCTGTTCCTATTCGGCCATCTTGCTCCGCCCCCTCTTTTTTTTTTTTTTTTAATAAAAGTCAGGTCTCACTATACTGCCCAGGCTGGTCTCAAGCAACTCTCAACACCTTAGCCTCCCAAGTAGCTGGGATTATAGGCATGCACCACTGCACCCAGCAGGACAATATTCTCTGGTTTAAACTGTATACTCTTTGACTGTGTGTTATTCCACAATCATATATACTGTACCTTATTCTTCTCTGGCATGCTCATTAAGTTGAGCTGCTGTAGTTAATTAATACTTCTTTAGAAAACTATAGATCAACATAATCTGGTAGTATTCTTTATGAACTATCCTCTCTAGATTGGAAAAAAGAAAACCCTTTACATGTAGTTATATGGTTTGGCTGTGTCCCCACCCAAATCTCATCTTGAATTGTAGTTCCCATAATTCCCATGTGTTGTGGGAGGGACCCAGTGGGAGATAATTGATTTCATGGGGGCAGTTTTCCCCACACTGTTCTCGTGATAGGATAAGCCTCACGAGATCTGTTTTGGTTTTTTTTTTTTTTTGAGATGGAGTCACTCTGTTGCCCAGGCTGGAGTGCAGTGGCATGTTCTCCGCTCACTGCAAGCTCCGCCTCCCGGGTTCACGCCATTCTCCCGCCTCGGACTCCCGAGTAGCTAGGACTACGGGCGCCCGCCACCACACCCGGCTAATTTTTTTGTATTTTTAGTAGAGAAAGGGTTTCACCGTGTTCACTAGGATGGTCTCAATCTCCTGACCTTGTGATCCACCCGCCTCAGCCTCTCAAAGTGCTGGGATTACTGGTGTGGGCCACCGTCCCCCGCCGGTGTTGGTTTATTTGAGACTCGCCTGTCACCCAGGCTGGAGTGCAATGGCGCGATCTTGGCTCACTGCAACCATCGCCTCCTGGGTTCAAATGATTCTGCAGCCTCAGCCCCTTGAGTAGCTGGGATTACAGGTGCCCGCCACCACACCCAGCTAATTTTTGTATTTTTAGTGGAGACAGGGTTTCACCATGTTGGCCAGGCTGGTCTCGAGCTCCTGACCTCGTGATCCGCCCACCTCAGCCTCCAAAAGTGCTGGGATTACAGGCGTGAGCCACCGTGCCTGGCTGATCTGGTGTTTTTACATGGGGTTTTCCCTTTTGCTTGGTTTTCATCCTTTCTTGCCTGTCGTTATGTAAGACATGCCTTTTGCCTTCTGTCATGACTGATTGTGAGGCCTCCCCAGCCACATGGAACTGGGAGTCCATTAAACCTATTTTTCTTTATAAATTACCCACTCTGGGGTATGTCTTCATCAGCAGTGTGAAAATGGACCAATACATACACAGTCTAACAAAAGAGATTAAAAAACAAACCTTAGAGTCTTCAATGTACATGTATTGTCTAGCACAGATAGGGCTTCATAGATGTTCCCAAAATTTGACAATGTTAGCACAACTTCAAAATGTAAGCTCCATCAGATCACTATTATCACTTAACCAAATGAAGGCTGAACTGATTTTATAGAATGCTGGTTAGACATGGTTTATGACCTCAGGAAGTGAGTAGAAGACACAAATACTGTATTATCAGTGATGCGGTGTAAAAGCCAACGGACTACAAGTTGGAAGCCCTGGTATGAGAATAGTCATTAATTGGCTGTATGTCCTCAGATAGGTATCTCTATCAGAGCCCTAGCTATTTCAGCTGTAAAATGAGGGCAAGGTGCTCTCTAAGATCCTTATCTGATCCAAAAGGTGTAATTCTAAACAAATAACGATCAGGAATCAAAATATTAATAAAATCACATAAGAAACTACTTCCTGTTATGACAGACTAGTCTGTAGCAGAATTCATTTGCCAAAAACAAATTTTAAAATTGTATAAATTTTAAAAATCCATTCAAAGGCACTGGAGTGGTATCAAGGTATTTGGGACGGAAGGGACCAAATCCTGGACAGGGGAACTCACAGAAACTTAGCAGAGCTTTCAGCAATCCCCAGGGCTAGGGAGATAAAACCTGAAGTTCAGAGCTACCAAGGAAGCCAAGATTTGACGTGCCTTTACAGAAACGTGAACCCAAGTGTTTGAGCCACCACTACCCTCAAGACACTATTTTATAAGTAGCATACACCTAATGGAGGAGAAGACACATAGAAAGTAACTGCAATAAATCAAGTTATTGGCATTCTCACGGTACTAGAAAGATAAAAGCTAAAGTTCAGAGTCTATCAAGGTGGTGGGATTATTTAAGTACCTCAGATTTAAAGCTGGGACTATTAAAGGACTAAAGCCTAAGAATAAAGTTGAATCAGAAACTGTTTTAACTGAAACCCAGCTTTGAAATATCTCATTCTTGACTGGATTAAGATTATCTACTCCTACTCTAAATGCCTGCCAGATATTAAAGGAAATGTTATCTAGAGGAAGATAATGCCATTGAGATTCTCTTCATATTTTATATACAATGGTGAACATTCAACAAGAAACTGAACCATGCACAACAATAATAGGACCAACAGAAGAAACAGAAAATATAAATGAACCCACAAATTATTAGACATAGAATTTAAAATAACTTATTAATATATTCAAGGAAAAATGATAAGCTAGAGAATTTCATAAGAGAACTGGATTCTATTAAAAAAAGAAATTGAAATTCCAAAAAAATGACTAAAATTAACAATGTGATATACAGGCTTCATAGCAAGTTGGACATAGCTAAAGAGAGATCTGTGATCTAGAATACAGGAGTAAAAAAAAAAAAAATCTAAGCTGAAAGACAGATAAAAAGGATGAAAAATCCAGTACAAAGTATAATGGACATACGGAACATGGTACAAAGGTATAATATATGCAGTAGAAGAATAGACAGACACGAAGAAATGGAGCAGAAGCAGTATTTGAAGAGATAATAGCCAAGAATGTTCCAATACTAATGAAAAGCATAAAGCCACAAATCCAAGAAGCTCAGTGAATCTCACACAGAATACAGAGTAAACCACATCTACACTATTTTACAGTAAAAGTGTGGAAAATCAGGAAAAATAAAAAGCAAGAAGAGAGGGAAAAAGATACTATCTTCAATAACAACATTAAGACAGTTTTCAATAGAAAAAAGCGGAAACAACCCAAATGAATACATAAATAGTATGTACATTCATTTAACAGAACACTATATAGAAATGAGAATATGTGAATTACTGGTATAGCCCTCAACAATAATAAATTTAACAAACATAACAATGAGCAAAAGAAATGAGGTACAGAAGAGGATATACTAAATGAATCTATTTGTATACAGTTCAAAAATAGGAAATAATAGCCTATGCTGTTGTAAGTCAGAATAATGGTTATCCTTTGGGTGTGATTAATATTGGAAGGAGGCAAGAAACGCTAATGAGTTACTGGTAACTCCAGTTTCTGATATGCATAGAGGATAAAAGCACATATTTACTTTGTGAAAATTCATTTAAAAATTATTTGTGTACCTTTCCATATATAATACCTCAATAAAAGTTTATTTAGACACATACACACATCAATGAGTAACAGCAGTCTTTAAATTGCAAATTCATTTTACAAATGATTCATACACAACTTCTTTCCTTCTTTCTATTCACTGCTTAATGTATCTTCCAACATCTCCTTCTTTGGGTTCAAAAGGGTGAGATGGTCTCAGAAATAGGAGCTTATTTTTTAGTACATTTATAGATTATTAAGTAAATAAGATACTAAGAACCAGGCTGGGAACTTGGTCTCATTTAAGACATTTCTGTGGTGAACCAATTTAAAGACAAGCAAAACAAAAAGAATCTAAGACAAGAGAGCAAGATTGTTTATTAAGAGTGATCAAAACACAAGTATGGACTGCCGGATTGCAGAAAAGATGCTATTAAGAATGCATTAGGCTGGGCCTGGTGGCTCACACCTGTAATCCTAGCACTTTGGGGGGCCGAGGCGGGTGGGTCACTTGAGGTCAGGAGTTTCAGACCAGCCTTGCCAACGTGGAGAAACCCCATCTCTACTAAAAATACAAAAATTAGCCAGATGTGGTAGGGCATGCCTGTAATCCCAGCTACTCAAGAGGCTGAGGCATAAGAATCACTTGAACCCAGGAGGCAGAGGTTGCAGTGAGCTGAGATCGCACCACTGCACTCCAGCCTGGGCAACAGAATGAGACTGTCTTAAAAAAGAGAGAGAGAGAGAGAGAGAGAGAGAGAGAGAGAGATTAGGAATTTGATAGACTAGATCAAGAAAATAAATGTAAATACAATATCTTGAACCCCACAGCAAGGAGCCTGTTTGTGATAGATTAAACATTTAGCAATCACTGGAAGAACCAGAAGAACTTTCAAATAGGAAAGACTATTCAGTATGCATTACGAAAGTTCTTTAAGAAATTCTACACTTCTAAAACAACGCAAGAAAATCCATCAGTCTGGTAAAAGCTTTGGCAAAGATTTTTCCAACTTCATGTATGTTTCACCTGAAATAAGGGGATAAGGCCCTTAAATTTCCATCACTACCATGAGTTTGCTTCAAACATTAAGACCATTACATAGTTTGTGATATAGCCTGTTAATAAAACAACTTTAATAATTTGGTAGTTGTTTTTCTTATAGGATCTCATATGCAGTGAAGGTGGCTTTAAAACAAATTGGACAATGTTAGGAACCAGGTTAGTCCAGGTTTTACAGTATTGTATATTTTTTCCATTCCAATAATTCTGCAGACTCTGCTCAGCCTTCAGAAAGACAGTTGCTGATACAAATATGCATGTCTGAACTTACAGTTGTTTTACTTGAAAGTGCCCTTTTCCTCATCTCTTTTATGAAAGAAGATACTCCAGCTGCTTTTTTGGAGAGAGTAAAGGTATTCAGCAATACAGTAAAGCAATCTTTTTTTTTTTTAACTCACAGTGGGAGGAAGAAAAGGGGAGAAAGTTAAAAAAAAAAAATAAGAAGCGTTTTTCTAACTTTGCTGCCTACCCCTACACTCCATTCTGATGCTGAAATGGTAAGAAGATTGTCAGTCAATGGGAGTGTGGGGTGGGAGCTGGTAAGTTTTATTTCCAAAGGGTGGCTAGGTGATCCTGACCTCCTAGTTGAAACAGCATTGGACTAAAACTGATCTACAGAAAGTGACAGGCTTTAGAGGACAGTTTTATAGATGGCTAAGAGATGAACTAAATAAGGACTGTCACCAGTAATTTTTTTTTCTTTTTTTTTAGAGAGGGCCTCACTGTCGCCCAGGCTGGAGTGCAGTGGCTTGATCTTGGCTCACTGTAGCCTTGAACTCCAGGACTCCAGTGATCCTCCCACCTCAGCCTCCCAAGTAGCTGGGATCACAGGCATGCACCACATCGCCTGGCTAATTTTGTGTATTTTTTGTAGACATAGGGTTTCGTCATGTTGCCCAGGCTGCTCTCGAACTCCTGAACTGAAGTAATCTGCCTGCCTCAGCCTCCCAAAGTTCTAGGATTACAGGCACGAGCCACAGCGCCTGGGCCACTATTTTTATTATAGGAACCCTTCTAATTATTGACACCCAAATCTTGGTTAGCATAAACCACTGGGACCATGAGATCATGACTAAAGTGATAGGATAAAATTGTATATCAAAGGAAAAAAAAGTACCTGGCTGATTTGGATTCAGGAGAAAGATGGATCTGAATTAGTAACAAGATTTGATTAGATAGATGGGTAGAGTTATGCTACTGCCAAGTATATACAGTAACTATTAATAGAACTTCTCTAATGGCTTTCTTGGTTAGAGGAAGAGATTAGGGATAATAGCCGTGGCAGCTAAAACTTACTGTCTACATGCTTTATGCTAAACACTGTGCTAAATACTTTATTGCAGATTACCCTTGTTTTATGGATTAGGAGACTCAGACTTAAAGAAGTTTAATAATTTACCTAAGACCACAAAACTAGATAAGTGTCAGACTGAGGACTCAGCCAAAGTCTATTCGATCTTAACAACATTCTGCTTATAAATTCGATCAACATAGTTAACTCCTTATGTCTAATATTTCTAGAGAATTTATGAATACTTATTAAAATACTTAATACTTAAATTATATTAGTATTTTATTCATCCTGTAATCATTTTTAGCTTCTTGATTTGCCTAGGCAAACCTCCTAAAAAATAGTTAAAAGGTAAAATTTAGACTCAATCAATTACCACAAATTCTAACTAAAATCTGTAAAATTAATTAATTAGTGAAGTCTTATCAGAGACTAAACAATAAAAAAAAAATTTAGAACATTCTTGCCACTCTCAATCTCTATCTTCCAGGAAAGGCTGAAAGACATGTTCTAACACACCTCCAAAAAGCAATGGACACCTGGTTAGCGAGCCTGCAGAAGAATATGTATTATGAAATAAAAGCAATAAGCAATTCAATGGTGATTTCTTTGCAATGTGATTTCCTTGTGGAAAAGGAGAACTTTGGGATTCATATATGTTGCATGGTAATTAGAGAAAAGTACCTTTATTCAGGGAGAATAAAAGATGCTGATTACTGCTTAGAAAACAGACTGTTTTTAGTGAGCTAAAACTGAAATAAGAAAGGATTCCTAATTTGGATCATTGGTATCAGTGAATGGGAAGAGCATTGTTCTACAACCTATTTTAATCAGATTTTAATTATTCTAAGCCACAATGACAAAAATTAAACAAACCTCAGTGATGGTTTTACAAAATTAAAAAGGACTATAGGAAATTATCATTTCTGTTGTTTTTGTTTTAGAAATTATCTTTTTAAAAACTGGACACAGGGTAGATTTTGTTTCAGCAAGGATAACTGCTTTGTATCAATTATATTCCAAGTAGGTAGCAGAACATATGTCACGTTATTTTAGAAAACCATAAGTTAACACTTATTATTAGCTGCATAACGTTATGAAAACATCATCCATCCTCTTTAAACTTTAGTTTTCTCATCTACAAAACAGAAAAATTACCATTAATTTGCTTCAGTTTCCCCAATCTGTCCCTGAGGATCCCAACGTTAAAAATCAAGTAAGTGCAAGCTTACCCAGCAGCTGTTCTGTTGGGGCAGCCTGCCACCCATTATACCAGAATGACAGCATCTTAGCCGCAAAAATCACATTCTTAGCCTTACAGATTGTCATTAGTATCTTTAGGAATAATACCACTCAAACTCCTCTCAGTCCCTGAATGATACTGCAGTCTCTGATATGTCAGGTTATATCTGTTTCTGAGTCTTTTAATTTTGATTCTTTATGCTTAACTCTCTTAGCTATTGGTTCAATCTACAGTCCCTAATATGGGTGTAGCACATGCATTATCAAGCAGAAGGCTTTTGGTATATCTCAGGAAGCCTGTTTCTCTATTTTTATTTTTATTTTATTTTATTTTATTTTATTATTTATTTATTTTTTAGGAAGCCTGTTTCTCTGGGAAACTACTGAATTATATCAAACTACATAAAAGTCCATTCCTGAAATCCAAATACCTGCTCTGGGTTTTTGTGGGAATAACATGAAATAATGTATACAAAAATAAGAAATCTATTTGTAAATGGTAAATATTAATCACATGCAAACAACAATCCATTATCAATGGTAATCATTATTTTAAATGACTAGGATCCAGTTAACATTCCATAAATTGTATCATTATGGGTAAAATACTTAATAAATTTAGGATCTTTAGAAGTCCTACAATTATAACAAAAGGGAATTACTTTTAGGTATAACAAATTGAAGCAAGTCACTTGATGATGGTCAAATCATATCATTCCTATGGGCTTCCTATTTCTCAGGATAAAATGAGAGGGTTAGCCTTGGTGATTTCTATTAAATTGCATAAAGTACTTTCTCCATGGGACCTATATCTCATTCTCTGCCTCAGCTTAGCACTGTCTTGCAGGAGAGAGGTGGCTCCCCACAGCAGTTGCTGTAAGAAAAGGCTCTGGCCATACAAATCAAAAAGGACTGCCACCATTGCTAAAGCAAAGAAAGACAATGAGTCTACCACCTCCTCCGTCCACTCATACCGCCCAAACTGCACTTCTAGGATAATGTGCACTTCATCGATTTTGGACATCTAATTGAACCGGGTTTCAGCCATATATGAATATTTTGTTTGTTCTAGGATATGCGGGGTTTGTACAGCCAGGAAAGAGATGGGAAATGTGAAGTGGTTTTGTTTTCGTGGCATAGGGAGGCAGAGTCAGGGCTACCCAGTGAAATTTATTCCACATGGGTCAGCTCTCACCAAGAATTTGAATCACTAGAATTATTGCTCATCATTCTTTCACTACCAAGACTTCTATTTTTTATTTTTTCTAAATTTTTATTGTGAAAATTTACAAAGATACAGTCAAAAGAACTGTACAGTGAATAACAAAATCCACAGTAAGATTCTACAACTCCTAACATTTTGCTAAATGTGCTTTATAACATATCTATACATCTTTTCATCAATCTGTTTTTTGATACAATTTAAAGTAAGTTTCAGACATTAGTATACTTTACCCCTAAATACTTCAGCATGTATATCACTATTTATATTTTCAGATAAAATTTATATATAATAAAATGCACAAATTTTTAATATACCATTTGATGAAGTTTTGTTTGTTTTTTAGACAGAGTCTTGCTCTGTCACCCAGGCTGGAGTGCAATGGTGCAATCTCGGCTCACTGCAACCTCCACTTCCTGAGTTCAAGCAATTCTCCTGCCGCAGCCTCCTGAGTTGCTGGGATTACAGGCATGTGCCACCATGCCTGGCTAATTTTTTGTATTTTTAGTAGAGACGGGGGTTTCACCATGTTGTCCAGGCTGGTCTCGAACTCCTGACCTCGGGACCCACCAGCCTGGGCCTCCCAAAGTGCTGGAATTACAGGCATGAGCCACCACACCCAGCTCATTTGATGAGTTTTGACACACACATACACCTAGGTAACCCAAACACATATTAAGAGATGAAACATTCCCATCGCCATATAAAGTACCCTTACACCCCTTACTAGTCAATCCTGTCCTCACCTCCACTTCCAAAGACAACCACTGATCTGTTTTCACTACAGATTAGTTTTGCCTGTTCTAGAATTTATTAATAGAATTATAAAGTATGTCATCTTTTGGTGTCTGATTTCTTTCACACCGTCTAATGTTTTTGAGATTTATTCCTGTTGCTACATATATTTTAAAATATACCATTTTTACATCCGTTCTTCCATTGAGAAACACTTGGGCTATTTTCAGATTTTGCTATTATGAGTAAAACTGCCATAAACATTCTTATACAAGCCATTTTGTGGACATATGTTTTCAATTCTCTGGGGTAAATATCTAGCAGCAGACTTGCTGGCCAAAGGGTTAATGTATGTTTAGATTTTAAAGAAACTGCAAGACTTTTTCCAACATGGTTGTACCATTTCATGCTCCCAACAATAACATATAAGAATTAAATATAATACATCGATGTATGCTATAAATCCTACAATTCAACGGTATACTTTTTGCTTTAATTAGCCATATGCATTTTAAAGAAATTAAAAAAGAAAAAAAGTTAAAAAAAAAAAAGTTTTGTTTTTTATTGAGATGGAATTTTGCTCTTGTTGCTCTTGGCTCACTGCAACCTCTGCCTTCTGGGTTCAAGCGATTCTCCTGCCTCAGCCTCCCAAGTAGCTGGGGTTACAGGTATGCACCACCATGCCCAACTAATTTTGTATTTTTAGTGGAGAGGGGGTTTCACCATGTTGGTCAGGCTGGTCTCGAACTCCTGACCTCATGTGATTCACCCACCCCGGCCTCCCAGAGTGCTGGGATTATAGGCAAGAGCCACTGCGCCCTGCCAAAAAATCTTTTGTATTTACTAACATATTTATTATTATCTCTGAAGTTTTTCCTTTTATTTCCCTGTAGGTCTGGGTTTCCATTCGATGTCATTTTCCTTCAGAACGAAAAATCCTTTAGTATTTCTTATAGTGCAGGTCTGTTGATAATTTTCTTGGTTTTCCCTTATTTTTAAATGTTTTTATTTTGCCTTCACTCTTGAAAATTACTTCTGCTGATTATTGAATTCTGGGGTTGACAGAATTTTTTTCTTTCAGCACTTGGAAGATTTTCTCCTACCGTCTTTTGGTCTCCATTATTTCTGATAAGAAATCGGCCATCATCTGTATTATTGCTCCCCCTCTATCTAATGTGTCATTTTTCTCTGGTTGCTTTCAAGGTTTTCTAATTGGTTTATAGTAAATATACAGCATTTAGGTGTTGTTCTCTTTGTATTTATGCTGTTTGAGATTAGCTGAGGTGTTAGAATCTGTAAATTTATTTTTTACTAAATTTGGGGAAAATTTTAGCCACTATTTCTACTAATACTATCTTTTGCATCATTATCTCTGTTTATCTTTTTGTAACATGTGTATAATTATACATATGTAAGACCATTTGATATCGTCCCACAAGGCACTGAGGCTCTTTTTATTCTTTTTAAACTATTTTCTCTCTGATTTTCAGATTGGATACTTTCCATTGATCTGTCTTCAAGTTCATGTCTCTTTCTCTGTCATCTCTAATGTTTTATTAAGCCCATCAATGACTATTTGATTTTAGATATTATATTTTTCCATTTCATTTTCTTATAGTTTCTATTTCTCTGTTGAGATTTCCTATCCACTCATTATATGCATATTTTACTTTACATATTTGGACATAGTTACAGTAACTTTTAAAACTCTTTTCTATTAATTTCAACATCTGGGTCATCTTGGGGCTGGTTGGTTTCACTGAATGCCTTTTTTCTTTAGTATGAGTTATATTTTCCTGTTTCTTCATATGTCTAATAACTTTGGACTATATCCTGGACATTGTGAATGATACACTGTATACACTTGAAATTTTGTTATATTATTCTATACAATATCAACTTTTCTGTTTTAGCAGTTAACCCTGATGAACTCAAACACCAAACTGTTACTACTGAAGTGGGCAGCAAGTGAAATCTCTATTCAGTCCTTCCAGCCTTGGAAGAGTTGCTTGGAATCTGTCCTCACATGCTTAGGAGCTACCTAGAGATCTGATCAGAGTTTATACATAGAATTTGGGGCTCCCCTACATGGCTCTCCCCTTTACAGGATTTCCCACGTCACTTTCTGGTTGTTTTTGTGGCCCATACTCTGCCCTCTGATTCCTCAATCAATAAGGCTACAAGTTTCTATATAATTTTAGTAGCACTGCGAGGACTGGGGCCTACACTCTTACAAAAACAAACAAACAAAAAATATAAAACCAGGGAATTCACTCAGTGATATTCTCTTTTTCCAAGTGTTAATTCTCTTCCAGCTTCTGCCTGTTTGGTTATTCTCTAGTACCCTCATAGAGCTGTTTGTTTTATATTTTGCCCACAGTTTATAATTGTTATGTGGCCGTGCTAATATAAGTGACTTTGCCAGAAGCAGAATCTTCTTTCCTTTGTGTAGCTACAGGGGATAAAAATGATCCTAATATAAATAGCATAAACTATATAAAAATGAAAGTACTCTATGATTCACATTGCTGCACTTTTTGTCTTCTGATCAAAGAGTCAATGTACAAGAGACTATGGAAGCACTATCCAACAGAACTTTCTAAGATGACAAAAAAATTTTTCTGTGCTATCGAATATGGCCGCTACTAGCCACATTAGTCTATTTTTGCACTTAAAATGTGATTATTGTGATTGGGAAACCAAATTTTTTACTTTATTTAATTTAATATAACCACCTGTAGCTAACAGCTACTACGTTGGGCAATCCAGCTCTAACAATCGTGTAATCTGGTCTTCCTGTTTTACAGGTAATGAACCAGCAGCCCAAAGAGCTTCCATAAGAGGCCTGTCCATGACAGAAGGCCTCTAGTGGCAAAACCAGGTTTTGAATTTAGATCTCCTAATTCTTAATCTCAAGTTGCTTCTACTCTACATATGAAGAGACTACAAAACATTATGACTGACAGAGGAGAATGAAAAATATAATAGATGGAGTGATGATAAAGTAGAACTTCGAAAATTACAGTTGGAAAAGATGAAACAGCTGAGGACAGAATGATTTGCAAACATATCATACATTACACATACATATACATATATTCCCCAGATGTACAATTTCTTTTGAGGTGGTAATTATTTTATCAGCAGAAGAAAAAGAGCTTTTTATAACTCATTACAGGCCCAAAAAGTCAGTCTCAGCCTATTTATAATACAAAGTACAAAGAACACCATCAAGAAATTGATGTCCTGTCTCCATTCTTCACAAGCATCTACTTTCCAAGTCCTACAGTCTTCAGTGATTTGAGAGTTACTGTTTAGCAATCCTATTTGTTTCTCAAAAGCCTGTAAGATACACACCCCAGAAAAGTTGCCAAGCCTTCCCCTCATGAACTCAATACTCCCTATGAGGATTTGTTTCTCTGCTAAAATGGAATGCTTTTTACCTTTTAACCCACTCTCCTGTACTATTAGAAGTAAAATAATTACCTCAACTACATTCTTTCTCTCTTACACACACACACACACACACACACACACACACACACACACACGCCACAAGCCTTTGTATGGATTTCATATTAGCATTATTGCAAATTATATAATAAAGCACATAGTATAGAAAATGTCTGCAAAAAGGTCCAAGAAAAATACCATTGTTTTCAGAGAAAGTGCTGTGGTCAGGATGATGTCATCAAAAATCATCTAATTAATTTCCTGTAGCTACATCCTAAAGGAAATCCAGAAGGCTCAATTTTCTCACAAAGTAGTCTTTTCTTTTGGTCAGTAACTGTTCATGCAAACCCACAGGTGTCAAATTGATAATGATTATGATTCACCTTCATTCTTCACTATCACAAAAAAATGAAATTTCATTTTAAAAGATTTTTCATGTGAAATGCATCATCAGAATATAAAAAGTATCCTTTCTTTTAGAGATAGGTTCACCATGTTGCTCAGACTGGCCTTGAACTCCTGGCTCAAACAATTCTCTCACCTTAGTCTCCCAAGTAGTTGAGACTATAGGCGCATGCCACTACATCTCGTTGGAAGTATCCTTGTTGAATGTGAATTTTAGATTTTAGTTACTAGGAGCAAAGTAACTGCAGAAATGACCAGATGATTAAACTGAGTTGGTATTTACTACTCAACTTTATACAACAACTTCTCCAGCTCTGAGTAAAATAAAGATTATCACTCATAAGAACCAAGGAGAGGAGAGCACTTTTTACCTACTACCACCCTCAATGTTCTTCCTGCAGACCAACAGGCATTTATCATGACTGGCCTGGAATACCATAGGAAGTTTGCCAGGAGATGTGAGTTTCAAGGGCAAGAATGATGGCTTATTCATCTTTATATCCAAAGGCATTACAGCACCTGGTACATAGTAAGCACAAACATGTTGAATGGATAAATGGATGAGATTATTAAAATAAATAAACTGTGCCCCTTTTCAACCAGAAGCTCCCAATTCTACAGTGGGGAGAAGAACACCATTACAAACAAATATACGGGAAGTACTGTAACTAAGGGATCACCAAGGGCCACAGTTTCTCAATCAATTTGAAAAAACAAACTAACAGATTGATATCAAGTGCTAAGGTGTTTACAGCAGCCTTTCTGGTGAGCAATTTGGGTAAATCTTTTAATTTAAAATATGTACTAGATATGACACCAAAAGCATAGATAACAAATTAAAAATAAGCAAATGGGACTACATCACACAAAAAGCTTCTGTGGCCAGGCATGGTGGCTCACGCCTGTAATCCCAGCACTTTGGGAGGCCAAGGCGGGCGGATCACGAGGTCAGGAGATCGAGACCATCCTGCTAACATGGTGAAACTTCGTCTCTACCAAAAAAAAATACAAAAAAAAATTAGCTGGGCATGGTGGCGGACGCCTGTAGTCCCAGCTACTCGGGAGGCTAAGGCAGGAGAATGGCGTGAACCTGGGAGGTGGAGCTTGCAGTGAGCCGAGATCATGCCACTGCACTCCAGCCTAGGCAACAGAGTGAGCATCTCAAAAAAAAAAAAAAAAAAAGAAAGAAAAGAAAAGAAAATAGACATTCCTCAAAAAATTTAAGAAGAGCTACATTATGATCCAGCAATTCCACTTCTGAGTATATATCCAAAGCAAATGAAATCAATGTTGAAGACATGTCTGAACTCCATTCACTGAAGCATTATTCATAATAGCCAAGATATGGAAACAACCTAAGTGTCTGTCAGATGTATAGATTCAGAAAACATTTTGTGTGCGTGTGTGTGTGTGTACAGACCAACATACATATACACACATACATACAAAAAATATATGTACAATGAAATATTATTCAGTCATAAAAGAAAGAAATCCTGCCATTTGTGAGACAGTAGAGATGACTCTGAAGTACATTACGCTAAGTGACATAAGCCAGAAGGACATATACTATATGATTTTACTTACACGAAATTCCACTTATACATGGAACTTTTAAAAAGTCAAACTCATAGAAGCAGATAGTAGAACAGAGGTTGCCAGGGCTTGGGATGAGGGAAATGGGGAGATGTTGGTCAAATAGTACAAACCTTCAGTTATAAGATAAATAAGTTCTGGGGACTGTAACACACAGTATGGTGACTATAGTTAATAATACTCTATTGTTTACTTAAAATTTGCTAAAATAATAGATCTTAAGTGTCCTCACCACCCCAACACATATAAATTATAACTAAGTACGACACTTAATTGTTAATCAATTTGATTATGGTCATTTCACAATGTATACATATATAAAACAATCACATTGTACACCTTGAATACATACAATTTGTATTGCGTAATTATACTTCAATAAGGCTGAATAAAATTTTTTAAATAATATAATGTACAAGACACCTATTGACCCAGGAATCCTACTTCTCAGATGCTATTCTAGTTCTAAATGTATACAAAGAGACTTATATATGGTCTTTTTCACTGCAACCACGTTTGTAATGGCAAGAAAACAACAACAAGAAAACCAAAACAACTCCCTGAATTTCAACAGTGGACAAATGGTGCACCCATAATACATACTAGTACACAGAAGTTCAAAACAATGTAGTTGATCCATGTGTGCTGACATGAAAAGAGGTTCAAGATTATTAAGTAAAAAAATCATTTGAAGAACAATATCACATTCCCATTTATGAAAAATAAAACAATACATTTTTATACATGTATATTTAAATCCATAGAAGGTGGGCTAGAACCCCACTAATAGAAAAATAATATGTCATAAATATAATTTAAACTTTCCAGTAATCCATGAAAATGTAAAAAGTAAAATTAATTTTAATAACACATTTAAATCCAATATAGCCAAAATATTATCACTATATTAAACAATATAAAAAATTAATAATGAGATACTTTACATTCTTTTTGTTCATTCTAAGCCTTGAATTCCAGAGCATATTTTACATTTACAGCACATCTCAATTCAAACTACCCACATTTTAAATGCTCAATAGCTACCTGTGGAAGTAGCTACCACAATGAGCAGTATAAATCTAGGAGAATGCACTTCAAACTGGTAACAGTGGTTATTTCTGGAAAAGACAGTTTTTAAATCTTTTACATCAATAACTAACTCATACATTACTTATGGAATGATAAAACTAGAACAATAAAAAAACAAGTAGCATGGGAATACAGATGGCTGAGCAAATAACACTGTTCCCAGGGTTGCCGAATCTCTGGATCAAGGAAGGGAATCAGGGAAAAATAAAATTTAAAAATACCATTTACAATAGTGAGCTAAGCACACACACACACACACACACACACACACACACACACACACACACACACACCTAAGGATAAAATTAAGAAACTATATGTAATAGTTCTACACTGAAAAGAATAAAACACTGCTGGAAGAAATTCTGCAAGGCCTAAATAAATGGAAAAATATACCATGTTTATGGAATATAACATTAAAATATATTCATAGATTCAACGCTATCCCAGTCAAAATTCCAGCAGGATGTTTAAGCAGAGGAAAGGAGAACTGACAAGCTAATTCTAAGATACACATATATGTAAAGAACCTGGAATATCTTCAGCAATCTTGAAGTAGAACAAAGCTATAAAAATTACATTATCAAGTATCCAGATTCATTAAAAAGCTACAATAACTAGGCAGTTTACTATTGTCATAAAGATAGACAAAATTATTAACAGAGCAGAGTCTTTATATGTATACATCTTACTTACGACAAAAGTAACATGCAGTACAGTCTCATGAATATAGAGTGCTGGGTCAACTGGATATCCATGTGGGAAAAAAACATGAACTTTGATTTCTACCTCAACGCAAACAAGTTAATTCCAAGTGGCAGTAAATCTAAATGCAATGACCTTGGGATACACAAACATTTTCTTAAACAAGACACAAAAGGCTCTAACAAACAAAAGTATTGATAAATCGGACTTAACTAACATTTGATAAGATATTAGGTGGAGAAGATGAGAATTGAGAAAGACAGCTTCAATGTGGTAGAAATGACAACTAAACCTGAAAAAGAAAAATGTTGCTAAGAAGGCAAAGATGAGGTCTTCTATGTAGAGACCAGAAAGAGTAAAGGTACAGAAGGGTAAAAGCAGAAGGTCAGTAGACTTGCATAAACAGATTAAAAGGTGTACAATATTCAGAGCAGTTGAAGAAAAGTAATAAGAAAAGGTTATGAAGGGGTTTGTACTTTATCCTAGAGAGAAAAGGAAGCTGTCAAAGGCTAAATTTAAGCACGCTTTTTCTGATGACGTAATTCATGATCAGAACTAAATTTTAGAAGGATAACTCAAAGAGCTTATAGAAGATGGACTAGATCAAGAAGAAACTAGAATTAGGACAAGGTTAAAACAGGGCTTCATAAATTAGAATAGTTACATGTCCCAGTGTGACAAGAGGTATGCAAAGCTATCTAATAAAATCTACAGCACTTTTTCCAGGAGTATCTTGTTTACTTGAATATTTAGGGAAAAACAACTTCACACTAAAACAAACACTGATATAATGTAGTCATATGCAATATTCATAAGAGTAATTTAAATAACGACAGCAATAACATCAATAATAACAATAGCATCCCTTTTGCATCCTAATTATGTCTAAGGCGCTATCCTCATCAAGCGCTTTATGCGAACTCATTTAATTCTCACAACAATAAGCAAAATAGATATGATAAGAATCACTTCCTCCATTAAACTACACATAGAGTTATTTGCTCACATGTGTGTTTCCATATACCTTTTCCTTTTTACTTTTTAAATTTTGTAATTAAGGTTTAACAATTCTTTACATTGCTGATGATATAACTTGATATAACCACTTTGGAAAACTGGCAAAACTTCCTAAATCTAAACATCATATGTATGAACAAATACCTAATAGAAATAAGTGCTGATGCTCATCAAAAGATATTCACAAAAATTTTACAGCAGCATTTTTATAACAGCTCCAAAATGGAAACAACTCATGAGTCCATCAGTACACTTAAAAGAGTTGTACAGGCCGGGCGCAGTGGTTCACGTCTGTAAGCCTAGCACTTTGGGAGGCCGAAGCAGGTGGATCACGAGGTCAAGAGATCAAGACCACTCTGGCTAACACAGTAAAACCCTGTCTCTACTAAAAAATACAAAAAAAAATTAGCCGGGAGTGGTGGCGGGTGCCTGTAGTCCCAGCTACTTGGGAGCCTGAGGCAGCAGAATGGCGTGAACCCGGAAGGCGGAGCTTGCAGTGAGCCAAGAGAACACTACTGCACTCCAGTCTGGGCAACAGAGCGAGACTCCGTTTCAAAAAAAAAAAAAAAAAAAAAGTTATATAATTTTTAGGTCACATGGTAATAAGTGGCAGAGCCAAAACTCAAGCCCAACTTCGCTGAATATCTAATTTCACACTCTCAACCACTATCCTATATTGGAAAGAAATTATCTACTCATGGCAGCAGCTTCAGACTTTGCTCATAGACCCAAATAGTATACATCCTTTCTCCTCCACTTGCATAAGAATATCTATTAAAAGGTGTGGAAAGTTCTGAGAGGAGGGTACTGCAACAGTCTAGGTAAAAGAGATGGGAGGAGACAGGAAAGAGATTTTTAATACAGAAAGAAGAGAATCAAGTAACCAACCAAACATGAGAGTGAGGGGAGGAGGTGGTTTGGGCAACAGGACAATGGTGAATGCAGAAATAGGCACAAATTGAGGGCTCAATCAACAGAGTTGAAGGTACGTATCCAGGAGGCAGATGAGAGTATGAAGCTCAAGAGACAAATCAGACTGATAAAAAATACTTTGGAGTTACCAGTATATTTGTATATCAGATTTCCTGAATAGAGAACACTATCTCCAATACTATGTAATTTATGTACCCTTCTGACAATTAATATTAACTCACAGGAGGGCCTCTGTGGGGTAAGCAAAATTAATTTTGAAACCATTAAAGTAGATAGAAGGTTAGCCAGAATAAAAAAATCTTGTGGAGAAGACACCACCTCCCCTATTAAGCATTTGAGAGCAACAGTAGAAAAGAAAACCTATTAAGCTGCATTGGTGTGCCTGTAGTCCCAGTCACTCAGGGACTGAGGCCTGACGCCAGGAGTTTAAGGCCACAGTGTACTATGCTCACACTTGTGAATAGCCACTGCACTACAGCCTGAGCAATGTAGCAAGAACTCTGACTTTAAAAAACAATAAAATTAAAATAAATTTTTTTTTGGCCAGGCACAGTGGCTCATGCCCGTAATCCCAACACTTTGGGAGGCCGAGGCAGGTGGATCACCTGAGGTCAGGAGAGTGAGACCAGCCTGGCCAACATGGTGAAACCCTGTCTCTACTAAAAATAAAAATTAGCTGGGCATGGTGGTGCGCACCTGTAATTCCAGCTATTTGGGAGGCTGAGGCAGGAGAATCGCTTGAACCTGGGAGACAGAGGTTGCAGTGAGCCGAGATGGCGCCATTGCACTCCAGCCTGGACGACACAGCGAGACCCCATCTCAAAAAAAAAAAAAATTTTTTTTTAAAGAAAACCTACTGCTTTTCAAAGGTAGGTAGACAACCTACTTTCAGGCTGCTATCTAGCTACTTTGGAAAATCCTAAAACTTATTATAGCCAAAGATGCAAGAGGCAGAAAGATGCAGTTTCGTATCCTTCCCACTCATAGCATTTACAGTATTAATTTTTGCTTCAAAAGGCAGTGTACTGTATTTCACTTCACCATCAAAATGATGCAAAAGGGCAAATAAGGTATAATTTAGGGTCACAGGTACAATGTAAGAATAGGATAATCATAAAATCTGTATTACCTGAACTTTTTGTATTGAAGATGGTATGACTGCTGTTTGGGAGTGTTCTCAAAGTTCTAATTAGCACAATCATTAAGAGGAAAAAATCAGGAGTGTAACATAAGAACATAAATGTACAAAATTATCATTATCTTCAAATAATTCACATTACAAGAGAATCAACAAAAAATTATGCACTAATATAAGATAATTTTCATATGGCCAGTGACAAAACATGCAAGATAAACACCTTTCCTATATACCATCAATAACTATTTTTTTAAAAAAATCACAATGAGGGCCTGGTGTGGTTACTCATGTCTATAACCCCAGCACTTTGGGAGGCCAAGGTGAGAGAACTGCTTGAGCCGGGACTTCAAGACCAGCCTAGGCAACATAGTGAGACCTTGCTCTACAAAAAATTTTCTCAAATTAGCCAGGCATGGTGGCCTGTGCCTGTAGTCCCAGCTACTTGGGAGGCTGAGGTGGGAGGATCAATTGAGCCCAGGAGGTCAAGGCTGCAGTGAGCCATGATTGTACCACTGCACTCCAGCCTGAGTGACCTTGTCTCAAAAAAAAAAAAACACACACACACACACAATGAAAAATATCTCATTTCCAATAAGATACATGAAGTGTATAGCAAAAAAAAAACTCCTTAAAAATGTAGATCAGTGAGGGGGACATGTAAGAATAAATGGAGAGACAGACCAGGCAACTAAACGGAAGACTGACTATTAAAAAGACATCAATTTATTCATAAGTAATATGAAAATTCCATACAATTCCAATAGACACCCCAATGAATCATTCTCTAAAATCTAACAGAATGATTTTAAAGTTCATTTATGGGGTAAGGGGACAAGAATATCCTAGACATTAAAAAAAAAGAATAAAGGTATAGGACTTCTCTAGCAAATATAATGTATTACAGGGCAATAATAATTAAAACTGTGTGTTATTAGAACACAAAGTGCCTAACAGCTCAGTGGGATGACACAGCAATGCCCAGAATCAGACCAATACAAAATAACCAATACCACTATAGAAGAAAATAGGTTAAGAGTATTATAGTTCTTTATAAAGGAAATAGAAGCATAAAGCTCTTTATAAAAGAAATTTTAAAAAACAGTCAACCCAAATAGTGATCAAAGAAATACAAATTAACACAATAAGATATCACCTTTTTCTTAACCTATTAAATTGACTTTTTGGTTTTAATATTAATGCCCAGTGTTGGCCAGTGAAGGGAAATGAAACCTC
This sequence comes from Macaca fascicularis, assembly GCF_037993035.2. Classification (NCBI taxonomy): domain Eukaryota; kingdom Metazoa; phylum Chordata; class Mammalia; order Primates; family Cercopithecidae; genus Macaca; species Macaca fascicularis. Next base: position 23,402,561 of record NC_088384.1, on the reverse strand, counting down.
TGATACATTGCTGATAGGCCTGAAACAGATGCAGCTTTCCTGGGAGCAATTAGCAATAGGTATAAGAAGCCTTACTATGTTTATTCCAAACCAGCCCACTTCTAATAATTTAACTAAAGGAAATGATAAGAGATGTGTTTAAAGATTTACCTACAAGGATATTTTTCCAGATTTTATAATACCAAAGCTTTTGAAACAACCTAAATATATAACAATAGGAAAATAGATGAAATGAATTATGAGAAAGTCATAAGAATTTCAGTAGAAAATAGAATGAAGAAATGTGTTATAAGTGGAAAACCATAAGTGCAAAAAGTTATAAAACAGCACTCCAAGAGGATTTCCATTTTGGTTTGAATATATATAAACAATCATAATTACATATATGACTAAAAGAGCATACCAAAAATGTTAACAGTGTGGTAGGCTTATAATTACTTATTTTTAATCATTATGTAATTGGATAAAACTAATAAATATTAACTTTTTTTCTTGGAGACAGGATCTCTCTCTGTTGCCCGGACTGGAGCACAGTGGTGCGAACTTGGCCCACTGCAACCTTGGCTTCCCAGGCTCAAGCAATCCTCTCACCTCAACCTCCTGAGTTGCTGGGATTACAGGCATGTGTCACCATACTCAACTAATTTTTGTATTTTTTGCAGAGATCAGGTTTCACTATGTTGCCCAAGGTGGTCTCAAACTCCTGGGCTCCAGTAATCTGCCCACCTCGGCCTCCAACTCCTGGGCTCAAGTAATCTGCCCACCTTGGCCTCCCAAAGTGCTGGGATTACAGGCATGAGCCACTGTACCAACACTATATTAACTTTTATAAAAAACAAGATTCTGTGACTATATTGAATAGGATTGTGGTAAATATCTGATCTTTGCTAAAGCCACAAACCCTCTTATCACTCAGCAAAACATGACTGATACGCTAACCAGAGTTTAGGATCACATTTCAAGTTTCACCTGTTTCACAAAGCTTCCTCAAGCTTCTACCAGTCTCTACCCCTCTAGAATTCCAGAATTTCAGCAGTGATTAAGAGGGCATTCATCATTTATTGTTGAAACAATGTTTTAACATTTTCATGTATTAAAGCTTGCCTCAAAAAGAAAGTAAGTCCCTCAAAGGGAGTAACCCCACACCACACTACCCAGACCTTGAACCCTAAGCACAGTATTAGGTGCCTTATGAGAAGACATCACACTTAACTGAATTAAATCTCAGAATGGCCAACTAAAACTCTGAACCTAGATAAAATACATATTGCTAAAATAGTTTCCTTTAGATATTTTGTACATTCCTGTATGTTCTAAACCAATATTAACTCCAGTCTTAATAATTGGTGGCTGGTTTCAGGGATACAGAGATAAAAATTTCCAGTAAAACATGGGCAGGTAAGCAGCAGCAATCAAAAACAACCTTAAAAATTAGAGAAATGCCCTTGTTCACTGCAGCATTATTCACAATAACCAAGATATGGAAACAACCTAAGTATCTATCAAGAAATGAAAGTGTAAAGAAGTTATAGCTCACACACACAGACACATACGTATACTGGAATGTTATTCAGCCTTAAAAAAGAAGGAAATCCTGACAATTGCAACAACATGGATGAACTTGGAGAATATCATGTTAAGTGAAATAGGCCAGACACAGAAAGAAAATTACTACATGATCTCACTTATATATGGAGTCTAAAGTAGCTGAATTCATACAAGCAGAGCATAGACAGAATGGTGGTTACCAGTGGGGGTTGAGGGAGAGGAATGGGAAGATGTTGGTTAAAGAGTATACAGTTTCAGATATGTAGGATAAATAAGTTCTAGAGCTCTAATGTATACCAGGAAGCTACAGTTAATAAATCATATTGTATACTTAAAATTCACTAAAAGATTAGATCTCAAATGTTCCCCCCCTCCAACAGAAAGTTAAAAAGAATTACTGAATGCTCACTATGTATCAGATACAGGAAATAAATTTAAGAACAAAAAAACTAAGAAAAATACATTAATTTCTCATGAAAATGAATGGTACTTTATAATTCCTGAGGCAAACACAATAGAAGAAACACAGTGAGAAAAGGGGAAATTCCATAGGTTAGTCAAGGAATCAGATAAATATGGGCTAAACAGGAGGAACAACTCAGGAGGCCTCTGAAATAGTTGAACTATCTATGGCTGACAACCCAAATGGGCCACTGTGAAAAGGGAATGGCCAGAAGAGGTTGATTATTAAGTCTTAATAATCAGAAATTTTGAGGAGAATATTATTAAGCTTAGAAAAGGAATTTGGTAGCTGGACATTCTCTCCTCACACAAGGGAAAAAAGAAATTCTCCTCAGTGGGAATTTTAAATCAGCCCTGCAGTCTATTACTTATACATAAGGAGAATATCCCAACAGACAGGCTTGTGAACTACTACAGTAATGGTTATGCAAACAGCAATTTTGGAAGGGCAGAGGAGTGACTGTGGTAGGTGGCAAATCTAAGATGGCTAGGTTTGGGGAAGGAATGGGTACCAGTATTACCTTAGGGTCCCTTCCATCCTCATAATTCAGTGATTTCTTAATAACATATTGTACAGCAGAGGTTATAAAACATGATATAAATTACACTATTGAGAAGAGGGAAGGCAGAAAAATTTCATTCCTCCTGTTTAACATCTATGATATTACCCATTTAAAAGTCTTTCCACCCTTTGTATTAATTGGGCTAATACATATACCTTGAAGGTTAGGAAAAAAAGAGTATAAATGCAGCCCTTGCCTTCCCCCCACTCCCTGTGACAGAGTCTTGCTCTGTCACCCAGGCTGGAGTGCAGTGGCGCAATCTCGGCTCACTGCAACCTCCACCTCCCAGGTTGAAGCAATTCTCCTGCCTCAGCCTCCCGAGTAGCTGGGATTACAGGCACCCACCACCAAGCCCAGCTAATTTTTGTATTTTAAGTAGAGACAGGGTTTCACCATGTTGGCCAGGCTGGTCTTCAATTCCTGACCTCATGATCCGCCCACCTCAGCCTCACAAAGTGCTGGGATTACAGGTGTGAACCACCATGCCCGGCCAGCTCTTGACATATTTATAGCAATCTATCCCTTCACTAAATGGACCTATCTGGACAACTATGCTGTTTTAGTTCTTAAACCTGGCTCTCACTTCTTAATGCCATTAGTATATCTGTCTCTAGAAGTGTGATCTCTCATTTCACTCCCTGAACATCAAGAAATCAGATCATCTGGCTTATAAGAATTGTTTGTAATGTTAGAGTTAATTGGGCAATAAGAAAAGTGTTCAGGTAACTCTCTAGAGAATAAAATTGCCCAAAATCCGCAGCCCTTTAATAGTCTGTTTTGATGGTTTTCAAAGGCTTTTCTTCCCCAATTCCTTCCTAGTGCGTGACCATGTTCCTGAGACATGAAGTTGCTGGATCATTTAAACAATACAATTAATCTTTATAAGGTCCCATAGTAGAATTCTTAGATGTAAACGTGACTAAACATATTTCTCAACACATAGATTGATTTATAAACTTATTGTTGCCTCTGCTATTAACCTTCTCTTCCCTATTAATAATATTATAATAAAAGCTATCATTTATGGAATTCCTTTGTGGAATGCCATTATGGAAATCCTGGCACCATGCTGGGCACTTTACATATATTATTTGTAATCCTACCACAACTGTGTTTGGAATAAATAGAATAATCATTTCCTGAATGAGAAAACAGAGGAAAAAAAGAAGAGTTGTTATAACTACCCCCAAAATCCCACAGCCAGGAAGTACTGCAGCTGGGATTTAAATCTGGGTCTATCTGACACCAAACCTCACCTTTCCACTCTGCAGACACTCTCTAATTATGTTACATCTACTGAATATTAACTCTTTGAGGATATTATGGTTCCTCTCCTTAATAAAGACTACAATGATATTTCTTTACCATTATGATTCAGATATCTCAATCAAACTCAATATGCTTCTGAGTTGAAAATCCACCAAAGCAACAATGTAAACAGTTTGCGGTAATAATATCTGATCTAAAAAAAAGCAATGTTTGCTTTTTACAATTTAATGAGTATGGCATAATGATATAGCTTTTTTCTAATTTTACATAAACTTATGCACATTTGAAGAAAATAAGAACAATGCATCTGACAAAGCTGTTAGATCGCGAGGTCAAGAATAAAGTCTTATCTATTTCTATATATACAAGGACTATGCTTGGATATACAGAACACTCAATTGTTGATGAAAAACAGAATTAATAAGTCTCAAGTAATACTTTCTTCTGAAAGAAATATGTTAAGATACCTGAAACAGTTTTTTTTTTTTTTTTTTTTTAACAGAAAATAGAGCTCCACATTTCCAAAAGAAAAAAAAAGTTTTTGGTCTGCAGATAAACTTCCTACCTCTCGATCTTTGAGTTTCATGGCGAGTACCAACTGATGCCTGTGGTTAGTGAGAGCCTCCCGGTAATTTCCTTTGGAGAAGAATGCAGAGCCCAGATTCCCATGAGCTCGGCATTCTCCTGTCTGGTCACCTGGATTGAATTGAGAAAATAAAAAAAAGAATTTCTTTAAATTAATAATGTTATTTATAATATATAATGGTCATCTTAATTTAAGAGACACAGATTTATTAGCTAAAAAGTATTTGTTTCTTCCACAAGACCCTATGTGGGGAGTTATTGTCCTAGAATTTAAATCTCTGGATAACAATTGCTATTATTGTCATAACATATAACTGCAGACAGGGACTTAGGTGTCTTGGAAACAAAAGGTTAAAGACCTTAACACAAACTAGCTGCTGTTTGAGTCCTCATTGCCTTGCTAATGACCTTTGATTCTAAACAACCATCGGCTTGTTGGTTCAGTCATTTGAATCCAAACCTACAAGAAAATATCTTTACAAGTATGCTGGTGGCAGATTCATCATATCCCTTCTGTTACTCCAATCCTATAAGTCCTTGAATAATCACCATAATGACCATCATAATCATAAGCCATACTTATTTTACAAATGAGAAAACTGGGTCACAGAGAGGTTAAGAAACTTGCCCCAAATCACAAAGCTAGTAAGTGGCAGAGCCAGGATTCTAAACCCAGTAGTCAGGCTCCATAGTTTACATTCTTAACCTCTACACTATACTATCTCCTTCAACAAAATGATGATGCATCCTAATGAAGGAAAAAATTAAAACTACAATGAAAGATTCACCCACCAATGTTATCATTTGACACATTTTGTAAGCCCAAATCTCTGAAGAGGGCAATGAGTATGTTATTCCACATCTCTTGGCCTTTTGGGAGTATTGGCACCTTGTTATATGAGAAAGCTGTAAAGACCTGAACAGTCTAAAACAGAGACTGTTCTAGGGGCACTCACTTTTTTTCTTTACTTTTTTTTTTTTTTTTTTTAAAGAGACAGGGTTTTGCTCTGTTGCCCAGGCTGGAGTGCAGTAGCATTATCATAGCTAAGTGTAACCTTGAATGCCTGGGCTCAAGCAATCCTCCCACCTCAGCCTCTAGAGAAGCTAAGACACAGGTACACCATACCCAGCTATTTTTTTTCCTTTTTTTTTTTTTTTTTTTTTTTAGAAACAGGATCTCACTATGTTGCCCAGGGTGGTCTCAAATTCCTGGCCTTAAGCAATCCTCCCAAAGCACTGGGATTACAGGTGTGAGCAACCAGGCCATCACTTTTCATTGCATATTATTCTCATTCATGTCATGTTACTCAGCTTTCTTTGTTCCCTTTCTGCTCCGATATAGAGAAGAGAAGCATCACTCTACCTAAGGTTTTGGCTACATCCAAGTCCTGCTGCATATATCCAGTGCTCTTCTCTGTATTTCCAAGAGACCAGTAAGCACTGCTCAGGGCAGAGAAAACAGAACCTCTCAGTTTGAGGCTGCAGGTGCCAATCTTCAGTGCGGCTTCTAAGACAACCACGGAGGCCCCATGATGGCCAGCTGTCAGAAGTTCCTGCCCAACCACAGACACTACCACAAAGGGACTCTTGTCCAGTTTCATTTTCTGAAGCTGCTGATAAGTAGGCTCGAGGGAGTCTGAAAATAAATAACAATAACATAACAGGATAATGTAGGATGATACAAAAACAATCTTTTCTAATATGCTCTAGAAACAAATGTTTATCATACCTTTTGTGGCTTATTTCAAGTATAAACTCTTCAACCTTTATTCTAGCACCACCCTAACTGTCCACTTATCTCATATGACTAGTATCACAAACCCCAGTCCAGTAATTTCCTTCTCCTCTCTCTTGCATGTATATGTCTTATCCTCTCTTTTGGCCTTTGTGATTATGATGTGCCACTTTCCCTGAATAGTTCCCTCTCCTCTGTCCTGTTCCCCTCTCAAAATATTACAGGCACATGCCTCAAGTCCCACTTGTACTGGGAATATCCCCAGGTACTCTGGCATACATTAATTTGTGTATCCAAACCTGTGCTGAATTTTAATAGTATTGCACAGTTTGGTCATTAACAATTTTAGAATTGTTCCACATGTATTAATTTTTTAAATATTTTTCCAGCTAAATCTAAATACTGCTGTAGGACTATCTATTACAACTCCACAGCAAGTCGCAATGTGGGTACTCAGAAAACTCATCATGAACACAGGTGAAAGTCCCTAACATGTCTGGCATTTGATAAGAGGTTTGTCTGTGACAGGTCTTGCTCCGTCACCCAGGCTGGAGTGCAGTGGCATAATCTTGGCTCACTGCAGGCTCAACCTTCTAGACTCAAGTAAATCCTTCTACCTCGGCCTCCCAAGTAGCTAGGACCACAGGCACACACCATCATCCGTGGCTAATTTTAAAAAATATTTGGGAGAGAGGAGGTCTCATTACGTTGCTCAAGCTGGTGTCAAACTCCTCGGCTCAAGCAATCCTCCCACCTCAACCTCCCAAAGTGCTGAGATTACTGGTGTGAGTTACCATGCCCCGGCTGATAAACTTGAATCTGCATGACAGATTAATAAACCCTGTAAATATTTTTTCCTAGAAGATGCAATAAAAGAAGCTCTCCCAAGAAAACCTTTGTCATTCTCACTGGTAACCCAGTATCCACTGCTGCTTCTGAGACCAGTAGCCTCCCACTAAAAGAATATTATCCATTTTTGTTTGCAGTCATAAATGAAACCATAAAGAAATCATCTGAATTTATTTATTAAGATGGAAGATAAAATTAGTGTTGGTCTCATTTTATTTTCATATGGTATTAAAAGAACATAGACAGGGGTCAGTAAGCCACAGGAGATTTTTTTCCCATTTGAAGCTAAGTTTGAATGTAGATTACCTCCAAGCTCTTTCTCGCAATTCTTTTTTTCTTTAAAGACAACTGCAGAGGTATTAATGATAGCCCTACAATAAGATGGCACTTATAAAGCATTTATTATTAGCTTTCCTGAAAAACTATTTCACATTAGTTTTTCCACTATGCACACGTAAAAAAATAATAATAATAAAAATAAACTATAAAAGGGACAGTCTCTTTAAATCTTGAGTCTCCTAGCCACCAGTACTGCATTAAAATGCGATTTTTACAATTTATGACTGTGAATCTAAACTCTCAACTAAAAAGCTCTCGTCTGAATCAACACTGCCACAGAAACCTTGAAACCTGAAAACCTGCGGGTGCCTAAAGCATGTTTTTCCTTCAATCAGATCACTAACAGAGAACAAAGAACATTTTTACAACTGTCAATATTCAAGCTGTGTAGAGTACTGGTAAACACTAGCTAACCAATGGGGTTAAGTACAGGCACAAGAACCCAGGAATTGCTAGAATAAAAAATAACAATACCATAATGAAATATTGTGAGCAGAATTTTGGTAGTGTCTGCTGATGAGTTTGGCAGTCAATGTTGATCACATTAGCATCCCACTGGCCAATTAGCAGAAACAAAAATAATAGAATTTTAGAGTTGAAAAGACTTTTAAAATATGCTCTCTTAGAAATGAAGAATCTGAGTATTTAAGTGACTTACCCAAAGTTGGAAAGCTTGGGACACAGCCAAGATAAGAACACACTGCAGGGCTCTAAGCCCAGGTTCTGTAATATCACACCAGGCAAGATTCTTGGTTGCTAGCAACATACAGCACTCTTGGCTGCTTGTAAGCAGAAAAGAAACAACTGAGTGACTACTGAGAAAGGTAGAAAACCAGCCCTCCAGATCCACAGTCAAAATCATACCACAAAAGCTGCCTGGTGAAAGCAACATAACCATTGCAACCAAACACAGGACACCATAGCTTACAATGCTCCTCCCCACACCACCTCACTGAATGCCACCCTTGGAAAATGAGTGTCACCATTGCCATTTCCACCACCAGAACAAATTCTGTGCTATCCTTTCTTCTTTGAACCTTTAGCTCCTGATTCAAGGATGGGGTCCCAGCTGCTAGGGAGAATGGGAAAATTAGGATCTGACGCTTTCAGCTTTTATTATAGATGGCAGAAGCAGAAGTGTATGATGGAGAATTCCCTAAACTGACAGCCCAAATTGACTGATGGCTAGCAAAGACACTATGCTTTACTTGGTGATATTTTTTCCCATAGCAACCACAGCTAAGTTAGAGAAACAGTCATCTAATTGAGCCTCTAAAATTACACAACAATGGTAGAAAGAAGAGTGAACACTGCCACAGAAATAAATATCTGGAAAATTCCCAAAAGAGAAAGAAATATTTAATTGTACAAATTTTCACTAGATGAAAATGAAACTGACGAAAGAGAAGTAGAAGATAAAATTTCCCTTCTCAGTATATAGGAAATACACTTCAAAAGATAAATTATAGTGCAAAGATCAATACAAGGCTAATATACAGAACATGCTACACAAGTTTGGAAAAGGGAGGGATTATCAAGGGCAACTGGAAAGCTTCATGGAAGCAGAACTTGATCTCTTGAATAAAGAGTAGGGCTTAGGTAAGTCTTTGCTATTTTCTGAGAGTAGAAGGTATTTTATGAAGAAGATTTGTCCTAACAGAAGTGCCAAGAGAAGATAGGTACATGAAATGACACGGACTGCTTGAACTGACCAAAGAATATTTGTAGGGAAGGAAGTTGATGTGAAATAATGGGGAAAACACTGAGCTAAATACATACAGACACCTGTATTTAAAAGTAACATAGCCTCAGTCTCTCACTTGGTCAAATGTATAGGTTGTAACTGTGGTGATTGTTACACAAATCTATTCATGTATATACGTATGTCTATGTGTACAGATATATACACACAAAAGTCCACTTCACTGTATATAAATTTAAAAATTTTTTAATATCAAATTTCTCTGCTTGGGCTGTAATTATGTCTCATTGGTCCACACCCACAATCAAAAGCTCTAGATATACAAGTGGTAAGATAAGTTTTCTAAATGTGTAGGTGATCACTACAATTATTTCCAACTCCATTATTCTAATTCCTATTTTAGAGTAAACTTGGGCTATTAGCAAAGGGACTAATTTTGTGATTTTATCAGTCTAGGTGAAACGGAGCTTTGGCAGCCCATAGCTATTAAGATGTTTTTCTTTCTAGAGTCTATGGAGATAATAGATGAAATAGGCAATGTCAAACCAACTCCATAAGAACATAAAGCCCTTTGCAACATCAATTAATTAACCATTAAGTGTTTTTGAAAGGTAAAGGCTTTAAAGTTTTAAGATGAACAAAATCATATTTCCTAACATTTGAAGAGCTTGTAGGAATGTAGCAGAGGCTAATAATAAACAAAATCACACTCAACTAAGAGATATACTGTATTTCATCAGTTCTGAGGTGCATATTTATTCACATATTAACAGTCCCTGAATTTGGGATATAATACCTCTGAACTCAACAATGCTATGAAATGGTATGTCACTTTTATATCTAAAGGGGCCTAAAAGAGCTCTTTCAGAATACATAAAAATATATGTTATCATAATAGTCGGTAGTTTTTTTCTTTCTTTGTAATACATAAAATAATGAGGCCAAGCATGGTGGCTCACACCTGTAATCCCAGAACGTTGGGAGCCAAGGCCAACGGCCCAGGAGTTCAAGATCAGCCTAGGAAACATAGTGAAACCCTATCGCTATAAAAAATACAAAAATTAGCTGGGTGTAGTGGCACAGACCTACAGTCCCAGCTATTCAGGAGGCTGAGGTGGGAGGATCACCTGAGCCCGGGAAGGTTCAAGGCTGCAGTGAGCCATGACAATGCCACTGTACTCCAGCCTAGGTGGCAGAGTGAGATCCTGTCTCAAAAATAATAATAATAACTTTTAATCCAGAGTTCTTAGAAGTGGTAAAATGTGCTATAGGACCCCAAAAGAGAAAGATGTTATTAACTCTATCAGGTTAGGTCTGGGAAGGCTTCCCAAAGGAAATGGCACCTGAATAGAAATCAGAGACGTAAGAAACCATAGTGTTTTCTAGGAACTGCAGGTAGTTTTAGTTGAGAATATCTGGATATAAGAAGGAAAGAGAGGCAAGGTCTTTTCTACTAAGGCTTGAGAGAAACTTCTCCAGTGAGTGCTCATAAAGAGGACCTTAGGTACTAGGTAGTGTTCGTTCCACATCCACACCACTATGCCTGCCCTAAACATAAGGGCAATTAGTACTGCTGCTACTTCCACTCCTCAGTGAGAAGAATGGCACCACGCTGCAGAGGAAAAGGCATCCTACAGAGGCCTGCCTTTAGATGCTAGTTCTTGACTTTCAAAACAACATTAGGAGATAGATATTATAATTTCTCTCTACAGATATAGACTGAAGTATAGAGAAAGGAAGCAATCTTGCTCAGCCAATGGACTGGCAAATGGCAGTGCTGGAATTAGATTCCAATCTTTTGGGGGAAGAAGTTTATGTTTTTGCGTTTTGGTTTTTGTTTTTTGTTTTTTTGAGATGGAGTCTCACTCTGTGTGTCACCCAAGCTGGTGTGCAGGGGCATGATCTCAGCTGACTGCAACCTCCGCCTCCCGGGTTCAAGCGATTCTCCTGCCTCAGCCTCCTGAGTAGCTAGGATTACAGGTGCCCGAGCCTATGTTTTTAAGAAGGAAGCCTCCTGTGAAAAGTGACTCCCACCTAAAAGAAAATCAGAGGGAATGAGCCCACTAAGGGTAGACAATTAGGCAAATAAAAGGTGAGTCACAACTTGACCCTGCAAGAAAAGCTTACACATTTAACAGGCATATTCCATCAGCACTTCATAAAATCAGCTTCCCTGGGTCCCCAGGAGCTGGTAGAAACACCACAACAGGTGATAGACCATAAATGTAATAGTTTTTGGATTGCCAAATTAACAGGAAGAGAGACAATATACACAAGAGGTTCTCAGCAAGAAGCAGCCCTAGCATCTTTAAAGAAACAAACAAAGGTAAACTCAATCTCACTTGGTAATTACATTAAGAAATCCATGGTTGGCAGTAATAGTATGCTACAACAACCAAATTTGCTTAAATGTTTGTAAGATACCACAAACTGAAATTGCTGAAAGATTATCTAAAAAAAAGAAATAGAATATAGTAAAAGGATTACTTGAGAAATCATGTAAAAGAAAGTTTCAATTTATACTTATATTTATTTTATATTTTCATTAATGATTTAAGAGAAACACATCATATAAAATAACGTAAGTATAGCCACAGGATAAAAGGGTTAGCTGATACCTGATTCGTGTGCATGAGCGAAACTAAGAAACTAAAGTAAAACAGATTTAATTCAGTTAGAAATACAGGCGACAATAATCAAAAATCAAATGAGCGTCAATGTGGAAAAATATAATGTATTTATATGGGGGAAAGGGTATATTAATATAGGTTGTCCCTGACTTAAAAAAAATAAAATCTTAAAACTTCCACAAAGACTAAACCACAGGAACACTGTGCAGGTCATGAGAGCTTTGTCTGCTTACAGAAGCACCAAGACCAGAAAGTTTTTTCTGCTGCATTCAAGGATTACAAAACAGGCTGGTCTGAGTGCAATAGTAGTTACAACTAACTGATCACAACCAGTTACAGATTTATCCTGCTCCACTCTCACTGCTTCACTTGACTAGCC